>NC_091762.1:68268782-68571246 GCF_029378745.1 Bos indicus | reverse complement strand
CAATCCAGTGACTAGGTTGGTGACTCAGAATTTCTGATTCTGTTGAAGTATTTTGGGTAAGTGGGTAGAAGAAGGAATGGTAGCAGATTTTTACCATGGTTGGGTCAGAGTTCTGTAGTGAGATGTATACTAGTATTGTTTGTGATCGTTTTATTTGAATGTCTCATTTATTGAAGTAAGATCAGAGCATAAAAAATATAACTTAGGAAACATGGAAGTGGAAATTGAATCTTAGTAGTCAAGATTGGTCATTGTCTTCTTTAATCTGGCTCTTCTTCTTTCTTCTCCCCTATAAAATTGTTCTTTGTAATATCCCGTATCTACTGGTAATTCATATTCTCCATGACTCCTCTAACTATGCTAAGCACAAAGTGATCAGCAATCAGTTATCATTTGCATCTTAGTTCAATTTAATGAGTTGGGCTTTATATTTAAGTTGTCTCTTCCCTGGTGGTTGCTCATGGCAGACTTTGAAGTTTGATAGCTATTCACTCCTTATTTTACATTTCATCTCTAAGTAATTATACCATGAGCTGTTAAGCCCTCAAAGCACCAGAATACTTAAAATCACACAATTAAACTATTCAAACAACAGTATTAAAACTTCAGGAAAAGATACTCCGGACCAATGATGCTTAATGTTGGAGCCTTTATTCCACATTCTTCTCTAAAGACTTCAGGCCATGGTCTCTGTCTCAGCATGGACAACTGCCATGCTTGTATAAATTCAGGAGACGCAGCCTCAAAGTCCAATCATTCGGGATTCCATTTTGCAAGGGAGCTTTTAGTTGGAGGGAGAAAGCAGAAGGACGAGCTTGATGCTGACCGTGGTACTGGTAGTGGCAGTGAGCATATGTTGGATTCCCGGTACAGTGCTAAGGTCCTTATTGTACACTGTCCTCCTTAATCCTTATCACAACTCCTCTAGGTGGGTATCATTAACTTTTCATTTTATAGATGGAAAGACTGAGGCTCAAAAGATTGTTCAAGGTCACTCGGGTAATAAAAGACAGAATAAGGACTGAGACCTTGGTTACCTTAACTGAAGCCCTGAAAAAGCAACCTGGGCAGGTTCTTGAGGTTGCCTAGCATGTCTTTAGCATGGCCTCCGGTGGACAGTGTACCTAACTTTCCAGTCTTGCTGACCACACAGCCTCCTGTTTACTTGACATCCTGTCTGTCTACAGCAGCTGATGTCATCTGTACAACAAGTATCTCCATACTTGTCTCCATCTTCCCAGATTGTGAACTTCTGGAGAGTACTGGTACTGAGACTTTTATCTCTCTATATAGAGAGAATAACACACAGCAGGAACTCAAAGTCTGTGGAATGAGTGGTTGAATTAATGGAAGAAAAATGTGTGGGTGAATGAACTAATAGGTTATTTTCTGAGTTCTGTCCCAACTCTTAATGTAAAATGGGCCCCGCCATCTCCATAGGTCCCTGGATAAATGATCCTGTTGTTTTTCTCTTTAGTTTCTCCAGTCCTCATCATTTTATTTTTAGGCTGCCTTGTAGTTTCTTATTTTTCACAATTGGCATTTATATATACGCTAAGCCAAATCAAGCCTTTTAACATTGTGGGTCTCTATCCATTAGTGGGTCTTGAAATTAATTTAGAGGGTAGTAGTCAGCAGTTTTTAAAGAAATAAATAGACCAGAAAAGAATACAGCTTATCAGCATGCATGGCAAATAGAAAGACACAGTATTTGTTTCAGATGGATGGATAAATAGAAGATTTCATGTGTATCAATAGTACTTTTAAAATATCATACATTAAGGCATGTTTTAAGCAGAGCAAACGCCACACTAGCATTTAGGAAAATGCATTTCAAAACATTTGACCACTGTCTACACTAAGAAAAACATTTTGTGTTGTGATTCAGTATATATCTGAGTGTGTACTAGATTGCTATGTGAAGTCTATTGCTTACTGTTTGAAATACACTGTCCTAAATGACATCGCAGTATGTGACCTGTGACCCAGAATCACCTGTCCTGCTTAAACAGTTCCTAAAGTTTTATATTTAGTCAGCTTTTGTAAAACTTATGGTCAAGGCTTAGGAAGTTTCACCCTAGTACAATTATTTTAACACTGGTTTCCCAGATGGCACTAGAGGTAAAGAACCCACCAATGCAGAAGATATAAGAGACATGGGTTCAATCCCTAGTCAGGAAGATCCCCTGGAGGAGGGCATGGCAACTCATTCCAATTTTCTTACCTGGAGAATCCCATGGACAAAGGAGCCTGGTGAACTATGGTCTGTAGAGTCGCAAAAAGTTGGACACAGCTGAAGTGACTTAGCATGCAGCATGATCAAAAATAAAAATACCACAGAGAATTTTAATACGAAAAACATAGAAATTTAAAAAAATGTAATGGTGGAAGCTTAACTTCGAAATTCACAGAATTATTTCATTTTTTACTCTTCTTTAAATTTGCTTCTCCAACTGTTAACCTAAAAGTACTGCTGCTTTAGTTAAATTGTGGGGATCCATTTACATCAGTCAATAGCATTAATATAGGATTTAAACTTCAACTTGCTGGGAAGGAGCCAGACTTTGCTGCGGAATGCATTCATGTGCAGAGCTGCCTTGCACAGCTCATTGGAGATAAGACAGTTTTGACTTCACATGCCAAACTTTTGTCACTTTGTCTATTTTCCTATTTCTCCATGACTCCATAGAGACAAGCTTTTGATCAGTTTAGTAGCAAATTGAAAATGTTCTTCTTTAAAAAAAAAAATCCAGTACTAAAGTGAAGAATACCCAAGTGACACCACTGTACCTATAACAAATATTTGTTGAGAGCTTACTCTGAGCAAGGTAATTGTTGGACAATAAGATTACAAAGTGAGCCAGATGCGATTCTTTCTATAAAGGGCCATCAGGTTTATGAGTTTTCCAACTTTAAGACTTGGTTTCATCTTGCCTGAGTCTATGGGTAGACTGCAGGTCCTCCATCTGCCCTCCAGGCCCACTCTATGACCTTCACCTTGCTCTCTGCCCTGGGAGACTGGTCCACACGGATTGCAAGAACTCTCTTGCTCTCTGCCATCTGGTTGGGTTTAGCCAATGGATGCCCTAGCAGAAGATCAGAGGGAGGAAGGACAGTGAAGGAGTATTTATTCTCCCTCCTTGCAAGGTCATGGCAGGCAGGCTCTATTGCAATATCGAAAATCAGAGATCCTTTCAGGCTTTGTCTCCACGCAGTTGTTTCTGTCTCTGCATTCCAGTAACCACTCCCCCTCCTCTTGTTCCTCCGATGCCCCTCTTTTGCTAGACGTGGGGTACAGTGTATCACTATGGTTTCTCTACCCTGATCACATCTTTCTAGATCACCTCCTTGGCATTGTATGCCTTGACAGAGCTCCACTTTTACTCTAATATTTCCCTGTAAGACCTTCCAGCTCTCCTGACTTATGCTTCAGCTAATTTTATGACAGACACATTTGAAACAATTTCAAAAGAGTTATTTATTTTTATATGTGTTTCCAGGAAGCTATCTTATTAATCAATATGAAAAGTTATTTAAAACCACAACCTCTGGTTCCTACACAGTACTTTATCTCTATCTAACAAATACTTGAAAAGCTCAATAAATATTTGTCATTGTGGGTGATATTGATCATGACCCATGAAGTGGTCATAGACTTCCTTGTTAATTACCCAGCTCACTAGGCTTTGTAGTAAGTATCTTGGGAGGAAGAGTCTTATGGAAGAATGAGAGAACTGACCACCTTGTTAACAACTAGCCCCTACTTTGTGAGTCCAAGTTCGGTATTGTCCGTCATCTGTTCTCAAGGAAGAATGCAAAAGTATGGGGTGATAACTTAAACCTCTGGCAGCAGCAATGACAAAGCCTGTTGTCATCTATTCATTGCCTGCTGTATGCCAGGCTTTCTATATGAGAGGCATCATACTAGAATCTTTATATTATCATTGCATTTAGTCATTGCAATCACTCTACAAGGTGTCTCTTAACTCCATTTTATAGATGAAAATCTGGGAGTTAAAAAGGAGAAGTGACTTGTCCAGGATTACACAGCTAGTTTCAGGACTAAGGCTCAAACTCTAGCCTCATCTAATTCAGAAGCATTCTTTCACTACTCTATCTCCTCAAAGCCTCTTTGTTTTTGCCATTAACTTTGCCAAAAATCTCATTTGCCATCATATCTGACCTTCTTAAAAATTCAAACATATTTTAACAAGCAGGCATTTTATAAATTAAAAAAATAATAAATCTGATTAGATCTATGTCTTCCCTTTGAGTGATAAAAAAAGAGCATGGAATTTAAAGGAGAAGGAGGAGGAATAAATGAACTACATATTAGCAGGAGATTTTGGAAATCCTCAAGTGAATACCAATGAAGCATTGGATTTTCTGCACTTTAGATATTGAGTCATTTGCCCTAAAACCCAATGAGACTTTCTCCTGAATTTGTGTCCTTGGGGAATAAAAGGCTTTACCATTGACCAGCTGAGTCACTTCTATGTGGTTTTAGAAGAACCCTGCATACCCTCTATTCCCTTGGAAGCAAGAATTTCCCAGAGTTTCTATGCTAAGATGAGGGACTGGGGCTAAAAGAAAAGAGAAAGCCAAAAAATCTGTCTGAAACTGTCAGTATCATCTCTCTTGATGGGGAGATACGATGTTTTGACTTCAATGAAAGAGCAAAAGAAAGCAAACCAGTTGGTTATAAATTTAATTTATGAAAATATTACCACAGGCCTAAAGCATTCAGCAGTACAGCCATTGATTCTTCTTTCTTGTTCCTTGGGGAGCTGTTGGTATATTTGATATGGTGAACTTCAAATTGTCTTACTTTATCATTTAAATGTTAGAACATCGGTACCCTGAAAGCAGCTGAGGAGCTGCACACTTACTGGCAAAATACAAGGGAGTGTTTTTCACTTCTTTTAGGAACAAATATTCCTTGGTTGACAGATTTTCCCTGTTAGTGAGGAATACCATCGTTTCCTGTTCTTTTCTCTCCTCCTTTGTTTTCACCACAATGCTGTATTTCCTCAGTTCCGTATGAGGCACTGGGAGAGGGTAAATCATGATGTTCCAGGTCTGTGGTCTTTCTGGTCTTTTCTTAACCTCTGGGATTATTTTCTTTAACACAGTTGTTGAAAAGTCAGCTGTTACCTGCCAGAAAATAAAACAACCGATTTTTTATCCCATGTGAAATAAACATCGAAAAATCAGCATTGTACAAGGACCATTAGCTTATGTATCACTGTAAAATGTATTATGACTCTTGGCATAAAGGATGCTCATATAAAATAAATTGTGTTGTAACAAACATTTCTCCCTGTCATGGTTTGTAATAGCCCTAATATCAAATAAATCTAAGTTGAATATTGTTAGTCTCCAGAAAAATTGACCTTCAGTTTCATATAGTTGGGTTAAATCATTGTGATGATGACACTGACTCAGATATAAGGAGATACAAACCTGTATCAACTCCAGAGACCATCTTTTATTTAGAAGGGATGTCACAATGAGCTGAAATTGCTCTGGAGTGACCCATTTTATTTATGTATCTGCTTATTCCGACTACCACTTCGCCAAGTAAGAAAACTACACATAGTTCCATGCGGGTTCTAGAGAGAGCAACCCATAGAAACACCCAAATATTTTGTCGTTGCTTGTAATACTTGAGATCTAGACCCCTATCCTTTGAGATTGAGGGACTGTAGAATTCAAGTCCAGTATACAGTGTGCCAGGGTAGGCGGGCGACAGTCCATGGGGTGGCAAAGAGTCTGACAGGACTGAGAGACTAAGAGTTCACTTCACTTCAAACCTCAACATGAATCAGCCAGAGGTATACATATATCCTCTCCCTTTTGAACCTCCCTCCGATCTCTCACCCCATCCCACCCCTCTAGATTGATATAGAACCCCTGTTTGAATTTCCTGAGGCGTACAGCAAATTCCCATCGGCTACCTATGGTTATGTAAGTTTCCATGTTACTCTTTCCATACATCTCACCCACTCCTCCCCTCCCCCCATGTCCAATAAGTCTGTTCTCTAGGTCTGTTTCTCCATTGCTGCCCTGTAAATAAGTTCTTCAGTACCATTTTTCTAGATTCTGTATATATACAATAGAATATGATATGTATCTTTCTTTTTCTGACTCACTTCACTCTGTATAATAGGTTCTAAGTTCATCCACCTTCAGAACTGACTCAAATGTGTTCCTTTTTAGGGCTGAGTAATATTCCATTGTGTATATATAGCAAAACTTCTTTAACCATTCATTTGTCAATGGACATCTAGGTTGCTTCCATCTGCCATTGTAAATAGTGCTCCAGTGAACAATGGGATACGTGTCTTTTTCAATTTTGATTTCCTCAGGGTTTATGCCTAGGAGTGGGATCGCTGGGTCTTGTGATGGTTTTACTCCTAGTTTTTTAAGGAATCTCCATACTGTCTTCCATATTGGCTGTATCAATTTACATTCCCACCAACAGTGCAAGAGCATTCCCTTTTCTCCACATCCTTTCCAGCATTTATTCTTTGTAGACTTTTTGATGATGACCATTCTGACCAGTGTGAGGTGATATCTCATTGTGGTTTTGATTTGCATTTCTTTAATAATGAGCAATACTGAGCATCTTTGCATGTGTTTGTTAGCCATCTGTATGTCTTCTTTGAAGAAATGTCTGTTTTAGGTCTTTTTCCCACTTTTTGATTGGGTTGTTCATTTTTCTGGTATTGAGTTGTATGAACTGCTTGTATATTTTGGACATTAATCCTTTGTCAGTTATTTCATTTGCTATTATTTTCTCCCATTCAGATGGTTGTCTTTTCACCTTGCATATAGTTTCCTTTGCTGTGCAAAAGCTTTTAAGTTTAATCAGGTCCCACTTGCTTACTTTTGTTTTTATTTCCATTACTCTAGGAGATGGGTCACAGAGGATCTTGCTTTGATTTATGTCATCGAGTGTTCTGCTTATGTTTTCCTCTAAGAGTTTTATAGTTTCTGGACTCACATTTAGGTTTTTAATCCATTTTGAGTTTATCTTTGTGTATAGTGTTAGGAAGTGTTCTAATTTAATTCTTTTACATGTAGCTGTCCAGTTTTCCAAGCACCGTTTATTGAAGAGGCTGTCTTTGCCCCATTGTATATTCATGCCTCCCTTGGGAAAAATAAGATACCCATAGGTGCATGGGTTTATTTAAGGACTTTCTATCTTGTTCCATTGGTCTATATTTCTGTTTTTGTGCCATACCATACTGTCTTGATGGCTGTGGCTTTGTAGTATAATCTGAAGTCAGGAAGGTTGATTCGTCCAGCTCCATTCTTCTTTCTCAAGACTGCTTTGGCTATTTGGGGTCTTTTGTGTTTCCATATGAATTGTGAAATTTTTTGTTCTAGTTCTGTGAAAAATGCCATTGGTAATTTGATAGAGATCACACTGAATCTGTAGATTGCATTTGGTAATATAGTCATTTTTACAATATTGTTTCTTCCTACCCAGGATGGAATCTCTCTCCATCTGTTTATGTCATCTTTGATTTCTTTCATTAGTGTCTCATACTTTTCTGTGTATAATTTTTTTGTCTCCTTAAGTAAGTTTATTCCTAGATATTTAATTCTTTTTGTTGCAATGGTGAATGGGATTGATTCCTTAATTTCTCTTTTTGATTTTTCATTGTTAGTATATAGAAATGCAAGTGATTTCTGTGTATTGATTTTGTACCCTGAAACTTTGCTAGATTTACTCTAGTAATTTTCTGATAATATTTTTAGGGTTTTCTATGTACAGTATCATGTCATCTGCAAACAATGAGAGCTTTACTTCTTCTTTTCCGATCTGGATTTCTTTTATTTCTTTTTCTTCTCTGATTGCTATAGCTAGGACGTCCAGAGTTATTTTGAATAACAGTGGTGAAAGTGGACACCCTTGTCTTGTTCCTGATCTTAGGGGCAATGCTTTCAGTTTTTCACCATTGAGAATAATGTTTGCTGTAAGCTTATCATACATGCCTTTCCTATGTTGAAGTAGATTCCTTCTATGGCCATTTTTTGAAGAGTTTTAATCATAAATGGGTGCTGAATTTTTTCAAAGACTTTTTCTACATCTTTTGAGATGATTATATGCTTTTTACAATTCAATTTGTTAATATGGTGTATCACATTGATTGATTTGCATATATTGAAGAATCCTTGCATCCCTGGAATAAACCCAACTTGATCATGGTGTATGAGCTTTTTGATATGTTTCTGAATTCTGTTTGCTAAAATTTTGTTGAGGATTTTTGCATCTATGTTCATCAGTGATATTGGCCTGTAGTTTTCTTTTTTTGTGTTTTCTTTGTCTGGTTTTGGTATCAGGGTGTTGATGGCCTCATAGAATGAGTTTGAAAGTGTTCCTTCCTCTGCAAATTTTTGAAAGAGTTTTAGAAGGACAGGCATTAGCTCTTGTCTACATGTTTGATAGAATTCTCCTATGAAGCCATCTTGTTCTGGACTTTTGTGTTTTGGGGAGATTTTTGATCACAGCTTCCATTTCAGTGCTTGTATTTGGGTTGTTCATAATTTCTATTTCTTCTTTGTTCAGTCTTGGAAGATTGAACTTTTCTAAGAATCTGTCCATTTCTTCCAGGTTATCCATTTTACTGCCTTATAGTTGTTCTTAATAGTCTCTTCTAATCCTTTGTATTTCTGCTTTGTCTGTTGTAACCTCTCCTTTTTCATTTCTAATTTTGTTGATATGATTCTTCTCTCATTTTTTTCTTGATGAGTCTGGCTAAAGGCTTGTCAATTTTGTTTATCCTCTCAAAGAACCAGCTTTTAGTTTTATTAATCTTTACTATTGTTTTTTTCATTTCTTTTTTATTTCTGCTCAGATTTTTGTGATTTCTTTCCTTCTACTAATTTCTGAGATTTTTGTTCTTCTTTTCCCAGTTGTTTTAGGTGTAAAGTTAGGTTGTCTATTCAATGGTTTTCTTGTTTCTTGAGGTAGGATTGTATTGCTATAAACTTCCCTCTTAGAACTGCTTTTGTTGCATCCCATACATTTTGAGTTGTCGTGTCTTCATTGTCATTTGTTTCTAGAGATTTGTGATTTCCCTTTTGATTTCTTCAGTAACCTGTTGGTTATCTAGAAATGTGTTGTTTAATCTTCATGTGTTTGTGTTTCTTACAGTTTTTTAAATTATAGTTGCTATCTAGTCTCATAGCGTTGTGGTCGGAGAAGATGCCTGATATGATTTCAATTTTCTTTAATTTACTGAGGTTTGATTTGTGACCCAAGATGTGGTCTATCCTAGAGAATGTTCCATGTGCATTTGAGAGGAAGGTATATTCTTCTGAATTTGGATGGAATGTTCCAAATATATCAATGAGATCCTTCTCATCTAATGTACCATTTAAGACTAGTGTTTCCTTATTAATTTTCTTTTTTGATGCTCTGTCCATTGGTGTGAGTGGGGTGTTAAAGTCTCCTACTATTACTGTGTTACTCTCAATTTCTCCTTTTATGTCTTAGTGTTTATCATATGTATTGAGGTGCACCTGTGTTGGGTGCATAGATATTTACAATTGTATGTCTTCTTCTTGGATTGATCTCTTGATCATTATGTAGTGTCCTTCCTTATCTCTTGCAATCTTCTTTATTTTAAGGTTTATTTTGTCTGATAGGAGGATTGCTACTCCAGCTTTCTTTTGCTTCCCATTTGCATGGAATATATTTTCCCATCCTCTCACTTTCAGTCCATATGTGTCTTTAGGTCTGAAGTGGGTTTCTTGTAGACAGAGTATATATGGGTCTTGTTTTTGTATCCATTCAGCCAATCTTTGTCTTTTGATTGGAGCATTTAATCCATTTACATTTAAAATAATTATTCATATATGTGTTCCTATTGCCATTTTCTTAATTGGTGTTGATTTTGTAGATGCTTTTTTCCTTCTCTTGTATTTCTTGGAGTATGTAAGTCCATTTAACATTTGTTGTAAAGCTGGTTTGGTGATACTGAATTCTCTTAACTTTTGCTTGGCTGAAAAGCTTTTGATTTCTCCATTAATGTTGGATGGGATCCTTGCCAGATACAGTAATCTTGGTTGTAGATTTTTCCCTTTCAGTACTTTAAATATATCTTTCCATTCCCTTCTGGCCTGCAGAGTTTCTGCTGAAAGATCAGCTGTTAAGCATATGGGGTTTCCCTTGTGTTTTACTTGTTGCTTCTCCCTTGCTGCTTTTAATATTCTTTCTTTGTGTTTAGTCTTTGTTAGTTTGATTAGTATGTGTCTTGGCATGTTTCTCCTTGGGTTTATCCTGTATGGAACTCTTTGTGCCTCTTGGACTTGATTAACTATTTCCTTTCCCATGTTGGAGAAATTTTCATCTTGCAGCACAATCTCTTCAAAAATTTTCTCATAACCTTTCTTTTTCTCTTCTTCTAGGACCCCTATAATTTGAATGTTGGTGCATTTGACATTGTCCCAGAGGTCTCTGAGACTATCCTCAGCTCTTTTCATTCTTTTTACTTTATTCCGCTCTGAAGAAGTTATTTCCACCATTTTATCTTCCAGCTCACTGATTCGTTCTTCTGCTTCAGATATTCTGCTATTGATTCCTTCCAGAGTATTTTTAATTTCAGTAATTGTGTTGTTTGTCACTGTATGTTTATTCTTTAATTCTTCTAGGTCTTTGCTAATTGATTCTTGCATTTTCTCTATTTTGCTTTCAAGGTTTTTGATCATCTTTACTATCATTATTCTGAATTCTTTTTCAGGTAGTTTGCCTATATTCTCTTCATTTATTTGGACTTCCGTGTTTCTAGTTTGTTCCTTCATTTGTGTAGTATGTCTCTGCATTTTCATTATTATTTTTTTTAAACTTATTGTGTTTGAGGTCTCCTTTTCCCTGGTTTCAAGGTTGATTTTTTTCTTCCCTTTGGTTTCTGCCCTCCTAAGGTTGATCCAGTGGTTTGTATAAGGTTCCTATAGGATGAGATTTGTGCTGAGTTTTTGTTTGTTTTTTTTTCTCTAATGGGCAAGGCTGAGTGAGGTGGTAATCCTGTCTGCTGATGATTGGGTTTATATTTTTGTTTTGTTTGTTGTTTAGATGAGGCATCCTGCACAGGGTGTTACTAGTGGTTGGGTGATGCCAGTTCTTATATTCAAGTCATTTTCTTTGTGTGAGTTTTCACTATTTAATACTCCCTAGGGTTAGTTCTCTGGTAGTCTAGGGTCTTGGAGCCAGTGCTCCTACTCCAATGGCGCAGGGCTTGATCTCTGGCCAGGAACAAAGATTCCACAAGTGGTTTTTTATGACTTTAAGTGAGATGCAAACAAATATCGAAAATTGAGAAACCAAAGATCAACCCCAGATAAATGGCTGTTCAAAATCAGGCAAATAATAATTAAAATAATGAAATATACACATATACATATACCCATGTACACCCATGGGTGTATACATATACACCCATGAGCAAAGTCAAAACAGTCCATCAAAAATAGTACAGCAGATTGACCCAGTGAAAAAAGGAAATCATGTTGAGAGCAAAGGAAAGAAAGAATAGATATGCAAAGTTAAATAGAGGTAGATGAAGAAGATTTGTATGCATTAAAGATTAACTGCAAGGGGAAAAGATCAGTAAGAAAGGCAAATAAAGGAATAAATATAGAAAAATATAATAGCTTTAAAACATTAAAAATTAAAATTATAAGAAAGAGAAAAGAAGAAAAATGAAAGAAGAAAGAAAAAAGGGAAATTCCACAGAGTTGCAAAGCCCAATGCAGAGGCAGAGTTTTATAAGAACAACAAAAAGTGTGACTGAATATACACATATACATATACACCCATTACCAAAATCAAAAAGTCCAACAAAAATTTAAAGTATAAATGCTTGACCCGGTGAACAAAGGAAAACAAAAATTATATCAACCAGACCAAAACTAACCAAAACACAAACTGGAAGCAAATCTAAAGTAAGGTGCCAATTGGGGAATAAAGCAATGAAAATAGAACTAACAAATATGTTGAGAGGAAAGGAAAGAAAGTAAAGACAGAAAGAATAGATATGCAAGGTTAGAGACAGGTAGATAAAGAAGATTTATATATATTAAAAATTAACTGCAAAGGGAAAAGATCAGTAGGAAAAGCAAAGGAATAAATGTAGAAAAAATAATAATAGGTTTAAAATTTTAAATTTAAAAAAAGAGAAAAGAAAAAATAAAAAAGAAAAGGAAAACTCCACAGAACTGAAAAAACACAACATAGAGGCAGAGGTTTATAACAACAATAAAAAATGTGATGGAGGAAACAAAAAAAGCTCAAAAGCTTAATTAGATTTCATAGTGCCAATAAAATCGACAACTACAACAGAGAGGGGGAAAGGGGGAAGAAAAAAGAAAAATAAAATTCAAAAGAATCTACAGAATAAGTCAAAAAATAAGAATAATAAATGTTTTTCTTGAGTCACTGCTGTCACAGTCTTTTTGCTTGCTGGAGTCACAGTCCCTCTCACCTCCCTAGGATGCTGCCCAACACTGTGCTGATCTCTGGACCTGCTGTGGTGCCAGCGCAGATTCTAATCTGGTCCTATTCCTGTGTGTTCTTACCTCCAATGTCCACAGGTATCAGAGCTAGTACATTTTCTTTTATGGGAGATCTCAATGATCTTCTATATATTCCATAGACAGAGTCTGCCTAGTTGATCGTGTGGATTTAATCTGCAGCTTATATAGCTGGTGGGAAGGTTTTGGGTCTTCTTCCTTAACCACACTGCCCCTGGGTTTCAATTGTGGTTTTATTTCCACCTCTGCACGTGGGTCGTCCACTGGAGTTTGCTCCTGAGGTTTCCCTGGAGGACTTGGGTTTGCCCCTGTGAGGGCCAGGTGTGGAGGTGGTACAGCTGTTTGGGTCTCAGAGGTTCTTGCAGCACCAGGTACTCAGGGGGGTTGGCAGCTAGGGCAGCAGGAAATATAGTGCTCTAGAAGGGTATGGCAACCAGTATTGGCCAATACACTCCAGTATTCTTGCCTGGAAAAACCCCCTCCCTGATAGAGAGGCCTGGCAGGCCACAGTCTACAGGGTCAGAGTCAGACACTACTGAAGCGACCCTGTGAGCATAGCTGCAAGACTTTTTTTTGCCTGTGGCAGCTCTGCCCCAGTGAGAGCTGAGCATGAAGATGGCGCAGCTGCTTGGCTTGCAGGGACCCTGGCGGTGCCAAGTGTGCAGGGCCATGGACTGTCTCCACCGCAGGAGTTATGGCTCTCTCAAAGTCTTTTTTCGAGCCTCTTGTAGCTGGCAATCAAAAGGCTTCTTTGGCCAGTCTTTCTGCATAGCTCTGCCCATTCAGGCACTTAGAGGGCTCCCTTGCCTGGGGTTCTTCTCTGTTGGTCAGCATGTCAGGCACATAGAGGGGCTCCCCTGGCTGGGGTCCTACTCTGTAGATTGGCACATCAGGCACTTAAAGGGGCACCCTGGCTGGGGTCCTGCTCTGTAGTTCAGTGCACCAGGCGTTTGATGAACCAGCCTCTCTATTGTTCAGCTGCTAATGCTGGTGTGTGAGGAGAAGCTATGGTGATGGCTCCATCCCGTATGCTTGACTCAGCAGTGTTATCTTGCTTCCACGGCTGCCCAGTTTTCCTCCACAGGCATTTCCCACCACAGTTTCCTCCCTCACATCCCCTCGATCCATCTCTCCACAGTCAACAGCAGCTCTTACCCTGGGTTTGCTCCACAATCCCTAAACTCCAGCTCCCAGCCGCTGAGCCTTCTAGGGGACTGGTGTCCCTGTCCAGGGTGTGTATGACTGTGGCAAGGACTGTCTGATTCTCATTCCATTTAGGCTGCCACAGATCAGCTGTTCACTCTCAGCCTTAAATGTTTTTCCTCTGACTCAGACAGTTGCCCGGATGTGGGAATTGGACCCCTGCTTCAGTTCCCCAACCTGCCAAGGGCAGGTCCAGTCCTACTAATACTCCTGTTTTTCCCCTGAGTTCCTTTATCCTGCCGAGTTTTGCGTGAGTCTGTATATTCTTTTCCTCTGGTCAGGTACTCCTGCCGCTCTCAGCTGGTGTTCTGCATGCGCTTCTGTGTCTGAATATGTATTCCTGATGTATCTGTGGTGAGAGATGTACTCCACGTCCACCACTCTTATGCTATCTTGTTCTCCCTTGCACTTCTAATCAATAGCAAAAGCTATGGAAATTTCTGCTTTACTTTTTATTGATTTGTGTAAATATTTTTGAAGTAGAAAAAAAGAGGAGGCAAGAACAGAAGGAAGGAAGCAACAGAGGAAAGAAGAAGGTAGAGAGATACTCTGGCATCACCTATGAAAAATTTAAGTCTTTACTTGATTGCTGTATTTGCAGATGGGGTGTTTTCTGCTTCAGTCATGTCTAACTCTTTGTGACCCAATGGACTGTAGCCCACCAGGCTCCTCTGTCCATGCAAGAATCCTGGAGTGGGTTGCCATTTCCCTCTCCAGGAGATCTCCCGACCCAGGGATCAAGCCCACATCCCTTATGTCTCCTGCATTGGCAGGTAGGTTCTTTACCACTAGTGCCACCTGAGATGCCTTGCAGATGGGGAATCATTGCTTTTTCTGCCTCAGTATATAAAAGAGAAAGTCTCACAAGGGATGAGTTATTGATTATCACAATATTATTGGGACTTCCCTGGCAGTCCAGTGGTTAAAACTCTATGCTCCCAATGCAAGAGGCCCAGGTTCTATCCCTGGTTGGGGAACTAAGATCCCATATGCTGCCTGGTACAACCAAGGAAACCTCCCCGAACACCTCCCCTCCCCCCGCAAAACAAAAGGCAGTGTTATTAACTAGGTAGTAAAGTATTATTTATGCAGGAGACAATTACTGTGTCCATTTCTTATAAATTCCTCTGGTTATGTGTTGCAATGATTTAGCCTGGGGGTTAGCTAAAATGTTGGCTTTTATTTCTCCCTAACAAAAGACTTTTTCCTGACCGCTTATTGCTACTGTAACACCACACACCTCCTCCTGTTTCCTCCTACATGTCCTCATCATTTACATTTTTGTCACTTTCTTATGAATTTGAGGGATGATATCTAATAGTACAAAACATTGGATTGCCCCAGGATCCAGCACAGTGTCTTGCATAGTGCAGGCGCTCAGTAAATATTGAATAAATTCAATTCAGAACCTTGGGGGAAAGAGTCACAAATTTATCAAATAATTCACAAAGAGACATATACCTGGCAGCTAATCCAGTTAACTGTATTAAGGGAAGCTGAATCCAGAACATGTTTCAAATCATTTCTCTTCTTATAAAAGTTTTGTTTAGTGGCTGGAACACTTGTTTCTCAGTATGTTGATCAAATGTGACTTGAGCCAGAGAGAATCACAATAAATAACACTAGGAGGCTTATGAATGATGTATAAAGCCCACCAATTTAATGACAGGTGAGGCAGAGGAGAGCAGTTACTTTATTTCTGAACAGCCAAAGCCAGCCTTGGCAATGTATTGCTATCATGGGAATACTGAGTAGCTGTGACCGACTTGTAGTAACCACCTAGAATGAAAAAAAGTTTGAAATGTTCTGATGGGTATTTGACTTATTTTTCTGTACTAAAGGAGCCACTGCTTCAGGTGATCAGAAATGAACATGGCCAATGTTGAAGTTGCTATATAACAGGGAGTCCAGCCTGGTGCTCAGTGTTCCTAGAGGGGTAGGATGGAGGGGAGGAGTGAGACTCAAGAGGGAGAAGATGTGAAAGTGAAAGTTGCTCAATCTTGTCCAACTCTTTGTGACCCCATGGACTATACAGTCCATGGAATTCTCCAGGCCAGAATACTGAAGTGGGGGTAGCCTTTCCCTTCTCCAGGTGATCTTACCAACCCAGGGACCAAACCCAGGTCTCCCACATTGCAGGCAGATTCCTTACCAGCTGGGCCACAAGGGAAGCCTGGGAGAGTATATATATATATATATATATATATAGATAGATAGATAGATATACACACACACACACACATACATATATGTATAATTATGACTGACTCATGTTGTATGGCAGAAACCAACACATTGTCAATTAAAAATTTAATAAAAATAATAATAATAAAAGAAAATTGCCCGACTTGTTTCTTCTAGCATTTGCCCGTGGTCATTTTTCAGGCCAGCTGAGGGGCATTTCCAATATTAATCTCTTTTTACTTGCTACAACACTATACTTTTTTTTTGAAAACAGAATCTTTCATGACTTGTTTTCTCCCTAAAGCTTAGGTTCTGCAACAAATCAATCAAAAGATTTATTGCATTGCTACTGTGTGCCTAGTACTGTGATTCTCTGTGACTGACTTAGAAACATCATAATATCGTTGGGAACAATACTGTTGGAAACAAATCATAGCTCATTTGGGAAAGAGATTCCAACATGATATTTTAGATAGTCTAACCAAAGACTGGTCTCGTCTTGCACTAGATCTTTTCTATTTCTGCATATAAAACCTCATCCTTTCTTCAGTTTATTCATTAAGTGAAGCTTTTATTGTACCAGTCAGGATCCTTTTCATTTGAAAGTTAGATGAAAATTCCAGTTTAAAATGGCTTAGGCAGCTTAGGAATTATTATATCACAAGCATAAAATATACTCTTTCCTAAATTGTCTCTATTTTTAAACAGGTTTTTCCCTAATATATACCCAAATCTAATGGGAAAAAAAATCAAGTGCTTTCTTCCCCAAGAGTTTGGACAAAAAGTTAAGCTCTGATTTCTTTAGCCTGAATTAGATCACATGTCCATTTCAAGAACTCATCACTGAGGTCAAGGTTTTGCCTGGGTGGACTTTTCTCCCCTGGAGCTAGGATCAGCTCCAACTAGGCTGAATATGGGACAGGAATGATTTACTCAAGTGCTTTTACCAGAAAAAGGAACTGGATGCTGTAACAGATGGCAGATGTCTACTCCACTGATTGATAGCCAGGACTTGTGCTAGTTGTTGATAGAAATACAAGCATGACTTGGTTTCTTTCTTTCCAAGGGAGAATCTCATCCCTCCTATCCATGTTAATACCACATTGTCAATTGAGCTCCTTAACTCAAAGTTCTAATCCCTTTCTATCACTCCTCCATAATGCTGCTGATTCTTTATTGGGCTTCCCTGGTAGCTCGGATAATAAAGAATCTACTTGCAATGCAGGTAGACCTAGATTTGACCTTTAGATCAGGGAGAACCCCTGGAGAAGAGAATGGCTACCCACTCCTGTGTTCTTGCTTAGAGAATTCCATGGACAGAGGAGCCTGGTGGGCTACAGTTCATGAGGTCCTATCGATTAAAATACTAATTCCTTAGTTAACCTCCCAATTCTGGCAAAAGTGACTGGTTACATATCTTTTGGGTTTTCTGGTCTCTGTGGCTTTGCCCTGGAACATTTGGCAGGGAGATTCCCTGCCTATCTATGGCAGTCTGAATCTCTTTCGGGTCCCAGTTCAAATACTATCTTCATGAAATACCTACCGAGTTCCTTATTTTAGTGTTTATAGTACATAACATGAACTTATGTTATAACAATTACTGTTTATTTAACAAATATTTGTTACATGCTTACTATATGCTTATAGCTGTTCCAAATGTTTAAAAGTATTTTTCCTACTTTGTATTAATGTTCATGTTATTCTTGTTTTTTTTTTCCCCTAGTGATTTATAAGCTCATCAAAGATTACCCATCATGGGCACTCAGCATATGCCTCATGAATGAATAAATGTTCACCAGTTTGCACATACAGTGAGCACTAGCATTTAAAGCCAAAGAGAGTAGGGCCTGGTTATTTTTTTTTTTTTCCCCTCTCTGAATAGAGTATGGCAACATGCATGTGCTTAGGATTCAATAAACATTTGTTGACTAAATGAGCTAGAAATGAAACATAGTCAAATATCTGAGAATAAACTTTTCCACTTTGTTTTACATTCTTCAGTCTTTTGGCATCATTCTTGAAAGTTTTTGTTGTTATTGTATTTTTCCAAATAGTGTTTATAACAGTGTCTAAGGACTTCCCTGCAATCCAGTGGTTGGGACTTCACACTTTCATTGCTGAGGGTCCAGGTTCAATCCTCGGTTGGGTAACTAGGATCCCACAAACCATGCAGTGCGGCCAAAAG
Organism: Bos indicus; assembly: GCF_029378745.1. NCBI lineage: Eukaryota > Metazoa > Chordata > Mammalia > Artiodactyla > Bovidae > Bos > Bos indicus. The sequence continues at coordinate 68,553,131 of NC_091762.1, read as the reverse complement.
AGAAATAAGAATGTCTTAAGTTCTTTTTTCGAGCTTGAACCAGGATGAAGGTTATTTTTCAAACAATGGGGACTTTTTTCAGTATGACACATACTGACACTATTGACCAATTGTTAAAAGATGGAGTTTTATGAATTTCTAAGAGCTATAGGACTTTGCAGGTGCATGCTCTGCACAGGTGTTTGTGAGTAAGGGTATTCAACAGCCCTAGCAAAATCGGTGTTTAAGGAGGCAAACACTCAGTTTGTGGGGTCACTTAAAAGTATAATGAGCACTTGCCTTCATTTGTGAGTTTGTGGTTTGAACTGACTGATTTCAGGTGTTTCCATGTAGAAATGTGTTCTAAAATACATAAGCCATAGATGGGTGGGGGAAAAGATTCATTTTCGTGGTCTCAGCCATGCTGGACAAAGACCTGGTTTCCCATACTCTGCCCTCCCACTTGAACAGGAGATGGGAAGTCTCTGCTTTCTTCCTTTTCTGTTCTTCTCATTTCATTCCTCCTCATTTCTCTTCATGAGTAATTTGTCAGCTCCCTGGAGAAAGGAACAGCTACCCACTCCAGTATTCTGGCCTGGAGAATTCCATGAACTTATAGTCCACGGAGTCACAAAGAGTTGGACACAACTAAGCAGCTTTCACTTTCACTTTAGATGAGTATCAACAAGTGTCCACTGAAACTGGAAATTAGCACGGCCTTGGTGATTTCATAACAGTTCCAGGGAGGCAGAAAAGGCACAAGCAGATCACAGTGGACTAAAGCCATGAATGGTTGAGTCAATAAAGTGTAATGAGTGAGTCCACAGACTCTGAAACTGTACTGTCCAAGTTCAAACCCAAATTCTTCCATTCACTAGCTGTTGACTATAGACAGGTTGCCAAATATCTCTCTGCCTCAATCTCCTCTTCTACAAAACGATAATAAAAATAGAACTATCTCAAAGTTATAATGGGGACTAAAGTTCTTAGTTACTGTTAATGCTTAGAACAGTTAATGCTTAGTTAATGCTTAGAACAGTTCTTATTTCCTTACAAGTCCTCAGTAAATATTAACTGTGGTTTTTGCAGTGTCTGCAAAGACAGTTTGAGATTGCTTTTGAAGGTTGACCATGAGAACTGGACAGAAAATGAGGTTATAGTTTGATAAGGGGCAGAGGTTAGGAATTTTATTCCAGCTAAGTGAAAGATGGATAGTTTTTATGCTGGAGGGAAAGAAGCAGTTCTCTAAGACTGAGGATTGAAGATGTAGAAAAATTAGGGATTAGTTGATGGAATAGTACTGCTGAGAAGATGACTGAAGATAGAATTTAGAGAAGAGGTGGATGGATGGATGAACCTTGGATAGAGGGGTTTCTTGCTCCCTAAGGCTAGGGCTAGGTTGGGGGTAGTAAAAAGGGGCAAAACTAAGAATGATATCTTTGTGGGTGGGGACCAGAAAGCTGAAAGCCTTCCAGACTAATAGATGGTTGTCTTTGTGAAACAGGAATAAGCTCATCTAGAGGGAGAAAAGAAGTGGCAAGAGTGAGGAATGGAGTAGGACTGATAAATGAAGTAGTTACAGAGCCGTAACTTCCGGAGACAAGATGACACTAGCCAGAATGTATAGTCTGACAAAGGAGTGAGAATTCTGGTCTGATAAGAAATTGTGCTCACAAAGTGACAGTGGTGTTTTCTTCCACTGGTGGAGTATTTCTAGGTGATGACAAGTCTAAGTTGAACATTTGAAAATGATTGTGGTCCATAGTGTGAAGTTAGAATTTATAATGATTCTCCACCAGAAAAAAAATGACTCCACCACAAATAAATGATTGATTATACCATACTTTTCTTGCTTCATTGAGTCATCTTTCTCCTTACAAATTTGCAACACTACTAGAAAGGTAAATTTTAGAGTTGGATTAGATCTTGCCCCTGTGCCACCCAACATGTTCTTGAATATACTTATACATGGGAAATTTTTTATAGGGCTGACCATTGTATTTTTGAGTAGACTGGAGTCCAGTAATGTAGAAACATAAGTGCTAAAATATAGATTTTTTTCTTCTTGTGATGGTCACACAAAAAGCCTTCCTACCCTACATGCCCTTTCACAATGTTATTTTGTCACTTTTCCCAACAAGAAGTGGAGTTTATCCCTTAAATCTGGGCTGTCCCCTTGACTGTGGGCTAGACTTGTGAACTGAATGAAGTAAAAGTGACTAGTGTGACTTCTGTGCCTATGCCCTGGGAGAAATTGCAGTTTCCTTTTCTGCCCTCCAGAATGCCTCAGCTACCATATAAAAAAGTCCAAGAACCCTGGCCTGCTGGAGGGAGAGGCAGGTAGATAGAGGCCTTGGGGGATGAAAAAGCATGAGAAGAGATAGGCCCATGTAGCCCCAGCTAGCTCAACGACCCCAACAGTGTTGCCAGACGTGTTAGTATTGCCAGCTTGATTCCTGCAGCCTTAATCAAGTTCCTGAACCAACACATGTGGAGCAAAAACAAGCCATTGCCGCTGAGCTCTGCCCACCTTACAGAAACATGAGCAGCTAAATGGTGGTTTCCACTTTAAGCCTCCAGATTTTGAAAGCTTTATTATGCTGCAAAGGAACATGAAGGGAAAGATCTCAAGACAGGAGGTCAAATTAAAAGCCCTCAGACATAATCCAGGGTCAGGTGATGAGCGACCAAGTACAGAAAGAGAAGTAGGGGAAAATGTGGGAGAACAGTCGGCGGCCAGGTTCAGTATGACCCGATGATTGGATGGGAGCAAAGGAGAAAGAAAAATAAAATTATTATGAAACTCTATGTCTGGGTTGTGGACAGCAATCCGTCTAGGTAAAGAACTGTATTCTTGAGGAATGTAAGTCAAGTTTATAGTTAATTTTGATATGACAACATAGCTTCCCTTTAAAACTGCTCCCATAGCAGCTAGACTCACAGGCTGGAGCTGAGGGCTGAGTCAGGACCAGAATCCCTAGGGGTTTCAACAAAAAGAGGCAACTAGCTCTCCTTCCCTTTTGTTCCAGCCTAAAGGGTGTTTTCTAACTCCTTTTTCCTGTGTTTAGTTGCAAAAGCAGAAACATCAAGCAGAAGGCAGAAAGAAAGGAGAGGGAGAGGACACACACATGAGAGAAAACAAGCAGCGTCGTATCCTGTGGGATTGTACCTTATTTTAGTTACACCTCTTGGAAGGCTACACTGCTTAAATAAAAGTAAGAAACACAACATACACACTCAACTAAAATTATCATATTCACAGATTCTCCCTTTAAATAACCTCAAATGAAAATAAGAAACTCTAACCTTAGCTTTTTATATCACAATGAAATGACAAGAGATGTTTTTCTTTTATGAATTCTTAAACCTTCTCAAAGGGTGCTTTTGTGTCTTAAGCAGGATGTCTGTGGTGTGTGTGTGTGTGTGTTCACGCATAGGGAGGAGGCTGAGACCCTGAGGCCTAAGGCCTCACCTAGCAGGCAATGTCATGACTTCCCATTTGCCAGGCTGTGCAGTATTTGTGGGGGAAAAAAAGCGAAAAACTAAAGCATACTGCATCTCCTCTAAGGGAGTCAGTATTATGTTAAGATTCTATAGTATAAAGATTATGTGCCTGTGCTCCAGTCAGCCAGAACAGAGTTCAAGTCCTTGTCTCATCGCTTACTAACCTTGGGGCCTAGACACACTATTAACCCCGCTGAGCCTCAGTCACTGCAGCTGTAAAATGAGGAGAATACTGTCTACCTCTTGGGGTTGTTTTGAAGAGCAATGCAACATTGTAAGTGAAGTACTTAATATGGTAAGGACACAGTAAGTGGTGCCTATGGTCATTAGACTTAGTGCAAATCTGGGGCTTTTTTCATTTTTGGCCTATTGAGATGATTTTTCAGAAATGTTTACAATATAAGGAAATGAAGTCTGAGTGCATTTAGTCAATTATTTAAATGTAACACTTGTTTAATATAATATTATTTAATAACAGATCAGTTTATAATTTATGTGTCTTTATGATTTCCCTCTTGGGGGACAGTTTCTATTGTTGTACAGAATCTTTGTAGATCTTTAGGCAAACCAAAACTGCCAAGCTGGTTCCTCATTATTTCATTTTTCATAATTTTGGATGTAAGAAAGCAAACAGTGTTCTAATGAAGGATTCAGCAAACTTTTTCTGTGAAAGACTAGACAGGAAATATTTTCATTTTGCGGGTCTCTTATGATCTCTATCTCTCATATTCTTTGTTATATTTTACAACCTTTTAAAAGTGTACAAACCATTCTTTTCTCATATGAAAGCAGGTTACTGGTTGAATTTAACCCATAGGCTGTAGTTTGCAGACCACAACTCTAGTGTTAATTTGTATTATTTATTGCTAGTATATTTATGCCAATGAATACTGGGAGAAAAGAGTGAGAAAATACATTAAGTAAATAACATGTAAGCAATTCTGATTTTGATTCACACACATGCTGGCTTAAATTAGACCACTGATTACATTCCTTGATGGAATAGGGCCATTTTTATTGAGAAGCAATGAGCTTAGGTATGATTTTCAGGACTGGAAACCATTCAGCACATTAGTTCTGAACAATATCCTTGTGCTTTGCACAGATTTCTTTTTCTTCCTCAGAGGAGAAGTTTAGATACAGGGTTTTATGGCATCAGGCGCAAGCTGCCATTAAAACCCTAAACTGAAAATCGTGTTGCCCTTTATGAAAATGAACAGCTGGCCCAGACCATTGGCTGCCAACACATCTATTTGTGTTGTGTACAAGTAGCTTGAATATCCCTTCATGATGAGGGGTTTTTAGGACATGTTTCAATCAGCCAGTGGGAGGGAAATCCTCACTGGTGGATAGTATCTCTTTCAGTCATTGCACCTGCCTTGGCTCCTGCCTCTCTGTGGACCCAGGAGAGAAATACTCTCCTGGAAGCCATAATCTAGATTGTCTTGATCTTTTCTTTTCTGGCTTACATCCCAAGATGTTTCCTTGGAGACACCAGTAATGTCTTTCCCCCTCTCTTTACCCTGTTATTGTACCTATCTTTCCACTTCCATTGACTACAAAGAGAAAAAGGAGAAATATTTTTAAAACACAAAAAATACTCCCAAATATTTATCAGTGGCCATGCTGAGAGCAGACCCCATTGCTGTGTTTTAATCAAGCATATTTTGATGAATCCTATATGATATGTTAAAGAGGCAAATGGAATCACAGCCCACTAGCTATAAGTAGCACCTCAGCTGAGGTCTGGTCCACTGTGAGCCAAGCCGGACCAGCAGAATTCCTTTTGGGTGGCTTGGTCTTGGTATAACAAAGAGCCTAGAGTAAATTAGGGCAAACAGCTTCCTTCCTTTTACCCTAAGCCTACTCCAGAGCCTGGCCTTTGGCATCTCATCCATCTAACAGGGAATGAAGGCTGGATCGGGAAGAACACGTTTGTCAGGGAAGAGAAGCAGCTCAAGAAAGAGCCTGAGCAGGTTTGTCCAATGTCCACGTCAGAGCTGGCCTGGGCTGCCTCTCCCAGACTTCTTGGGGCCCTCTGCTCCAGATGTTCTCAGAACAAGAGTTGCACCAAGAGAAAGAGAGCCTCCAACCTCCAGTCACTGCTTCATTCAATCATTAATCCACCTAACACAGATTTATTGAGCAGCTTCATAAGCCAGACACTCTTCTAAGTCCTGGCAATAAAGCAGTGAGCATGAAACAAGGTATCTCCTCATTTTACTCCCTACCTTGTTCTGAAGATACCATTTTTCCTTGAGTCTGTCTTTGATCACTTGTGTTCAGCACTATGACACTTGAAGGCCAAAGAAAATGTCCTTGAACTGGACTAACCCATAGCATGGTCCTTTTTGGAAGGATTGGTAGAGAGAAGTGATGAAAAGGGAGTTGTGAGTCTCTCCTGCCTACAGTTCATGTTTTTTTTTTTTTTTTTAATTGTGAATGGTGATCTTGCATTCTCCCTGCCCACCGGGTCTCAAGAATAGGTGTAGTCATGTGAGTTTCATCTCTTAATTTCATCTGACCCTATTGTGTTTGCTTGGTCTGGGCTGTCTCTTTACATGACCTTATGGTCTTTAACTTTAATGGTCTTTAAGTCTCAGTCTATGTAGGCCCAAGGCTGTCATACTCACCTTGCAGGTGTCATCCCTGTGGTCAAAGGTTGTTTTGTTTGGGGTAGGGATGTTTTTTCACTGGATGTAGGCCCCCTGTCCTGAGCTTTTGCAAACATATCCTTTTCTGTTTTGTGGTGGCCCTTTTGGTTTACTCTCTGAGAAAATTTTGTTGAAGCCCAGGTTGAACCAATGTTTGTTCTTTCTTTGATGTATCCAGGCTTTTCTGTTCTGACTGATGTATTGTTGGTAATTTTAGAGAGACTTCATTTGCTCAGTGGTGTTGGGTTCCTTGACATCGGGCCCAGTAGCTCTAACTCCTATGCAGATAGAGAATGGGCTTTTAATTCCCAGAAGACAAAGTGAATTTTTTCTGTTCTAAAATCAAAATACTCCCAGTACCATATATATATATATTTATTTATTTATTTATTTATAGTCATGTGGTTCTAGATTTTTAATAATCTGGTTGATCTTCTTCTTCTTCCCGTTTATGGCTGTAACTCTTCCTCTAGTCACTAATTCACAATACTCTTTCCAGCCAACACAGTATCAACATGCTTAAAATGCTATTCTGGAGACATACAGCACAACTGAAATACTGTCCAGTCTACATACATCTTCACATCTTAGAAGAGGCTACTTACTCCAGGAAGTGGGTTAGGGGGGACAGTCATTGGAGTATACAAAGTCAACAATCTTATTTTTTCCCCAAACCTCACTTAATGTCATACAGTCAAACAAGAAGCTGATATATAGCCTGTAAGGACTTCCCTGAGTACATGAGTGTCAAACTCTTATTACCCAAATTTTTTATCCTTTTACTGGTCAATCCACCTATACAAAAAAAAAAAAAAAAAAAAAATCACATTTTTTAATATAGCATACTGACCAGAAAGTAGTGAAATTGTCTACAGTTGTTGGTTAATAAAAGAAACAAAAAATTGGTTAATAAAAGAAACAAAAAACTGACAACTCCCACGTCTATAATTAAATGTGTGAAACTAACAAATAGAAGAAATAGAGAAAGATATTTTTTTGTTTACTGGTCATGTTGTGACATCAATTTGTATTAAATAATGAGAGTGAGAACTTAGAGGATTTGCTTTTCATTATGGTGCAAAATTAACATTCAACTACTGATCTGAAATAGATTTGCATAAGAGTTACCACTATCAATAATCATTTAGAATTCATTTTATGCAGATAAATTAGAATCTCCAGTGATAACAAGCAAGACTTCTCCTCTGTACTGCTGAAAGAAGATTAAAATAATAGCTTTTCCTTATAACTGGATCTTGAGGTTGGACACAAGTCTTGTATATGTGGCTTTCTCTATCTGTTCTTAGGTTTCTTTTGACTCCAAACATGAATTAATGCTTCATAAAACTAAGAGAATAAGATGGAATTCAAAGATAATGTTGGATAGAAAAAAATCAGAAAGTCATAGGTAGAAGAATACCAAAATGTCACCAACTCCATTCCCCTGCATGGGATACACAGTACCTCTGCTGCTGCTGTCCGACTCTGTGCGACCCCACAGACGGCAGCCCACCAGGCTCCTCCATCCCTGGGATTCTCCAGGCAAGAGTACTGGAGTCGGGTGCCATTGCCTTCTCCCTATAGTACCTCTAGCGACTCTTATACTTAATTGGTCTCCAGGAAGAAAGAGGAAAAAGATCCTTCAGCAATCATCTATTTAAGAGTCCCTTTACTCTTGACCCAAATACTAGTCCTTGAAATTCTTTTTATAGCAGTAAATTCTTATGTATGTGTATAGTTTAAAATGGCATATTTGTTAGAGATGATATATGTAATGATGAGCAGTAATCACTGTCCTGTTTTATTACCCTGCAAATATGGGATATAGCTATAATATCAACCACAATCAAAATATCGCATAGAGGTGTAGTGGATATTTCAACAGACTAGACACGCTTCTGAGTCCTTTTAAGCATCATTCCAATCCTATCCATTGCTACTTCTCTAAAGGAATAGAGACCTAGAGAAGAGAAGTTACGTAATTTGCCCATTTCCAGTTTGTAAGGAACAGAGCTCGAACTTAGATCATCTCCTCCAAACCCTCCCTTTTGACCATATGGATCCTGCTTCATCATAAAGTAACTGTGAATCTGTTGAAAAACTCTGATTAGGTCCCCTCTGGTGAGTTTCCTCATTTCTGAATTAATCATATCCAATTTCTAACAGTTTGTCAGAGTGTCATGTCCTACCATTAGTCACTAACAGAGATGTATGCTGTGCTGTTATTTTAAATCCACACACATTAGGAAGGTAGTTACAGCTTCCTGATAATTAAGAATCTGTTGCTAGAGGAAGTTTTAGAATTTTCTCTTCTGAAAATCTGAAGGAAAAGCATAGATAAGGTTTTTAGAAACTCTGATTTGGACCCCAGTTTCCTGATTTTGGCAATGAACCATTCAGAATAGGTGATCTCCCTTGGGTCCCCAGTCCTAACATCCTGCAAGTCTTCAGATAAAGACTGGATGCTTCAACCTTGCAAGGTCCTTTTTAGACTTTTATTTTTATACTTGAATGATTCTTGCCTCTCTTTGGTTCAGTTCCCTTTCTTGAGTCTCTTTCAAATGGAGATCTCATAAAAGCTATTATTTAACAGGACCCCAAATGCACAATGTACAGAATTATATACAACTGTGCATTTAGGACTTTAGCAATCGTAGTTCATCAGCACTCTCTATTTGTTCTCCTATTTGATTAAACAACATGATGATATTTCCTCATTGGGTAGCGTTTTAAAGTGCATTGTGTATGTGACAGATGGGATCTTATAAATGCATTAAGCATGCTTATTTTAATATCTAAGCATATGCAAAAGTTTTAGAAATATTTTACATGCAAATGTCTGGGGCTTTGCAAGGGCCTATAATAGAAATCCAAACTCTGACTTCAAAGCCTTAGTCTCGACAACTAATCACTTGGCCATTTCCAAATCAAATTTCTTCAAACAAATCAAAGGCATTTGTCCTACCCAAGAACCAAGTTCTGTGGCAAGTTTGACATTTAAAAATCAAGCTGCTTATTGAGATATTCATTCACTGAAAAAGGCACCCAGAATTTCTTTCAAAGGATGAGAAACACCTTTTTTCATGCTCCAATGACTCAGAAATTTGTCAGAGAGAATTTTATCAAATTTTCTTCACACACAGACATACACACACCTCTCACCTTTGCAGTAGGAGCCAGCCTTTGGAATTTTAACCTAAAAGAGCTTTCATTTTCTGAAAGGTTATGAGCCACTGAGATTTCAATCCTCTTGGAGCCATAATCACTGTGTTGCTTCTGAGTTGTTAACAATAACACTGATTAAGAGGGAAAAAAGAGAAAATAGCCCACACACCAATATTAAATAGCTTCACAAAGTATGAATATTTTAAACACCACAGCATCTGCAGTGAGTAGAATAAAGTGCCCAGTTTCCCAGGGAGCAGAGCAGAAGAGAAACAAAGAGAACAATCATGATAAATGGCTAACCTTTATCCAGGGTTTCCAGTGTGCAAGGAACTGTGCCAATTCCTTCACATTCATTGTTCCACTGAATCTACTCAATAGCTCTCCAAGGAGATACTTTTACTATAGCATTTTCACCCATGAGGAAACTGAGATTCAGAGAAATTAAATAACTTGACTGCAGTCACCTAGACAAAATTCAGGGTCTTTCCAAGTCTGTGTTCTTAATTGCTCAACTATGAACTGTCTTCTCTAAGAAAGGAGTATAATAAGAAGCCCTGGCAAGAAGAGGGAACTAAGGAATAAGAAGACCAGGATGAGCTTCCAATGGACCATTTTCAAGACCCCACATCCAAGAGCATACGGGTTGTCTCAGAACCAACACTTAATAAATATTTACGGAATGAATGAATGAAAAGCAATGTAAGACAATTTGCAAGCATTCTGGCCTTTGACCCCCACTAAACTTCCCCAATCATCCATTCTAGCTCATTCTGACATCTGTCATTTGTCTATGATTGCCTATCAACCCGCTTCTGCTCCTAGAATCAGTGCCGCACAAATGTGTAAAGAGAGCAAAATGCCCGTTTGGCAGCCTCTGCTCTTTCTTATTCTTTGCTGGTACTATTATTGCCCCAGCCCATGTTGTCCTCTATGCTCACTGCTTGGTGCCCCAAACTCAGCAAGCCCAGAGGAAATCCCACTCATGGACTTTCTGTGATCATCTTTCTTCTCCTTTCTCTTCCTCCTCAGTCAAAATTTCAAGATTTCTGCAAACAACTGTTTGTTCGTTTATCTGTCTTCTCTCTTTGAACAGTGACACTTATAAAGACAAGAGCTGCATCATCATAGTATCTCCACTGTCCATCATGGTACCTGAAATAAAGAAGTTGTTTAGTCAACATTTGTTATCTCAATTAGTGAATGAATGGCTGAATGCTTTCCACTGCAAACCCTGTTTATCAAGATTGCAGGGAATTGGATACTACCACCATTAATAATTATTGTAATATTGTACTTACTTAGAAGTATTACTATAGGAAGCTTTAGTTTTCAGAGTTGCATATATATGTGAAACAAGCTTGCTATTCATTTATTCAACCAATAAATATTGAGTAGCTACTATGTGCCAAGGCTTTTCTAGCATTAGGGTATATTGTTGATCAGTATACAATCAAACCTGGAGGAGGGCATGGCAAACCACTCCAGGATTCTAGCCTGGAGAAACCCCATGGACAGAGGAACCTGGCAGTCTATAGTCCATGGGGTCACAAAGAGTCAGACACAACTGAGTAAGTATAGACAATCAAAATACAACTTTGGTTACTACCATCTCTTTACTTTTTTTTTTTTTTGAGAGGGATTTTCTTTCCTTGATCCTGGATGAAAATTCTAGTACACTTCATAATTCCTCTGCCCACTCATGGGTAAAATGGCCCTATAATGTCTTGAAGTCACAAATACAGTCTCAATTCAGTAACTGATTTCTGGTTCTAAGGAATAACCAAAACTCTGAACATGAGTTTGCATTTAATCTTATCCCTTCCCCCAGATGGAGCTCTGCAATCAAACAGGGGACCATGGGCTTAGGTCCTTGGTCTGTTCTCCTTTGCTCATCTCTTTCTTCATTTTCTTCAGCTGCTATTTCAGATCACCCCAACACAGGGTTGAACAAGAGGTGGGAGGAAGGTTAAAGCGGATAGTACCTCAGCCTTACTAGTTCTTACTTGACTGTTAGTTCTGAGTCTGCAAATGGTTCAAAGTGATCTGCCTGGTTGATGACGCTTTTGTGGGCCCTTCAGAGTTTCCCAAGTTGGGCCCCTTCTGACGATTCTCATCCTAAGCAGGTTCCTGAGCATATTCTGGTCTAGATGCTCTCCTATGGCTTTTTTTCTCAGCCCTTAGAAGCTGGATGGTACATATCCTGGGTGTGAGCCTTCTAGGCAGACTTCTTAGTGATGATGCAGGAAAATCCCACATTTGCTCTGTCTCCTATATGACCCAAATCTGCCCCATGGAAATATGCATATCCCTCCCATGAATGACTCTGGGAAGGTAAGCTGGTTAGTCAAGGGTTAGTTAGGCATCAGACTTCTCTAGCTCCTGACCAGGAAACACAGCCCACAGATCTACCAGGGATCTTCCTCTTGATCCTCTCACCAGACTTGGGGTAGAAGTGGGGAGGTGGAGATTCAACAAAGCAAGAGCTTTCCCATGAAATTCCTTCACCTTTTCTCTTCTTGCACCATACTCTAGACTCTCTTGGATTTTCAAAGTGGGGATTAAATTCTAGGATCCAGGAACAATTTTTTGAAAATCATCACATGATGGGTTGACCTTAAAAATTCCTATATATTTTATATTGCAGTCTCAGCACACACTTCAATTTTTACCATAATATTAGGCTAAACATATATATACATATATATATATATGGTATGTGTAGTATACATGAAAGTGAAAGTGATAGAGTTAGTTGCTCAGCTTTGTCTGACTCTTTGCGACCCCATGGACTGTAGCCTGTCAGGCCCCTCTGTCCATGGAATTCTCCAGGCAAGAGTACTGGAGTGGATTGCCATTTCCTCCTCCGGGGATCTTCCCTACCTAGGGATTGAACCTGGGTCTCCTGCATTTCAGGCAGATTCTTTACTGTCTGAGCCACCAGGGAAGCACTATATGTAGTATATATAATATAGCATATATGTTATACATTTTATGGTACACATGTATACATATATATAGTATGTATGTATACCTCAAGTACACTGAAAACAGTTTGTGAAATGTAGTGACACAATTATTTTGTCACCTCTCTCTTTAAAGTATTTTCAGTTTTTCCTCTGCTGTGGATGAAACCTCAGCTTGAATATACCCATGCCTTTTTCTGATACTTCTTAGGAAATAAAAATATTCTGATTACTTTAAGTAACAAAATACTGTCACAATTTGGTACTTGAAATGTCCAGTCCCATATAACAGTCAAACCTTCTAACTTCATTCAAAGTTACAGCTCTTCTCTCTCTTCCCAGTGGGCCCACAGCCTGGAAATGTAATGTATTTGGTTTCTTTTACGCTCTGGCTTCTCTCTGCACTAGCTAGCTGCTATTTATAGATCGTTTGGAATTGGAGCAAGAGGTGAGGAGGAGAGGCAAGCTCTGGCATGGCCAGTTCTGCTAGATGTTGGCCTCAGGCCCTCTGGGCCTGACCTATGTTAAAGCACTTTTCCCCATTGAACATTTGGAGTTCCCCACCCACCCTCAGTATTGGGAATCTCCCAGCAACACAATTCTCTTGATGTAGGCTATGATTCATTTTCTTCTAGTTCCTTACTCCTTCCACAGTCCCAGGGAATTACGGGTGGGAGGATGAGGCTCACCTTCTATTTGATGAGTTTTCCCATCTCAAAGGCCCTATTAAACAGAATAGAACTTAACACAACCTCATTCTGGTCCCCTGTTTACATGGGCTGTGTTTAATCTAAGACACACACTCATACAATTTTTGTCCCAAGAAATTCTGGGAGACACTTCTCAACTCATTGTTGCCACTGAATGTTAGATGCCATTTTCACTACATCTCCTCTGCTGTAGGGAATAGATACCACATTTCCAAGTGGCCGTGTCAAAGTCTCTTTCACTTGATTGGATGTAAAGGGGTGAACACCCCTTTGGGGAAGGGACCTCATAGCGTAGCACACACTGAAGTTCCTGCACATATTCTTTCCTGGCTCAAGCTTCTTGTATTCTCTGTGGCTGACTTGCTTAACATTATGAAATTGGTTTTAGTTGTCTCCTTTTCAAATCCTGCAGGTTGGTCTGTCTCATAAATCATTTTGGTATCTATTGTCTATGAAAGCTGAATTTTCAGCCAAAACTTCCAATTTAACATCCTGATATGAATATGCAATTTAATGTACACTGTCCAAAGGCATTTGCAGCATATATTATTATTCCTGTTTGACAGATTCATAAACTAAGTTTCAGACAAGTTAGCACCCCACACTGTGGCTAGTTAGATTTTCTCACTCCGTAATCTTTGCTCTTTCCCTGCCAGTGAATTAACTCATTGCCCTTCTAAGAATGGACTGGAGGCCCAGTGAGTTAATGAATAGGAATAATTTTATTGGTGTTCTTTAAGCCTACAAAATTATCAAGAGAGTCTTACACTGGATAAATAAAACATAATTAATGAGAAGTAAAATAAAATAGATTTGATGATGCTTTCGTGTAAGTAGGCTTATATGAGAAAAATGACTTACATCAAAAAGAAAAAAAATCCAAAATGTATGAGCTTATTAAAAAGTAAAAAGAAAAAGCAAACTAGCTATATAATTATTTGATGATAAAGTTTAATGTAGTTTGAAAGAAAACTGATTAGTGTAGCTTATCACCAACATTGAACCCCACCCATTCCATACAAGGCGTCTTAGGAAGCCAAGCTACCTTTGCGTAACACCAAGGTAACAAAGTATATATGCAAACCTAACTTGGGAATGGAAGTAAGCTGTGGTATAGGACTACCTAGAGTACAGTATAAGCCACCCTGAGGGAAGTACTGAGCAGCAATCTAGGTAGATTCAAAATAAGACAATGAATACAGGGAGAACTGGGTGATTAAATAAATATGTAAGATTAATAAGCGGATTTTATTTTCTTGGGCTCCAAAATCCCTATAGATGGTGACTGCAGCCATGAAATTAAAAGACACTTGTTCCTTGAAAGAAACACTATGACAAGCTAGACAGTGTATTAAAAAGCAGAGACATCACTTTGCTGACAAAGGTCCCATGTTAGTCAAAGCTGTGGTTTTTCCAGCTTTGGAAAAAAGTGTGGACATGAGAGTTGAATCATAAAGAAGGCTGAGTGTCAAGAATGGATGCTTTTGAATTGTGGTGATGGAGAAAGGCTCTTAGACAGCAAAGAGATCAAACCAGTTAATCCTAAAGGAAATCTACTCTGAATCCTAAAGGAAACCTACCCAGTTCACTGGGAGGACTGATGCTGAAGCTAAAGCTCCAATACTTTGGCTACCTGATGCAAAGAGCCAACTCATTGGAAAAGACTCTGTTTCTGGGAAAGACTGAGGGCAGGAGAAGGCAATGACAGAGGATGAGATAGTTGGATGGCATCACTGACTCAATGGACATGAGTTTGAACAAATTCCGGGAGATAGTGAAGGACAGGGAAACCTGACATGTTGCAGTCCATGGGGTCACGTAGCCCATGGGGTCACAAAGAGTTGGACGTGACTTAGCAACTGAACAACAACAATGAGCAGGTGGATTTGGAAGTTTGGGGTACTGCAGATCTGTTGCACAGTAATGTCATTCATAAACCATATTTCATCACCTATTCTACTAACTAGCTGAATTTCTGTTCTCTCCTGGGGCCCTGAGGTTGAATTGTCTCTAACCTTACACCCTTACTTCACCCTAAGGGCTGGGCCTGTGAAAGGATGAGTGGGTAATAATATAGTTGACATCTTCTTACATTTGTTGACTCATTTTTAAAGTACCACTAGACCTACTTTTGGACTTCCCAGGTGGCACAGTAGGTAAAGAATCCACCCGCCAATGCAAGAGGCATGGGATCAATCAGTCGGTCAGGAAGATCCTTCAGAGAAGGAAATGGCAACCCACTCCAGTATTCTTACCTGGAAATTCCCATGGACAGAGGAGATTGGTGGGCTGCAGTCCATGGGGTTACAAAAAAGTTGGACATGACTCAGAGACTGAAAAACAACAAGACCTACTTTTATATATCATTTTACTCCCTGTTGAGTTTAATTTTATATTCTTTTTTCTTCAATTGCTTATATCATTCAGTAACCTTTCAAAACTGAATGCTGTCTTTGGAAGTAAAGAATATCTATTATAAAACAATTTGTGCCAGACGTTTTTCAAGTGGCTGAAGAGATAGATACTGCTGGGTAGAGTTGGCAGAGTCCAGAAGCCATGGCCTTGGGACACACCTAGAGAAGCTGAGAGAAACTGACAAGGAGACAACACAGAAAAACCAAAAAATAGCCTTTGGAGTAGGACTTGGAGAACAAGGGAATTTAGGGGACACCAGAAGTAGAAAGGTGATCTTAGTTTGAAAAGAAAGACACAGAAACTACCGCTGTCATCTCTTCAGCTCTGGTGTCTCTGCTGAACTTACCCTTTGCTCCTGAACTTGCATTAAGATCTCTATGTAGTTAATTGACTCCTGACTTCGATTATTTCTCAAATGTTCCCTGTTATCTTGAAATCATCTAGTTTTCTAAAATGTGAGCCTTCTTGAACTATCCAAAAGGAATGCCTATTTCCCAGCTTTGAATAAGATAACATGTTATAGGCATGTTTTCAGCTCTTTAGAATAAAAGACAGTGCAGGAATTTGGTATACTATTTGTCTTTTTATTACAGTTTGTAAGGCAATGGCAACCCACTCCAGTACTCTTGCCTGGAAAATCCCATGGGTGGAGGAGCCTGGTAGGCTGCAGTCCATGGGGTCACGAAGAGTCGGACATGACTGAGTGACTTCACTTTCACTTTTCACTTTCATGCATTGGAGAAGGAAATGGCAACCCACTCCAGTGTTCTTGCCTGGAGAATCCCAGGAATGGGGGAGCCTGGTGGGCTGCCATCTATAGGGTCGCACAGAGTCGGACACGACTGAAGTGACTTAGCAGCAGCAGCAGCAGCATTCTGATTTCAAAACATGATCAACGTGTATTGATTTATTTGTTTGGTTCACACTGTCCTTTTAGCATGTTCATTAAATAAGAAGAGGGATTGAATTTGGTCATTCAGAACTGTTTCAAATTGATATCAACAAGCTTATCAGGAATCTCCATAATCTGAAAATGTTCCATTGTACAGGGCCATTTCCTCCTGGACACAAGCAAGTTCATGGAGATATCTCGTCTCCAAATTTTTTCCCCTTTCTCATCTGAGCACCTTTCTCATCTCTGCTCAGGCTCCTAGTAGGGTCTATGTTCATATCTCTATAAAGCTCTGCAACTCTATGATGTTCTTCAAATAGTAGAATATCTGTCAAAATGTCTTGGGATTTATCACAACATTGACTCAATCTTGGTAGTAGCATATCTGAACATATTTCTGGTTCCACTTTCCTAATCATTCCCTGTCCATTTTGAGGCCTAAATGATATCTTAACCACATCCTATGTTTCTTAGGATCCATACCACCTTAAATATTTAGCAATCTTATTTCTGATGTTCTACTAAAGAATCCTGTTTTTAAGTAAAGTTTCTTTTTTTGGAAGAAATTTTGGCCTTATTAAGTCTCTTGAATTAAATTTTCTAATCTGTTTGTTCATTTACAAACAATCATTGGGTGTGTATTAGAGTTCTTCAGAGAAATAGAATGAAAAAGATGGAATATATACATACATATGTGTGTGTGTATACACACACATATATATGACTTACTTTAAGGAATTAGCTCTTGTGGTATGGAGGCTGACAAGTCTCAAGATTTGCAGTTGGAAAATGGACCCAGGGTAGCCAGTGATCTAGTTCCAGTCCAAGGGCTTACAGGCTGAAGGCCTAAGAAGAGCCAATATTGAGTTCAAAGGCAGGAAAAAACCCAATGTCCCAGCCAAAGCAGTCAGGCAGGAGGAGTTTCTTCTTACTCACCAGAAGATCAATCTTTTATTTCTCTCCAGGTCTTCTACTGATAAGATGGGGCCCAGCCACATTAGAATGGGCAATCTGCTTTACTCAGCCTGCTGATTGATTCATAGACAGCCACACTGGGGCACCCTGTGACTCAGTCAAGTTGACACTGAAGATTAAGCTTCACAGAATGCTCATTGTGTGTATGCTAGGTATTCACTTAATAGACATTTTTACTGGCATTAGAAAATGGAGAGAATAATAGAAAGAGTAAATTTTACTATTATTAGGAAAAAGTGCTAAAAATTACAGTATCCTTGTCATAATCTTGTTGCAGATAACTTGTCAGATGCTGAAGGGGGGAATTTCTTGCTCTGCTTGACTTGCTATCCTATGGTTGACTTTGTAATCCCAAATAATGGTGTGTGAAGTCTCATTTGTTTGATAAAGTATTTGTCAAGGACACCTTAGTGTCCTATAACAGTCAGGCCTGGTATTATGCTAGCTTAATAAAAACAATTATTTCTCACATCATAGTCGATAAAGGTTGGGAGGCTTTCCTAGGTCATTCACCTCCAGGTTGTAATTTCCAGTTGTAGAATCCTTCCATATGTTTGTGGTGGTTTGGGCTTCCCTGGTGGCTCAGCTGGTAAAGAATCCGCTTGTAATGCGGGAGACCTGAGTTCAATCCCTGGTTTGGGAAGATCCCCGGGAGAAGGGAAAGGTTATCCACTCCAGTGTTCTGGCCTAGTGAATTCCATGAACTATATAGCCCATGGGGTCACCAAGAGTCAGAGATGACTGAGCAACTTTCATATCACCTGAGGCATATGAAGCATATCCATATGTTTAAATATAGATTTTTAAAGCAATATGTATCTCACTGTACTTTGAAAGGGAAAGAAATATAAAATCAACTCCAAATATATGTATTTAATTGATTACTGACTTAGAAGTTGCATAATCTTAGGTAGGTAACTTTTCTCTATTGATGATCTCTGTGGAACCCAGTAGGAAAAGACTACAGATTGAGGTAGTAAATTAAGCTTTCCAAAAGTTTTATTATTTAAGAGTCTTCCTTTGCAGGGAATTTTAGAAATAAGGACTTGTTAGGATGTAGCTGCAGAGAAGGCAATGGCAACCCACTCCAGTACTCTTACCTGGAAAATCCCATGGATGGAGGAGTCTGGTAGGCTGCAGTCCGTAGGGTCGCTAAGAGTTGGACACAACTGAGCGACTTCACTTTCACTTTTCACTTTCATGCATTGGAGAAGGAAACGGCAACCCACTCCAGTGTTCTTGCCTGGAGAATCCCAGGGACGGAGGAGCCTGGTGGGCTGCCATCTATGGGGTCGCACAGAGTCAGACACGACTGAGCGACTTCACTTTCACTAGGATGTAGCTGAGGGAGCCCACCAATTGAGTTGTAGATACAAGTACCAAACTATCCACATCAACTGGGTAACCTAGGCAAATAAATTAACTCTGTGCTTTAGTTTCCTATTTTAAAACTTTGGATGTTGGCCCCACATATGTTTCTAAGATCACTTCCAAATCAAAATTTCAACTATGTTAATTGGACAACCATCTCTTTAGGTTTAAGGATGAGTTCTACTTGGAAGTGAGGGGAGGGAGTGAAAGATGTGAAATGGTTCCTCTGTTCATATGAAATAATCCTTCTGAGAGGCAGCTAGATGGTATTCAAAGCCTTAAGTCCACGGAGCATCAGCTGTGGTCCAAAGCGTGCTTTGTGCAAGCAAGACTGAGTTCACAGATCTTATTTACAGAATATCAGCTGCTTGTTAGTCACAATGTGCGAGAGACTTAGCTGAAAAAGCTGAGGCAGAGGCAGCTCTGTAGATCTGTCACGACTACAGAGGGATGCAGAGGACCCATACCAGGCATTCTGGCTTTTGGTTTGATATCATTTCTGGATTAGACATCCTCATTTTAATCTTTGTTCATTATTTCAATTTGTTAGCATTGTTATATCTGAGCTTCACCCAGAATGCTGATTTGCTCAGACGAATTCCCAAGAGCTTGTAGCAGGAGCACTTAGAACCATCCTGGGCAGGCCCCAGCTGTGCCTGACGCATGCACTCCATTCTCAAAGAGTCACACAGACACTGCCTCTGAACCACCCCACCCACAACCACACTGCTTCAACCTCAAGAGAAACCACCCATCTTGAGAGGTTTCCTTTCCTGTGAAGCAAGTGGAATAATTAGATTGTGTCCCAGCAGTGAAGGTTCCTTAATGACAATGGGCCAAAACTAATTGTATTGATTTGTTTATTACCAGCTTAGGAGGCCCATCAAACAAATGGACTGAGACTATTTCCATATTCTTTTCTGTTGGGTAAATGAGAAACAAATGACCTCTCCATATGTCTGCATCCTGAAGTCACTGCCCTTGAAGGCTGACTGCTCCGTGGCCTCAGGTGGGAGCTTTCTCCAATACAGGCCATTCTGCCATCTGCCTCCTTCACATGGGTGAAGAAACTGAAAAGTTGGGTTATTAGTTCTTTATTTTTATTTGGGGGATTCATTTTAAATGCTTACAATTTGGAAGCTTACCAAAGGTACCAGATGGTCTGCTTTCTTCAGGGTACCTATGTGTGCATGCTCAGTTGCTTCAGTCATGTTCGACTCTTTTCGACACCATGGACCATAGCTTGCCAGGGTCCTCTGTCCATGGGATTCTTCAGGCAATAATACATGGAGTGGGCTGCCATGCCCTCCTCCAGGGAATCTTCCAGATCTGAGGATCAAACTGATGTCTGCCTACATCTCTTGCATTGTAGGGAGATTCTTTACCCACTACACCCTGGGGAAGCCCTCAGGGGACCTAATCAGGAGTATTAATATCCCTAATTCGGGATTCTCTGAGGAAGGGAGAGGGAAGCTATAATATTGGAATGGCGGGAAATGAGGAGTCATTGACATCACATGAATTCAAAGAAAGGGACTCTCCATTTTCTGTCTGGGAGTGAGGTGTAACTGTGGGTGGCTTTGGAGGGGCCAGGGGAAGAAAGTCTGTTGTATCTGTGCCTATTGGATCTTCTTGGACTTCGGGAGCAAATCCATTTCCCAAACTGTTGATCCACAAATTAAGAGAAATGGAGAGGATTAGAGGAGAGTTCTGAAAGGGGCCATGATAATGTCCAAGTCTGGAAAATTTGAGTCCAGGTGAAAGAGGATAAAAGAAATAATATTGTTTAGCTTCAAAACCATGAAGCTAAACCGTGGATGGGAGATTAATCTGTGAATCACTAAGGTGAACGGACAAAACTAAGCCTGATCCTTATAAAAGATTTAGAGGATACAGAAGGAAAACTAATATTTACTGGGTTTACATTCTGCTCCAACTACTCTGCTAAGTACCTTACACATATTCTGTCTTGAATTCTCCCCCCAAACCCTGGCAGGTAGGCATTCATGTCCCATTTTAGACAGAACGCAGCTAGGGCTCAGAGAGTTTAAGTAACTTGCCTAACGGTGCACAGCTAGCATTGGTAAATTAAAAGCCAAGACTGTCTGGTTCAAAGCCCATGATCTTAAGGGGTGAATACTGATTTTTCTCTCTCTCTCCTTCTTCATGTTTATGATAGAAGACAAGAGAGTTCCATTCAGCACCTTCTCAACATGGGCAATGTTTTTTTTTAAAAATGACCCTTCTCCTCTCTCTCAGTGTCCTCACTCTCCCCAAGGGAGGGCTTTGTCTGAAAGGGGAGAATGCAGAACAAGGGGAGAATGCAGAACGCCTGAGTGTCTTTGACCAGGCTGGGTCACAGGCAGGACAACATAAACACTTTGGCTGAGCTCTCTCATGCCCTGGGCTCTCATCTGGGATGGTTGGGGGAGCTTTGATCAATAAGAGAAAGAAGCCCTCATAAAATCCTCTCTTTGTCTTGCTTGAATTTTATATAGCTGATCCCACAAATCTGAATTACTTTTTCCTAATTCAAGGGTTTTTTTTTTTTTTTTTAATTCAATTTCTAAAACTAGGTCACATTTTGTCATCCTTAATTTGCAGGCCTAAACTACTTTACCACTCATGTAGACTGTGAAGGGTGAAAAATCTCTGATAAACTTGGCCTCATTCAATTCTCAGAACAGCAGAGAGAAACAAAGGTAGACAGATGATAAAGTTTCCCTCTGTAGAGGTAGAAAATTACTGAAGTCCATGTGACTTATCCAAAATTACTTGCCTGGTAAGTGGCTAGAATGAAATTCTGCCTGCTTTCCTGTGTCATGCATTAACCAATTAGCATTAAAATATAACAGCACTTCACAACGGAAGCTGTAAGGAAAACAATTGGTGAATTTGATTACTTAAGAAAATAAACCTTCTGCATAGAAATATTAGTGAATTAACAACATAAAAAGACACATAATAACTTGCCTCACTTGATGAATAAAGGATTAATCTCCTAAATATGCAATAAACTCTTTACATATTAAGAAGAAAAATATAAACAATGGGAATCAAAGAAAAAAAAATAGACACAGAAAAAGACAAGAATTTGTTCATGACCAAGCAAAGATGCTTAAACTTATATTGGTTGCCCAAAAAGTTTGCTTGGGTTTTTCTATAAGATATTAAGGAAAAACTCAAACAAAAGTTTTGACCAACCCACTATATAAAGAAATATTACTGAGATATTATTTTTTACTAATTGGAAATAATTTAAAAGTTTGATAATACAAAATATTGGTGAGGGTATGGGGGAAATCTCTAGGTGGGAGTAGAATTTGAAACAGCTTTTCTGGAGGGCAATTTGGCAATATTTATTATCACATCTTAGTCATGTTCATCATCTATCAGAGTGTGAAAGTAGAGTCCCCTTATTGGAATTGAAGTATTAAAAAAACCCAGAAGTTTTGTTTGCTAGTCCTCTTAACTAACTCCCTTATCAGACCACACAGAGTCCAACTCAGATGAAAATCAGAAGCCTCTGCTCTAATCTTTTTTTCTATGTCCTTTCTCACCTCCTCTTTTCATAATTCTTTCCCTCCTCAGAGGGTCTTTTTATCTTTGAGTCATCCTTCAGATTTGCAGTTACCAGATTCTCAGTTCTATTAGGTCCTCCCCTGTTGGGATCCTGCTGTGTCCTGGGCTTAGTGGAGGGGAAGGGGCCCTATGGGCTTCAAAGTGAAAATATATAAGGTAGGAAAGCAAAATATATAAGGTAGGAAAGCATTTCCCTTGCTGATTTTGATTGCCACAAACAGTGTAACTCAAATGCACTGTACTAATAGAACTCCTTCTTGTAAGGAAGAGAGAAAATAGAGAAGGACTAGAACATTCTATTCAACTATAATATAAACTGACTCAGAAATTTCACTTGGAGGAATTTATTCCATAGACATATGTGCAAGAGTATATGAAGATTTGAGGAAATTTATTGCAATCTTGTTTGTAATTGAAGAACATAAAATAGAAATGGCTATCATAGACAAATGGCAAAATGAACCATTGTGCTTCTCTATTAGAGAGTACTAGGAAGCCCTTGGACTTCCCAGGTGTCTCAGGGGTAAAGAACTCGCCTGCCAATGCAGGGGCTATAGAAGACGTGGGTTCAGTCCCTGGGTTGGGAAGATCCCCTGGGAGGAGGAAATGACAACTCACTTCAGTATTCCTGCCTGGGAGGTCCCATGGACAGAGGAGCCTTGTGGGCTATAGTCCATGGGCTTGAAAAGAGTCCCACGTGACTGAGCACACACCAATGCACTCAGGCAGCCCTCAAGAATGGGAGATGGGAGGGAGGTTCAAAAGGGAGGGGATGTATGTATACCTGTGGCTGATTCATGTTGAGGTTTTATAGAAAACAAAATTCTGTAAAGCAATTATCCTTCAATTAAAAAAAAGAAAAATGGGATAGATCTTCCATTACAACTCTTGTAGAAAGTTGCCTAAAATGTGAAACAATCTCATACTCTCCAACATGAAAATTCTTTTTTAAAGGTTTTGGCTAACTTAAGTGTATTTGCTTTCAGTATTATAAATGGAATAGTCAAGTGTCTATGTTTCTTTTTTTTCATTTTCACTTTTCTTTTTTTTTTTAAACTTTACATAATTGTATTAGTTTTGCCAAATATCAAAATGAATCCGCCACAGGTATACATGTGTTCCCCATCCTGAACCCTCCTCCCTCCTCCTTCCCCATACCATCCCTCTGGGTCGTCCCAGTGCACCAGCCCCAAGCATCCAGTATCGTGCATCGAACCTGGACTGGCAACTCGTTTCATACATGATATTTTACATGTTTCAATGCCATTCTCCTAAATCTTCCCACCCTCTCCCTCCCCCACAGAGTCCATAAGACTGTTCTATACATCAGTGTCTTTTTGCTGTCTCATATACAGGGTTATTGTTACCATCTTTCTAAATTCCATATATATGCACTAGTATACTGTATTGGTGTTTTTCTTTCTGGCTTACTTCACTCTGTATAATAGGCTCCAGTTTCATCCACCTCATTAGAACTGATTCAAATGTTTTCTTTTTAATGGCTGAGTAATACTCCATTGTGTATATGTACCACAGCTTTCTTATCCATTCATCTGCTGATGGACATCTAGGTTGCTTCCATGTCCTGGCTATTATAAACAGTGCTGTGATGAACGTTGGGGTACATGTGTCTCTTTCCCTTCTGGTTTCCTCAGTGTGTATGCCCAGCAGTGGGATTGCTGGATCATAAGGCAGTTCTATTTCCAGTTTTTTAAGGAATCTCCACACTGTTCTCCATAGTGGCTGTACTAGTTTGCATTCCCACCAATAATGTAAGAGGGTTCCCTTTTCTCCACACCCTCTCCAGCATTTATTATTTGTAGACTTTTGGATTGCAGCCATTCTGACTGGTGTGAAATGGTACCTCATAGTGGTTTTGATTTGCATTTCTCTGATAATGAGTGATGTTGAGCATCTTTTCATGTGTTTGTTAGCCATCTGTATGTCTTCTTTGGAGAAATGTCTATTGAGTTCTTTGGCCCATTTTTTGATTGGGTCATTTATTTTTCTGGAGTTGAGCTGTAGGAGTTGCTTGTATATTTTTGAGATTAGTTGTTTGTCAGTTGCTTCATTTGCTATTATTTTCTCCCATTCTGAAGGCTGTCTTTTCACCTTGCTAATAGTTTCCTTTGATGTGCAGAAGCTTTTAAGGTTAATTAGGTCCAATTTGTTTATTTTTGCTTTTATTTCCAGTATTCTGGGAGGTGGGTCATAGAGGATCCTGCTGTGATGTATGTCAGAGAGTGTTTTGTCTATGTTCTTCTCTAGGAGTTTTATAGTTTCTGGTCTTACGTTTAGATCTTTAATCCATTTTGAGTTTATTTTTGTGTATGGTGTTAGAAAGTGTTCTAGTTTCTTTCTTTTACAAGTGGTTGACCAGATTTCCCAGCACCACTTGTTAAAGAGATTGTCTTTAATCCATTGTATATTCTTGCCTCCTTTGTCAAAGATAAGGTGTCCATATGTGCGTGGATTTATCTCTGAGCTTTCTATTTTGTTCCATTGATCTATATTTCTGTCTTTGTGCCAGTACCATACTGTCTTGATGACTGTGGCTTTGTAGTACAGCCTGAAGTCAGGCAGGTTGATTCCTCCAGTTCCATTCTTCTTTCTCAAGATTGCTTTGGCTATTCGAGGTTTTTTGTATTTCCATACAAATTGTGAAATTATTTGTTCTAGCTCTGTGAAGAATACTGTTGGTAGCTTGATAGGGGTTGCATTGAATCTATAAATTGCTTTGGGTAGTATACTCATTTTCACTATATTGATTCTTCCAATCCATGAACATGGTATATTTCTCCATCTATTAGTGTCCTCTTTGATTTCTTTCACCAGTGTTTTATAGTTTTCTATGTATAGGTCTTTAGTTTCTTTAGGTAGATATATTCCTAAGTATTTTATTTTTTCCATTGCAATGGTGAATGGAATTGTTTCCTTAATTTCTCTTTCTGTTTTCTCATTATTAGTGTATAGGAATGCAAGGGATTTCTGTGTGTTGATTTTATATCCTGCAACTTTACTATAGTCATTGATTAGTTCTAGTAATTTTCTGGTGGAGTCTTTAGGGTTTTCTATGTAGAGGATCATGTCATCTGCAAACAGTGAGAGTTTTACTTCTTCTTTTCCAATTTGGATTCCTTTTATTTCTTTTTCTGCTCTGATTGCTGTGGCCCAAACTTCCAAAACTATGTTGAATAGTAATGGTGAAAGTGGGCACCCTTGTCTTGTTCCTGTATTTAGAGGGAATGCTTTCAATTTTTCACCATTGAGGATAATGTTTGCTGTGGGTTTGTCATATATAGCTTTTATTATGTTGAGGTATGTTCCTTCTATTCCTGCTTTCTGGAGAGTTTTTATCATAAATGGATGTTGAATTTTGTCAAAGGCTTTCTCTGCATCTATTGAGATAATCATATGGTTTTTATTTTTCAATTTGTTAATGTGGTATTTATGTTTAATTTATTAATCTAGTTATATGGTCGCATTTAAGATCACATATCATGTAACGTATTGGTTAATTTGGAAATGTTTCTACTTCTTTGCATTTCTTAAATCATTATTATTTATATTATTTAGATATTAAATAAACTGGATTTCCTTTCTGTGCCATCTAACCTATAATTTCCAGAGTACATGCATGCTAAGTCACTTCAGTCTTGTCCGACTCTGTTACCCTATGGGCTGTAGCCCACCAGGCTCCTCTGTCCAGCTTCTCCAGGAAACAATAGTGGAGTAGATTGCCTTGCCTTTCTCCAGGGGATCTTTCCAACCCAGGAATCGAACTGTATCCTGCAGCTCCTGGATTGCAGGCAGATTTTTTACTGCTGAATCAACAGGGAAACCCCTAATTTCCAGAGTACATTTCATTTATTTCCGTCTATTACTTGAGAGACAGCATTTGTTGGCCAACATCAGACACAGTCACTAGAAATTTTATCTGAGACCACAGGTGCCTGTTCACATAACATCAGGAAAATAGTTTCATCATTCATTCTGTAGAGGTGTATGTGGTATTTCACATCACAGCTACTTATTCATTAAATGATCTTTGAAAGACTTATTTACACAATGTCAAGCTTGAAATTTTGAGTTCTTGCCCTAAGAATAAAAACTAATCTGATCAATTGATTGATTTCATTGCCCTCCTTTTAATCAATTCCACCAGGAAATTTCAATAAGCATTCAAAATTATTGATGAATGAGGTTGTTGTAGGCTGATGCATCTTTTTGAAATAGCAATCTTTTGTTCAGAATTAAGTAATAAGGAAAAAAAAACAACTTAGGTTTACCAAAGGGGAAATGTCGGGGGAGGGATAAATTAGGAGTTTGGGATTAACATATACACACTACTATATATAAAATAGATAATCAGCAAGGATCTACTCTATAGCACAGGGAGCTCTGCTCAATACTCTGTAATAACACACATGGGAAAAGAATCTGAAAAAGAATGGGTATATTTCTAACTGAATCATTTTGCTGTACACCTCCAACTAACATAACGTTGTAAATCAACTATACTCCAATGTAAAATAAAAATTAAATTAAAACACAAGCAATGAGGAAAGCTCTCCATAATCTGAGAGACATTGCAAGGACCTCAAAATAATTATCCTTCCTTCTTGAAGGATAATTTTGGGAAAGCAATTTCACCATTTACTCAGGCACTTATGGAATGTATACAGATATGGGAAAATATCCAAGATGTATCTTGAAGTAAAAGAACAGGTTACAGAATAGTGTTTACTGTGAACCCATTTATACAAAATAAAAAGGCAATAGTAGTAAACATTATCTCTAATTATATGTGACTATGCATTCATAAACCTTTTCTGGATTAATGCATAGTGATTACTCCTAGGGTAGTGGGAGGAGGATTCCTGGAGGAGGAGGCAGGCATATTTTTCTCTTTTTCCCTTGTTGCAGAATTGGCAGTAAGGTATTAAATGGAAATTAGTTTAAAATGTGCTCCTTTCCTTATCCTCTCTGCCTCCCCATCCAGGCCATTTCTCATCTGGATTTCTGCTTGCTATTACCTTGGGCCAAATTAAACCATTGACCTCCTCCTGGAAAAGGCCAGAGCTTGCTCGATGATTCCAGTCTCTTTCCCATCCATTCTCTACTGCAGACACTCCCCACAGCTCTGGGCATGCTCTATCTATAATCTGTAAATCCCCAGATGTATACATGATGCTTTATAAGGCAAACCTTTCAAAAGGCAAGGTCCTTATCCCAGGAGATTATAGTCTAAGTCACACAAAACAAACACCAGGGAAAGTAAACCATTTTGTTGCACTAAAGCAGCAGGAGAGGAGGTCAGTTTAGGGGAAAAAATTGACTGAGGTGAGTAAAGGAATAGAAAAGAATAAAATATGCTTATGAACAAGCCAAATACAGTTTTTCCAAATTAATGATACCAAAGATAGAGAAGCAGGATATGCAGGCAGCCTAAAAGAGAAAGGCTTAAAAGGCAGAGTGGGGAGGAAAGCTACAGAAGCTTAGACAGGAGAACAAGGGGAAAGGGAACCCATGTATGATGAGTGCACATTACGAAATAGCAGCCTTGTTTCTTCAGTTTGAAAACCCTTGGCTGAGATGCCCAAACAGTAGAAGCTTCTTTTTCTTACCTAACAAGCAGTCTGGATCCAGGGAGTTGCTGGAGTTGATTCAGTCAATCAATGAAATCAGAGCTCCTGATCAGCTCAGCATCTCTGTGATACTTTTGGCCTCCACAGTGTTCCCATATTCTGAGATGTCAGTGTCAAGCATCACATCCTCCCACAATCCACTTCCAAGCCTGAGACAAAGGTTGGCAAAAGGCAGTGCTTCTCCACTGTGACTCTCTTGTCCAGGAACAATATCCTTCTCAGAACCCCTCCCCCCAAGCAGTTTCCCCTCACATCTCCTTAGGCACTGCTGTGTCACCTTATCCCAAGGATAGCACCCACATTTCTGAGATCAAGGGATCTTTTCCCAATACCTAAAGAAAAGTTGGGGCTCTGTTAGCAAGTAACATGCTGGTCTTTAGGCAAGTGACCAGCAATGTCTGACACATTAATGTTCTCAAATGACCTTAAGTATTATTATTGCCATCAGTATTAGCTTTCTAGGGCCATCATACCAAAGTTCCACAATATAGGTGGCTTAAATAACAGAAATTTTTTGTTTTGAGGTTATGGAGGCTACAAGCCCAAAATTAGTGATGGAGGACTCTGAGGGAAGGATCTCTTCCAGGTCTTTCTCCTTGGCTGTTTTTTTCCCTAGATCTCTTCACACCACCCACCTTCTGTGCAAGCCTGTGTATCCACATTTTTCCTTTTTTTAAGGATATCAGCTATATTGTACTGAAGCGACACAACACAGCAACACAACACAGGGCCCACCTTAATGAACCTATTTTAGTTTGATTACCCCTGTAAAGACTTTATATCCAAATAAGGTAACATTCTGAGGTACTTGAGATTGGGACTTCAGCATATAAATTTTAGGAAGGCACAATTCGATCTATAACACCACTGAACAGAAGAAACCGAGGCCAGTAAAGATTAGACAACTTGCCCAAGACCACAACAGCTCCAAACCTAAGTCTTTTTTTAATAATAAAACTGTCATAAGAAAGCAAAAGTTAATGAATGAAAAGAGTAAATGAGTAATATTGTGATATTTCTAATGTAATGTATATGACAGAATGTAGGAATATTATATGCTTATGTTAGTAAAATAAACATTTGAATCTGTATCTGATCATGTGTGCTGTGCTTAGTCGCTCAGTCATGTTGAACTCCTTGTGACCCCACGGTCTGTAGCCTGCCAGGCTCCTCTGTCCATGGGGATTCTCTAGGCAAGAATACTTACTGGCCAGAAAACATGAAACCGAACCTAAAAGTTTAGTATGTTTAGGCTCCATACACTAAAATAAATGAAGCCAGCAAAAGAATTCAAGAAATTGAGGGTAGAAGGAAAAACTGGCAAGGCTCAATTGGTCTAATTTGAGAATTTCATTTCATTTCCAAAGAGGGAAAGACTTCAGTAGGTTTGGATGGGGAATCACTTCTACATCCTCCAAGAGGCAGAGCTAGTCCCTCTGACTATACATGGCTTGAAATGCAGCATTATGTATTAAAAACATCAGAAATAAAGCTCAGAATGGAGGGCCTGCAGCTGCACTATCATGAATCTTTCACCTTTGCTGAACATAACAATCAGAAATAATTTTAAAATGGACACATGGAGGGGCTTGTGCATGGGAGGAAGAAGTACCACTTAATTTCAGTGCCAGGCTCAGTGTTGATTTGACTGTACTTGTCAAGAAAGCTGCTGAAAGCAACCTTCTTAGTTAATAGCAGAGGGAAAAAATGAAATATGTTCAGCTCCTACCTTGATACGTAATCATTATTTAATAATGTGCTGTATATGAAACATGAGTTTTATTTGACACATCATATGCCAATAAACTTCAGAATGTTGCTGAGTCCCATGGAAATGGGGTCTGTGAGATACAAGTAGTCTTCTGCTTTCATTAGGTAGTCCTCTGCACCCTATTGAATCTTGGGGTCTTGCAAATCTTTATTAGCCAATGTATATCCAAAGGGAGAGAAAAGCTACTTCTACTATCACTGAAATATTACAGAAGTTCAATAGTAGTAGAATAATACTGCCCTGATGTGGAATAAAAGAAGACTCTTGTCTCAAGACAAAAAGGAGTCTGGGCCCATCCCAGGCAAAAGTGTGAATTAAGTGAAAAATCTCTAACACTAAAACCTCATCTTTCCTTTAATGGTCACTTTCTCTCTTTCAGTGACCCGAATAAGCAGATGTTCATTGCCCTGAGGCTTTCCCTGGCTCTGTGAATCTTCCCAGGGCTGAGGTTATCAACATAGCAAAACCCTCCTTAGACTGTGCTGCTTGCTCCATACCTTCCCAACCCATTCTTTAGAAACATTATTGAACAACTGACTCTGTACTGGGGTAAATATGTGGGGGTATATCATTATGCTTTCCTTTCCAAGGCACATTTATAGTTCAAGGAGGACTTCTTTGCCTTATTCCAAAGGAGAGATAATAATGGGGGTTTCACATTCAAGACATGAAGATTAGCTAAACTAGTGAAAAGGGGAGACTGGAGACAATTTGGTTGAGGAGGCTTGGATCAGATGACAACACTCAGATCATGTTGTAAAGGCAATCAGCTATCACCTCTCTTTGGAGGTCAGCCCACGAAGAAATAATTAGAAATCAGCAGAAGTAAATACACATAAATGTTGACATAGTGGAGTGGAGCCTTGGAGCATACATGGAAGGTAACTGAAATAAATACTTAGGTGAACATCCCTTTGGAAATAATGAAGAATCCCATGCAGTTGGGCTGTGGCAGGAATTTTCAGGAAGAAACCAGCAGGATTAAGCAAATGCCCCCCCTGCCATTCATTATTTCACGGGTTATGCAACCGATGCAGCTCAGGATATAATTGGGTGGGAAATATTCATTTGTTCCACTTCTTTTTTTATAAAACAGGTTTATTAAGATATAATTGACATGCCATATAATTGACTCATTTAAACTGTATAATGCAGTGGCTTTTAGTACAGTGGGAGTTTCACAAGCATCACCATAATCAATTTTAGCACACTTTAATCACCCCAAAATGAAACCTATACCCTTTAGCTGTCATCTCTCAGGTCCTCAACCCCTTCTAGCCCTAGGAAACAACTAATCCATTTTTGATCTCTATGAATTTGCTTTCTTTGAGTGTTCCGTATAAATGGAATCATACAATGTGTGGTCCTTCGTGACTGGTTTCTTTTAGCATAATGTTTTCAAAGTTCATCCATGCTATCACATGTATCAGTACTTCATTGTGACCCCGTGGACTGTAGCCCACCAGGTTGCTCTGTCCATGGGATTTTCCAGGCAAGAAGGGAAGTGGGCTGCCATTTCCCTCTCCAAGGGATCTTCCCAACCCAGGGATAGAACCCACATCTCCTTCATTGGCAGGCAGATTCTTTACCACTGAGCCACCTGGGAAGCCCCAAGGAAGTGCTGGACTGTTGTTAAAGTAGTTGCATCATTTTACTTTCTAGCCAGTAGTGTGCTGCTGCTGCTGCGGCTAAGGCACTTCATTCGTGTCCGACTCTGTGCGACCCCATAGACGGCAGCCCACCAGGCTCCTCCGTCCCTGGGATTCTCCAGGCAAGAATACTGGAGTGGGTTGTCATTTCCTTCTCCAATGCATGAAAGTGAAAAGTGAAAGTGAAGTCGCTCAGTCATGTCAGACTCTTAGCGACCCCATGGACTGCGGCCCACCAGGCTCCTCCGTCCATGGGATTTTCCAGGCAAGAGTACTGGAGTGGGGTGCCATTGCCTTCTCCGAGTCAGTAGTGTATAAAGGTCCAGTCTCTTAGCATCCTTACCAATTACTTGCTATCATCTATTGGTATTTTTAAAAATATATCTATCCAATGGTTGGGAAGTGGTATGCCATTATGGTTTTGATTTGGATTTTTCTGGTGGCTAATAATGTTGAGCATCTTTTCATGCCCTTGTTGACTCCTTTCACTTTGATTGATGGGTAAACATGCCTTAGACAGATTTGTAACGTAGAAGAGTTTCACCTCTGAGGTCTGTGGACCAAACAGCCCCTTGACTGTCTGTAGAAAGACTCAGAAAAGCTGCAACCCACTTGAAGTTTGTTGCTTGAGTCCCAGTATGCTGAAGCATGATATCCAGAAATCTGCCACTAAAGCAAGTTTTGCTGAGCAGGGCATGTAGAGGAGGCCCTAGAAAGGGAGGGAGAAGGGTTTCACAGCAGGCACCAGTCAGGGGCTGAGCTGGACCCCAGGCTTCTATGTGAGCATACCCCATGGCCTCCTCTCATTCTCCTCACTTTATGCTCTAAAATTGTAAAGATTTTGGAAAACAGAGTCACTTTTACATTAATGAAGAGTTGACAATTGATGTTGAATCTGAGACACTGAGCATATTTCTCATTTAAGAGCCAGTAAGAAAGGTTTTTATTATCACATGAAGATATACCAAAATTGCCAGACTAAAAGAGTTCATGAGCATACAGTGACAACTTAGTAAGAACAAATTACATTTAGAATAAATACATTACCAAGTAAGACAGAATTTTCTAGGTCCCAACAGCTTCTAATATAAAAACCCATGACTTGAACAGATTGTTACTTTTAAACACATCAAAAAATGGAAATGGGATTATTTATTCTGGAAAGACCAATAGAGTTAGTCTTCAATTATTGGTATATTATGAAATGATTTAAAAGCTGGTTGTCTAGGGAAATATCTTTTATTACTCAGTTCAATCTAAGAAAAAAAATAGGTAAACAAATAAGCTAACATAAAATGGAAGCTGTAAGCCAAAGAAAAGGTGTGTGCTGACTATAGCTGCTATAGAATTTTCATTCAAAGAATGATTCCAAAAATATTAGCAAAAATTCAAGAATGCTGGCTTTGGTAAAATTGACTTACATATTAAGAATGCTACTGCTGCTAAGTCGCTTGAGTCGTGTCCGACTCTCTGCGACCCCATAGACGGCAGCCCACCAGGCTCTGCCGTCCCTGGGATTTTCCAAGCAAGAGTACTGGAGTGGGGTGCCATTGCCTTCTCCGACATATTAAGAATAGATGGAAATTTATAATATTGGAACTGTTTGAACTGATTCTACAGCAATATCTTGGTCAGAATCATAAAAAAGAATGAAGAGCCATGCTTACTCTGACATTTAAATGTAAGAGCAGTTCTTGAGATATTGGAACTACATCAAAGGGAAGACATAAACTGGATATTGTTTGTACCAGTAAGATTCTAGTTAAGGGAATATATTAGTTTCCCATGGCAGCTGTGACAAATTACCACAGAATTACTGGTTTAAAACAACACAAATTTATTTTCTTAGAGTTCAGGAGTTAGAAGTTGAAAATGGATTGGCAAGGTCCTTTGTGACTGGTCCTTCTAGAAGCTTGAAGAGAAAATGTTTTTTTCTTGACTTTTCCAGCAAGAAATGCAAGGTCTTCCTCACTCCTTGGCTTATGGACCCATATCATTTTGACCTTTGCTTCTATTGTCATATCTCCTTTTCTATCGTTCCTGTCTTCCCTACCATTATTTTTCCTTGTAAAAAGTCTTATATTAATAATTACAGTGACAGTGATTGTCATGATAATTTCTCCATCTCAAGATCTTTAATTACAATTGCAAAGTCCCTTTTGCTGTATAAGATAAGAATTCACAGTTTCAGGGATTAGAATGTAGACATCTTTAAGGGGCCATTCTAACTGGGAAGAAGGAATTGTCTCAATTATTTGAATATCAGCCTTAAGGTGGTAGAGAAAATGGTTTTGTTTTTATTTCTGTTTTTTTTTTTTTTTTTTTGTGAGGGCTGAGCCCAGCTCTTTAGAGCACCATTAAAACATGGTGGATTGTTCTGAAGTGTGTCATTTGCTAATGATGAAATCAAAGGCTTGAATGACATAGATTTTCCACATTAAAATAATAGATCATGGCACAAATACATAGGATGATTTAACCCACATCGTACTAGGAGCTATGGATAGGAACTTTAGTATTCAGTATGGTGTCCATACTGAATTTATTTACATTTGGAGGCATGATTTTGAGCTAAAAATAGTATCATAAGATGTTCTGGGCTTTGGTTCCTATCCTTCACGAAAAATATCTTGAGGACCTTGAGTAAGGCAGTATGCTGGGTGCTGGGGAAGGCAATACAAATGAGATATATAGATGTCAGTCTAGCAGCCCTCAGCCAGAGATAGCACATGAATGTGTCATGATAGGAGCAGTAGAGTGAGCTATGGAACCAGATGGGAGGGCCACTAGACGAAGATGGCCCAACAATTCAGAGCAGAAGGTACTACAGAGCAAAGAACATACAAGATTGAAGAATAACATTAATAATACCAAATAGTTTACTATATGCCGTTCACTGGTCTCAGACCTTGTGTGTATAAATTCATTTAATCCTCACAAGTCAAGGCTAGTAAATTAACCTTCTAGATAGAGTTTCTCAGACACATGTCTATTTCCCTTACCTGCTGTTACCACTTTAGTTCGGGACATCAGGATATTTTGCCCATGTTTCCTAATGGGCTTCCCAAGTGGCACTGGTGGTAAAGAATACACCTGCCAATGCAGGAGACAGAAGAGACACAGGTTCAGTCTCTGGGTCGGAAAGATCCCCTAGAGTAGGAAATGGCAACTCACTCCAGTATTCTTGCCTGGGAAATTCCATGGACAGAGGAGCCTGGTGGGCTACAGTCAATGGGGTCACAAAGAGTCTGACACGACTGAAGTGACTTAGTCAAGCTTCCCTCTCTTATCCTATGCCATGGAGATCCATTTATAAGATAAATCTAACTGTGATTTAAAACCCTTCATATCCTGTTCAGTATAAGACATAAATTCTTTAACTCTCCATTCAAATCCCTGGAGAAGTCTGACTTGGGTCTGCGTCTTTGACCTCACCTTCACCCCTCTCTTTCCGCATTCACTCTTACTATTTACAATCCAGATACACTGGATTCTATTTCCCCATAGACAGTTGTGTGTTTCACACCCTTGGGCCTGCCTTTTTACATTTACACCTCCTTCCTCCAGGTCAGTTCATTTCAGTCACTGAGTCGTGTCCGACTCTCTGCAACCCCCATGGACTGTAGCACACCAGGCTTCCCTGTCTATCACCAACTCCCGGAGTTTACTCAAACTCATGTCCATCGAGTCAGTGATGCCATCCAACCATATCATCTTCTGTCGTCCCCTTCTCCTCCCACCTTCAATCTTTCCCAGCATCAGGGTCTTTTCAAATGAGTCAGTTCTTTGCCTCAGTTGATCAAAGTATTGGAGTTTTAGCTTCAGCATCAGGACTGATTTCCTTTAGGATTGACTGATTTGATCTCCTTGCAGTCCAAGGGACTCTCAAGAGTCTTCTCTAACACCTCAGTAAATCCTGCTCTTGTTCTCCCCTGAAATGCTGGCTTCTCCTCAGAATTATTTGCCAGTCCCCTCCTCCTCCACCTGAGTGAGGTGCTGCTTACTCCCCTTCCCCTACAACACCTTGGGCACAGCCCCGTCTTACACCTCTGTTCCCTCCTGTAGATCTGAGGTGTCTTTAGACCAAGACCTCCCCTCTCCAGCCCTTGCACAATATCTGGTATACAAACATTTGTTGTATTCAACTAAACAGAGCAAAAACCCTCCCCCTCTACTGTAACTATCCCTTATTGTATTCAGAGAGTAACAGTACAATCGTGGGTGACTCAAGGACACTTACAAACGGAAAGGGCTTCAATTGAAGGCCTATTGACTGTAATGAAAATGACTATCAAAATCAATATGCCACTCAGTTTAGGGATATGAATAAATGATTTCAAATGAATTGAATTTTCCTCTCAACATTAAGTGGTGGAACAACATGAATTATTAGGTAACATATTTGAAGTAATAGTTCTCTCCTGACTTCTCCTACAATTTTTTTTCACTTCTCTTACAGACCTCTCTACTTCTGTCAGGGCCACCTGAGAAATATTTATCTCCCTTAACCTTCCAAAGGGCAGGGACTTTATCTTAGGCTCCAGATTCAGAGTTATTTTCTGGTGTTAGTTTCTTCTTTTTCTGTGCAGCCATAACATCATTTCTTCCTTAAATGATTCTTGCATGAGAAAACTTCATATTGGAATATTATGATTTTTGTAGGGGAGGAGTTTAATAATATGTAAAATAGAATTCAAAAATGTGAAAGATTGTCTCCATTTCTCCTTTAAAGTAACCTCTAGTAAAAGACTAGCTCTTTTTCTATGTGTATACATATACTCGCACACACCTTGCACATATGTGGTATTTGTTCTTTCTGCTGCTTTTTATTATTAGATGGATTTATATTAGCATTATCCAGCCACTTGAGTTCTTTTTTAAATGTTCTTTCACAACATGTCTTGAAAATATTTCTATATAGATATACATACATATATATTTACATATAAACATATATGTAAATATATATACAGATGTATGCATATGTATTTACAACTATAAATAATCATATATATATAAATTTTCTTTCTCCTTTTGTTTGCTTTTAATGGGTATATGATTTTTCCTTTTTGTTTTGATAATTTTTGTTTTAACTAATTGAGTTGGGCTTCTATAAATGGCAACTGAAAAAACTCCTCTCTACTTTTTTTTTTCTGCTATAACCGAGTATATATGGCTTTTGGATAAATGCAAGATTTTTGATAGAAAAGATTCCTAGAAGTGAGGTTGCAAGGTCAGGGTCTATATGCATTTTATATTTCGATAGCTACACACTGACAGATTTCTTCAAAAAGAGTATATGCCTGGATAGTATCTGAACTTGCTCTTTTCACTACATTGTCAAAAATACTATCAATTTTTTCTACATTTGAAATCTAATATATAGTACCTTATTTTGATTTTTATTCTCCTATATTAGTGAGATTGATGAATTTTGCCTAAATTTCTTAGCCACATGCACTTCTTTTCCTTTAGCTGTCCTTTGTTGAGATTTCTAATATTTTGTCTTCATAAATTTTTCAAGGAATTTTGCATAAAATTAATAATAAACCATTGTATATTATACATGTTATAGGTATTTCCTACTAGCTATATTTTAACTTTGCTTACTGTAACTTTTTTAATATAGAAGTTTAAAAACATATTTTTAATAAAACCATTTAGTCTTTCCTTTATTTATCATTTTATTTATAAATTTGGAATTGGATGAGATAAATCCAAATTAATTATGGTCTATTTTCAAAGTTTTCTTTTATTTTCTTGAACAGGTTATTGTTCTGCATGAACTAAGTAATTATCTTTTTAAATTTATAAATAACCATGGGATTGTGATTGAAATTTTATTAACTTTGTAGCTTTATATTGAGAAGATCAACAATTAAAATATGAACTTTTCTCACCCCAAAATATGATATATTGCTTCATTTATTCAGGTCTCCTTTTATGTCTTATATTAAAATTTCATCATTTTCTTCATATAGATCTTTCCTATTTTGTGTAAATTTATGTCCTTGTGCTTTAGTTTAATTGTTCTAGTGAATATAATTTTTAAGTATGCTCTTAATGTTTTATTTTTGGCATATAAAAAAGTTAACTACTTCTTATTTTTACCTAACTTATCTCATATGGTTTTTTATTAGACGTCAATTTTTTGTAGATCTTCTTTACTCTTGGAAAGAATCAGGTTTAAATATGATTAATCAATCTTATCTTTTTAAAGTTTACCTTCAATTATTGCTATGGTGTTTAGTTTCTACTTTAATTAATGCCTTCCTTTAACATTCTTTTATTTGCTTTGTTGTTTTTAACATGATTAAGTTGATAATTTAATTATTTCCTATATTCTTTTTGTTTTTAATGGGTGCATTAAAAGGCCACACTTTAAAATTTTATTTTAGCTTTAGGTTAGCCATTTTGATATGTAATCACTGCTATTCACTTCTAAGCAGATTTTGATTTTAACTTTGATTTCTTCTTAAAATCATGATTTATTAAAAGTAAAAGATTTTTTGCATTTATAATTGGAGAGTTATCTTGTTATCAGTTTTCTTTGTTTTGTAGGAAGGGATGGCTTGTTTTTCACTCTATCTAGTAAGAAAATGGAGACTGTAGTTTCTCCTTTCCAAAATGCATGACTTTTTTGTAGCTTTATGTAGCCAGTTTTTACAAATATTCTATGGGTATTAAAACGGAGTCATTAGTTGATATGAAGTTCTATCTGTATATATTTTAAAATACATGATAATTTTTAATATCAAAAAATCTGAATTCTTATTTACTTATGACTACTTCAGTTTGTTGATTTTTCAGAGATATATAATTGCAGTGTCTGAATATATTTGTTAATTTATTTCACCTTATATAATTCTAATAAGTTTATCTTATGTTGTTTATTTTATATTTTAAGTACATAATCATTTTAATTCTTTTCATTTAAACTCAAGCACATTTATTATTGCTAGGGTTAGTCTTGCTTTACTGGTGAAATTTTATGTTCAACTTTTCTGTGCCATTGTAATATAGGTTTGACTACTGTAAAGATCATATAGCTGAGACTATTTACATGTCCTATACGGCATCTATTTTAAATAAAGCATTTTAATTAATTCACATTTATTATAATAACTGAAATATGTGTTCCGTGTTGATGTTCTCATTTCTCCTTTTCTATATTTAGTTGATTTTATTGAGTTTTTCTTCATTCCTTCTTTAGTAATTATACATTCAATTTTTTTCATATATTGTATGTTTAAATACACTACGAAAACCTACAATTTCAAATTCTGTGTTTACATTAAGTACTTTTCAAATTAACCTCTTGAACTAGATTCTTAGTATTTTTTCAATTTCTCTCCACCTTCCTGCCCCTTTCTATATTTTATTGAAGTGATCAGCAATTATATATTCAGTTTATTCATTTTTTTTAAAGAGCTTTCTTAGTAATTATCCATGGAAACTGCCTTAAGTGTCACAGCTTTATTACTGTTTTCTGGAACATACCCTCAAGTGCTCCCTTCAAAAAGAACCTATGGGATAATACATCCTGAGAATGTGTCTTAAAATGTCAATTTCATTTTCACATTTGCAAAATAATTTAAATGTAAAATTCTAGGTTGAAACTCGTATTTCCTTAAAACTTTGAAGACGTGGTTGGTTTTACAAGCTTTGTGCATCCAAATTTTCTGAAGAGACTGACATCAGTCAGTTCCTTGTTTCTCTGTAAGTAATCTTTATTCACTATACTGTCCAAAATAGTAGCTGCCTATATCACTTATGATATTGAACCTTTGAAATGTGGGTAGTAGGTAAATAAAATGAATTTTTAATTTATTACATTTTAACTAAATTAAATGTAAATTTAGATAGTCGTGTATAGCTAGTGACTATTGTACTAATGCAGCTTTACAATCATGCAGATACAGCTAGTTGTTTCGTTAATCTTGATTAATACTCCGTATGGCCTTCCATTCTCCAAGAGTCGTTTTTTCTTTCATACTCAACTCTGTTATTTGTACTGTTTTATAGGAGAATCTCTCATTTTGATCTAGTTCATTATTCAGTTTTCAACTACTCTGCTGTTAAGTTTACCATAATTCTGTTTTTAATTTCCAAGAACTCTGCTAATTTATTTTTCATAGCAGCCAGTTGCTTTTATCACAGATATCATATTTTTGAAATATTTATGAGATTTAAAAAGTGTGTATCTCTAATATACATAGTTTTTTCCTTGTTTCCTTTGTTAACTTCTGTTTTCTTGGTGGTTACTTTCTGTTTGTTGAGTCAGTGACTCTTCATGCTGTTGTTTCCATCAAACGTTTAGCAATTTGTGCATGTTTGCTCATGTTTGTATCTGAGGATCTTGATTGAAAAGTATTGATAAT
The DNA here is from genome assembly GCF_029378745.1 of Bos indicus. NCBI lineage: Eukaryota > Metazoa > Chordata > Mammalia > Artiodactyla > Bovidae > Bos > Bos indicus. Next base: position 68,513,469 of record NC_091762.1, on the reverse strand, counting down.
GACATTTATTTAGTCAGCACAAAGGAGAATCTCTCTATTGACCTAGCAGCAAATATAGGCTCTGATAATAGGAGCCTTGGTTCCCTGGACTAAGCAAGGGGAGAGAGACATATAACTAGACAGGTCCCTCTTTAGAGAGAGTTCACAGCCTCTTATCTTGGCACTCTATCTTATTGTAGCCTCTTATCTTGGCAGGGGATCTTCCTGACCCAAAGATCAAACTCATGTCTCTCACCATAACAGGCAGACTCTTTACCCACTGAGCCACCTGAGAAGCCCTTTATATAGCTATACTTAGAGCTTAATTCTAGGGGCAATTGTAGTTGGCTGCTCTAAGAGCCAGGGGTTGCCATAGTAGAGTGCATACACACACACGCACAGAACAAAAATACTTGACCAATCACCCAGCTTATTACTTCTAGCCTTCATCACTACTTCTAATCTTTTGGTTAGTTGAGGTTCTTCTGGAAATTTTCACTTATTTTGGAGGCCCTCACTTTTATCTGTATGGCTTATAAATTCTAAGTTTTTTTATATCAGATACATTTAGATTTAAAATTATTTTATCTTCCTGGTGGGCTGGCACTTTATTATATGACCTTGTTTAGTCCTAGTAATCCTTTTGGCCTTATAAATGTTGGGGCTGATATTGGTATAGCTATACCAGCTTTCTCTGGTTAGTATTTACCTGGTACATAGTACCTCCTTATTGTTGTAAGCACATGTAACTTTTTAAGACCCAGCCTTTGAAAATATTAATATTTTACTTAAACTGTTTTGTCCATTTATAGTTAATGTGCTTATGTATTTGGGTTTACAATCACTTTCTTATTATTTAACATTTGGCCCATCTGAATGCTTTTTTAAATGCCTTTTACTTTTTTGTCTTCTTTGGGATTAATCAAGTTATTTTTGTCATTCAATTTTTTTCTATTGAATATATTCTCAGCTTTATATTTAAAATAATTCTTTCAGTGGTTAAGAGATCAAAATATTCATCTGTGACTTATTACAGCCTAATACAAATGATTATTTTTACCTCTTTTATAATAATAGAATTTATCCCTTTTGTATTACTGTTGTTACACATTTTAATTCTACATATAGTTTAAATTCTGTAAACATAACATTTTTTAATTAATTTACTTTTTATTGAAGGATAATTGCTTTACAGAATTTTGCTGTTTTCTTTCAAACTTCAGCATGAATTATATGCCATTTATACTCAGCTATATCTACCCACATATCTCTATGTTGCTCCTAAATTCTTCCTCCATTTCTATATTTTCCTATATGATCATACCCCTTTGGCCCAAAAACTTTGTTTAATATTCCCTTTAATACAATCCTACTGACAATAAATTATCTTATTACTTTTTCTAGTAATTTTATTTTTTAATTTTTGAGATACATTTTCACTGGGTATAGAATGCCATATTAACAATTATTTTGAACACTTCTAAGGTATTATTCCATTGTCTTCTGGTCTACTTCATTTCCATTAAGAAGTCAGCTGTTTTCTTACTGGTATTCCTTTGAAGATACTGTCTTTTTCTTCCCCTGAGTGCATTTAAGATTTATTATTTCTATTTCTCTTTTTAAACTCAGTTTCTTAATGATGTAACTTAGTGATTTTTAAAATTATTTATCCTGCTTGTAGTTTGCTGAGCATTTTGAATTTTTTTTTTTTTTTTAGAATTTGTAATGAATTTGTAAATTAATGTTTTTCTTCAATTGGAAAAATTTTGTTCTCTCATCTCTTTAAATGTTGTTCCTTTTTGGTTATCCCTTCTCCTTGTGATTTACCACTTACATACATGTCATACTATTTCTCTTTTACTCTGTTCTTCTCCACATGGATTCTTTGATTTCTCTCTCTGTACTTCTATTTGGATCTTTTCCCTTGACTGTCTCCAAGTTCACTATTTTTTTTCCCCTTAACTCTGTCCAGTTTGGTGTTCTATGCATTAATTTAGTTCTTATTGTAATATAAGACACTATTTTACTTCTGCAATCTCCATCTAATTCTTTGTATAGATTCTTTGGTGGTTTTTTATTGTGTCACTTATGCTCGGTTGAACAACATTTCCAAGAATTCTCTTGGTTACATGTTTTTAGTTCATATGGACCACAATAGACATTGTGTATGGGATTTGAGGTTGAATTGAAGCAGTAGCCATATAGATTTACACTGAGAAGGTCATGCAGTGACATCAAATGCCACTGCATCTCACACATGTCATCACTGATCTGTTCACCTCATTGGGGTTAGGTGGCAGTCAGGTGTTCAGCCACTACTCCTCTTTCAGTTCTCTAAATTCTTAGCCAAATGTGTGTTCAACTGTGTGATGAAGGGTAAGAGCTTCTTCTGCATGACAGTTGCCACTGAAGTATAGATACTGAGTGTAAATATTGAAGAGGTCCCAGATATTGTGATCTTGCATCAGAAAAGGATTATTTTTTTTCCCCTCTGAGGTAGAGTGAAATTGTTAGCTGCTCAGTCATGTCTGACTCTTCATGACCCCAAAAACTGTAGCCCACCAGGCTCCTCTGTCCATGGGATTCTCCAGGCAAGAGTACTGGAGTGGGTTCCCATTCCCTTCTCTAGGGGATCTTCCCCAACCAGGGATCAAACCCATCTCTCCTGCACTGCAGGCAAATTCTTTACCATTTGTGTCACCAGGGAAGTGCCAAGTGAGGGACTATTTTAAATCATTAGGAATCAACCAGTTTGAGGGCTTTATTGAAGTTTTTATTAAACTGAAATAAAACTCAGTCTATTGCTGTTTTCTCCTGCCTCTCATCCAGAGACCGCTATACTTTCAATTAAGAGCCTGCCCTATTTACTAGGCCCATTAGCCGTAGCAAGTCTGTCTTCTCAGCATAGGAGCTGACCTTTTTTTCCACTTATGTCTCAGAGTTTGTAGTTTATCTCTTTAGTCTTCTATCTTGTATACTTTCAAGAGTATATATCTTGAGGGAGGAATCACTTCTCACTTGAAGCTCCCCAGGTATCCAATTGTGAGTCCATTTCAACTAAATGCCAAGTATGTGCTGCTTTCTTTGTCTTTAGCAGTGGTCCTCTGCCCAGTGAGACCCCTGGTTCCCAGCCTCCCCTTGCAAGAATCAGCATGCTTCCAGGGAAAATGTCACTGAAGATGATTATTACATCCTTCCAAGAGTCTCCTCTTTCCACAATTTTAGCCTCTCTAGTCCTTATTATTTCTGAAGCTACATATATAAATATTTAAAGAGAGGATTTTTGTGTTTTTCTGCTTTTTGAAAATAATTCTCAGTGAGTGAATTAGTCTACCAAAAACTGCATTAATCAATTAATACATGGGACAGAAGGATCTGTCAGTCTATTCTTATTTATTTCTTCCCAAATTCCTGTCAGTGTACTGCTCTGCTGTTAGGATGGCCGGTTTTCCAGTCTTACCATGCTCTTTTTCCTTTTTCTATTTTCTGTCTGTGCCACGCAGCATGCAGGATCTTAACTCCCCAACCAGAGATCAAACCCATGCCCTCTGCAGTGGAAGCGTGGTGTCTTAACCACTGGACCACCAGGGAAGTCCCATGCCATGCTTTTATGATGGTTTGCTATAAGGTCACATCAGAAGTAATTTGAGAAGAAAGGCAGTACCTGCAGTAAGTCATTTGTGCTAGAAATCCCATAACATTTTGAACCTTCTGCCCTTCATTATGTCTGTCCCTATGACTATATTATGCATTTCTTAAAGGTAAGAACTATACTTCATTCATGTTCGTACTTGCTTTGAAAGTGAAAGTGTTCGTCACTCAGTCGTGTCCAACTCTTTGTGACCCAATGGACTTTAGCCACCCAGGATCCTCTATCCATGAGATTCTCCAGGCATGAACACTGGAGTGGGTAGCCATTCCCTTCTCCAGGGGATCTTCCCGACCTGGGATCGAACCCAGATCTCCTGCATTGCAGGCGGATTCTTCACCAGCTGAGCCCCCAGGGAAGTCCCCGTGCTTGCTATGACATTTGGCATATGTAATCACGCATAGTAGGTGCTCATCATTTACTTGTTAACTAAATCATGAAGTAAATGAATAAATAGCCCTGAGATACTCATGGTCAGTGACTTTATTGATACCTTTCACATTTTGAATAGTATTGCTTTTAAAAATCCAACATATTGTATGAATATTACAGAAATAGACGCAAATATTTTGTTTCCTTAAATAACGTGATATAATCAATGCCCTTAAACAAAACTTAAACAATAATTAAAAACAATTTGTCTCTAGCTTCTAAGATTTCTCAAAGAGAATTCTTTAAAAATGAAGGACTTCAATCATCTTGTCCCTATAGAATTTATAGTAGTTCAAAAAATATAGAAAAAAGAAATCTTGATATATATTTAATTTCTCTTTTAACACGTATTTCCCTTTAGAAAATAAAAAAATCTCATGAAAAAGAAAATTGAAAAAAAATGTTCCCTAACACATAAAAAGTCATACTTTTCAAAGATTATATTTCCATTTCTACATAATATGCTCTCATTATGAAATCATCAGTGCATTTTTTTTTAGTCATAAACAGGCACTGAAAAGAAAATGAATAGCAATGTAAATGGCTTTCCAGAAAGTGACATCTATTGCAATCTCAGAAAAAGATTAACTTTCTGAAATATTAATTGATCATAATGAGGAGGCCAAACTTTAGATAAACAGGAGCCAGGGAGTATTTCCCAGAGGCCTGTATCTTGTTGTGAAGACACCTATGAACACTGGCCTTGAATTTAAATTTAAAGTAAATGAAAATAGATCAGAGTATCAAGCTGTCAACCTGAAGACTTCAACTGGGAACGCCATGCTCTGTTCTTTTGCAATTCAAACACAGAGAAGGAAGAAATACAATTGTGCAAGTAGATAAAATTGCCATGATTCCTGGCCATTAGAAAGGAATTCCTTAAAGATAAGCCTCTGTTCCTTTAATCTCTAACTTAGAAATAGATATGGGTATAGGTCATCCGGTGAGCCAGTGAACAACGCCCAGTTGTTTTGGCAATATTCAAACTTGATTGAATATTAAGATTGAATATTAATATTCAAATATTAATGTAGAGAGTACATTAATCTAACACCTTTTTCATAAATGGTACAGGAGGCAGCACCGCTAGCTACAAACTTCCCAGTCCCTTGTAGTCATCACATTCTGGACTTCTCCTTTGACTTTACACCTGAGTATTTCATTTTCCATGAGACTACTGTTTATATAACTTGTTTGCAAGGAATAAGACAACTCATTCAACAGAGTTCCTTCAAACAGCAAGCTTTCATTACTAGAAGCTTCAAATGGACATCTCTCTGGAGTGGGCCAAATATGTGAATTAAAAAATGGAAGCAGACTGTCCAGATTCAATCTCAAAACAAATGCCAAAACCAATGACAAATGCAGAAGCTGTGCAGTATGGTAAAGCATTCAGAAGGATGCCTGACCTTTCATCATCTTTCCATTTTGTCCTCAAGTTGCTGCGGCTGTATTTGGAATAGCATAAACTTAGAGGAATGAAGGCTCAGCTGCCCCCTTCTTTTGCATATCTTTCCAGGCAGCTAGAACTTTCCTTTCTCTCTGGCATGCACCCTATCCGTGTAGTTTGCAACCCTCTAGCTCTTCTCGGTGGCTCACTGCTCACACAACTTCCATTTCCAGCACTGTTTGTCAAGCAGTGAGCTATAGAACCAAAATGAGGAAAATTTGTTTTTAGAATCTGGTCCCAGAAACCTGTGATTACAAATCCTGTGATTACAGCTTCAGACAGTTTCATGCCCAGAGAGTGAGCTGTAGCCCTTTCCAAGTGTTCATGCATGAAGTTCACTAATAATTTTCTTCTTTCAGTAACTGAAGATGAATCCTTTAATTTGAAGTGGCCATAACACTAATGAGTCATGTCATTACTCTGGAATCTTTTAAGTTGATTTTTTTTTTCCTTCATTGACTCAGTGAAGTAGAAATTAAGGACAGCTCCTATTAGTTCTCTGTATGTCTGGAAGCATTTGCTCATGGTTGTAAATTGATCCATCCTAAATATTTATTTGTCTGTAAATGTCATGGAGTCAACACTTCACTTTAGATTTTTCTTTTTTTTCCCAACACAAAATTTCTTGTAAAAGTTCTATCAATAGCATCATTTACAATTTAAATGATTTAAAAATATGATCTTTCCTGCTGTGTTTTTTAATACTTCCTTCATATTTAATTGCTGTAGACACTTTAGTTCCTAATTAAACTTTATTGTTTATAATGTTGCAGTCATTAATAGACATGATAGGGAGAAAAAAAACAGCTAGTTCTAGCAAATTCTCTGCTAATTCTAGTCTTAATACTTTTCTTAGCCATAAGGAATTCACAGGGCACAGAGGAGGATGGGTAGAAAGTGAGGTTCACACTTCATGTTTTTGAGGATTAACTAGATATTCCGGAAAACAAGCTTCAATTGGACTTAAATTGAATCGGACTTTTTGATTTGTAGGGGGAAATTACCTTAGAAATAGCATCTCAAACACTTGCAGGATGAATATCCTCATTTTTCAAGGCTCTTTTCTCCCTCGTATCTCCAGGTTTTGCACTGGTAACAGAGAGGAGCATATATTGCCCACACAGAGCCTACCTCACCCTCAGAGCCTTAAAAGACTTTTATTATGAGAGAATGGAGACACTTGATGAATCCAATGGTTTTGGTCATAGAAGGATTTGCTATGAACCATTTGCACCAAGGTTGAAATGCCCAAGAGGCTGACAAGCTTATTGCCCATTTCAGAGATTAAATAGTTTCAGAAAAATTTTCTCCCCTGGTGGTTGTAATTGTGTCTGTGAAATAAGTGTTCATTCCGCTTGAGCAACGTGGTTTGAATGCTTCCTTGTCTATGTTCCCCCAGTAGATTGATTCTTAAAAGATCTGCCCAGATTTCCCTGTACCAGTGCAAATTAACCCATGAACTTGATACCATCTCCTTTGCCTTGTCCCATGCTAATGGGTAATCAGAGGCACCATCAAGTGCCTTTATCATGCATTATCTTTGTAACTGTTTGAAGGGAGGGAAAGGAGTTGAAAAACCTTCCAGGTTAATAATGTGGTAATAGGAAATGAACAAAAGCTACCATCAGTAACCTTGAGAGTCCTAAGCTGCCCTGCTGGCATAGCACTCATGAGTAGGTAAAGTGGTCATTTAGTTATTGGAACTTCCAAGGCATCTGGGAGGGCTTCAATTGCTCCAGATAAAATAGGGTGAGGATAACATCTCCAGAAGAGGGAACAAGCAGAAAAACACAGGCTCATCACAGACACATCATCTATTCCCTGACTTTGCCCAAGGTCAACATCGCATATTAGTTTGCTAACTGCTGGCAAGGATCTGACCTTTGGGGTGATTTAGAGCATTTTTGTTTCTAGTCTGGGTAGATAAAAATGACTATGTGTTAACACAAACCACAGCATATTCACTTTACACAGGCAGTCATTATCTAGAATTCCTGGATTTATCATTTTAAAGAAGTCTCAATATCATACCTCAGAATTGAATGTGAAAACATCTAAGAACTCTGGAGACAGTTAATAATCTTTATTTCTGAGCATTCAGTAAATTCCTGTCACTGGGCTGAGCCTATGAGTGAACTATCTTATGTAATCCCATAGTAATTTTACCATGTGGGTATTACCCTGTGGAAACTGATACTCCAAGAGATTGAGCAACCTGCCTGGGATCATACAGTTAAGTTATTAGCTTAATCAATTTGAAGCCAGGTCAGGATGAGCTCATGCTGGAAAATGATTGTTTACTAACCAAGATTATATGCTCACCTGCATTCAGTCTGATTTTTATGCCATTCTATTAAGGGGATTGCCTTCTCAATAATTTTAAAAGTATTGCTTATGGCTCCAAATCCTCTTAGCCCTATTACCTTGTTCAGTACCTTTCTCTCTCCACTTTTTTGGGTTGTCAGTGGTGATCAGCCTCCATAACTGAGGAGAAGTACCGTAGTCACAGTATACAAGCGAAAAAGCAATGGCCAGGGACATCTTTGTTCAGGGGACTGGCAGGATTACCTCGGCATTTCACGCTGTCTAAAAGTAACCCTTAACCAGATGACAAAAGAAATGAAAGAATCTCTACTGAACATAGCAAAAACCATACCAGATGTTAACATCAGGCAGATCCTTTTTGAGAAAAATTGAATTGGGGTGAGAAACAGGATATAGAATGTACACATAAAAATATTATGAAAATGCACAGAAAGAAGCAAGTTTAATCAATGGAAATGATTCAACAATAAGATTAAGTGATTGATGTACAGACATTTGAAGTGGGTTGATTACTGTTTTCTTACATTTTAACCAATCAGAGGTGAATAATAATTATTATATGGATGAAAGTGAAAGTGAAGTCACTCAGTCCTGTCTGTGACTCTTTGCGACCCCATGGACTGTAACCTACCAGGCTCCTCCATCCATGGAATTTTCTAGGCAAGAGTACTTGAATGGGTTGCCATTTCCTTCTCCAGGGGATCTTCCCAACCCAGGGATCGAACCTGGGTCTCCCGCATTGTGGGCAGATGCTTTACTGTCTGAGCCACCAGGAAATCAAAGTTTACGTATCAAGGGCAAACCTCTAAGTCAGAGGATATTCTTTTTGCATTCATTGCCCACATGTCTCTGTCATTCTTGGTTGTATGTGTTTCTTTCCTTACTTGGTTGATCTGAATTTTTTTCTTCCTTCATTTATCCACCGAGTATTTAGATACCAGCTAGTAGGAAGATTAGAGGCAGGTCAGGAGCCTTCCCTGTCTCACATGGATATTGTAAGGACTAATGAACTAAACGTATTCTAGAATGATTTTAAAAGGTGAAGTGCTATATGAGTGTCACGCATGATTAACTAGCAGCCAAGTTATTAGGCACCTGAATATTATGCATCTTTTCTTAACTTCAGAAAAATGGATGTACATATTCATTTTCAAAAGCATGATTATTTGAATGATATTCAGACACTCAAAAGTCTAGCCCAATCCTAATTATCTCTACTCATCTCATACCAGTCATGTAGACCTTAAGTGACATATTTATGCAACTGTGAGTAGGATAGATATAATTACTGATCTCATAGAGTTTTCAGCACATCAGGAAAAAGCACAACACAAAATATTAGTTGCTTTTCAACTTATATCCCGTACTTCTAGTGCAAGAAATATTGAGGCCTGGTGGTTAGGAGTGTGAATTCTAGCCCCAGATTTCCTGTGGCCAAACATTCACTCCACTGCTGGTTAACTAACTTTGGGCAACTTGCTTTACCTCTCTTTGCAGTAGTTTATTTGTGTAAAAACTGAGGGCAATGACATAATCTACTTCATAGTTGATATATATAAGGTGCTCAGAAAAGCAGTTCCTGGTTTTCAGTAACTGCTCCTTAAATGTCAACTATTATGTTTTGTTAATACTCACTTAAGCCAGTTCCACACTCAGAGAGAGCAGTAATAAATCAAATTGGTAGTTAATTTGCTAAGACTCACATATGACATTTGGCAATTTATAAAGCCTATATCCACATAATATTAACCCATGATTGTTTAGCACTTTTGTGGGTGCTCATAACAACCTGGTGAGATGGGTTTAGGATAAGGTCAACTCTATTCCTTTATTTACTCAGCAAGGTTTTGATCCCCCTTCTTCTGGTAATTCACTCTAGCTACATTCTTTCACCCTAGGTGTAGGAGCAGGCACAACACCATGCCAGTTAATCAGGCCTCTTGTCCTAAGGTTAATATGGGAACCAGCAGGGCCTATTTCAGGCCTCCTCTGACATACCAGAGAAGGGTTCCGTTTGAAAGTGAAAAATAAGCAGTTATGCCTCTGGATTCATGATGCTGAAAGAATGTGAAGTTAGGATTAAGAGTGACCAAGTTCATTTCAAGTTGAGGAGGCATGGCTAAAATGGGAAAGAATGAAGTCAAGCAGAGCTGAGTCAAGAGATGATGGAGAGAGTGAGTTTGATGGTTTTGAGTTCTAATCATAGCATTTGAGGACCAAGTTCCTGTTCCCTGACTGGGTCAGATAGCCCAACATCCCTCCCAGCATTGTGAGCCAGCAGACTTACTTTGTTTCTCTTCAGTTCAGTCACTCAGTCGAGTCTGACTCTTTGTGACCCCATGAACCACAGCACACCAGGCCTCCCTATCCACTACCAACTCCCAGAGCTTACTCAAGCTCATGTCCATTGAGTCGGTGATACCATCCAACCGTCTCATCCTCGGTCGTCCCCTTCTCCTCCTGCCCTCAGTCTTTCCCAGCATTAGGGTCTTTTCAAATGAGTCAGCTCTTCTCATCAGGTGGCCAAAGTATTGGAGTTTCACCTTCAACATCAGTCCTCCCAATGAACACCCAGTAGTGATCTCCTTTAGGATGGACTGGTTGGATCTCCTTGCAGTCCAAGGGACTCTCCAGAGTCTTCTCCAACACCACAGTTCAAAAGCATCAATTCTTCGGTGCTCAGCTTTCTTTATATTCCAATACTCATATCCATACATGACTACTGGAAAAACCATAGCCTTGACTAGATGGGCCTTTGTTGGCAAAGTAATGTCTCTGCTTTTTAATATGCTGTCTAGGTTGGTTGTAACTTTCCTTCCAGGGAGTGAGCAAGCATCTTTTAATATCATGGCTGCAATCACCATCTGCAGTGATTTTGGAGCCCAGAAAAATAAAGTCAGCCACTGTTTCCACTGTTTCCCCATCTATTTGCCATGAAATGATGGGACTGGATGCCATGATCTTAGTTTTTTGAATGTTGAGCTTTAAGCCAACTTTTTCACTCTCTTCTTTCACTTTTAGCAAGAGACTCTTTTGTTCTTCTTCACTTTCTGCCATAAAAGTGACTAAAAGTGATTTGAATTAGGTTTCTGTCACTTGCAACTTAATCCTTACAAGACAAATACTGTAATTCACCCATTTTATGCATAAATAAATCAAGGCTCCAAGAAGTTAAATGATTTGTTTCTTGAAAATAACATTGCCAGTGATTTTCAGAATTTCATACCCTATTTAATAAACCCAAATACTATATTCCAGGGAAGAGAGCAAAGCTGAAGAATTGGAGAGGGAGCTGCTTATTAATGAAAGGAGCAGAGAATTTTTAGGGCACTCTCAGGTCACAGCAATTCATCTAGTTAATTCATTCACTGGTTCATTAAATATTTGTCCAGTCACTTATAAACAATCAAAGACAAGTTGTTTAGGTAGAGGAAGTGCATGGTCCACAGGTACCTTCAGCTGTCCTGGCTGGTTGTCTGTTCTCAGCTGCTATCAGCACAAGAAGCGGGGAGATCCTGCAGAGACAACCTACGTGAGTTTTTCAAGCTGCTATTCCAGTGAATGCAATGTATGCAGAACATGTCAAACACTGGAACCTCTCAGAAAATTGATTACAAAGCTTGCCCCTTCCTTAAAAAGCAAGCTTTTGTTTTTATTAGCATGTGTAAATATTGAATAATTTCTGAATGCAAATATGGATGACATTTTATTTTTCTGACATGTTTGGAAGCAGCCTGGGGCAAGGTGGCAGAAAATCAGTAAACATCATGAGTTCTACGCTGAGAATTCATCAACTGTGCACAAAATTAATGGGCTTATGCCATATGTTCCATAATAGTATGTTTGCTAACATGGGATTGGGCTGCCTGGTTGTATGACAAAGCTGCCACGTCAGTTTCTTGATGTATAGAAACAGGCTCTGCTAGCCAGATGTAGAAATCGAGCAAGGTCATTCTAGGAGTGATTTCCATTTTGTGTGCTTTTTTTCCCCCTCATTGACTGTAAGAGAATGTGATTTGCCTCATTACAATGTGATTCCAGGTGCATAACATAATAATGACCTTTATGCCAAAGTCTGAAGTTCACATAATTGATTAGATAGACTCTCATTCAGCAGTGCTGGAAACCATTAGCTGGGGCAGGAACCGTGTTAACTTCTTGGCATAGGAGGTCAAAGGGTCAAGGTGAAAGCCCACATCTGGACTCAAATGAAAGGAAAACAGTGCTGCCTGGTATCACTGGTGTTTGAAACCTTCCCTCTGAGACACTCAGTGTGTAGTAAGCTGAGGGGAGGCCACTCCCCTTAGCATGTGATGAGCTAAGGGGAGGCCTGGGGAACCAAGGTGGGAATTGATAAAAGGGCAGCAGATCCCACTCCACAGTGATGGCCTTGAGTGATGGGCTTCTCCAAGCAGGAGTACTGTGGTAGCTATCATGTCTGTTCTCTTTTCCGGTCTTTACTGATAACCTCTGCTTCACCTCTGACCCTAAAGTATCCCATCTATATAAAGATTTTTTTTAGTTGATGTATAAGATCAGATCAGTTGCTCAGTCGTGTCCAACTCTTTGAGACCTCATGAATCGCAGCACGCCAGGCCTCCCTGTCCATCACCAACTCCCGGAGTTCACTCAGACTCACGTCCATCGAGTCAGTGATGCCATCCAGCCATTTCATCCTCTGTTGTCCCCTTCTCCTCCTGCCCCCAATCCCTCCCAGCATCAGAGTCTTTTCCAATGAGTCAACTCTTCACATGAGGTGGCCAAAGTACTGGAGTTTCAGCTTTAGCATCATTCCTTCCAAAGAAATCCCAGGGCTGATCTCCTTCAGAATGGACTGGTTGGATCTCCTTGCAGTCCAAGGGACTCTCAAGAGTCTTCTCCAACACCACAGTTCAAAAGCATCAATTCTTCCACGCTCAGCCTTCTTCACAGTCCAACTCTCACATCCATACATGACCACAGGAAAAACCATAGCCTTGACTAGACGAAACTTTGTTGGCAAAGTAATGTCTCTGCTTTTGAATATGCTATCTAGGTTGGTCATAACTTTCCTTCCAAGTTGATGTATAGTTGATTCAAAATATTGTGTTAGTTTCTGGTGTACAGCAAAGTGAGTCAGTTACATATTCTTTTGTGTTATGGCTTATTGCAGAATATTGAATATAGTTCTCTGTGCTATATAGTAGGATATTGTTTATCCATTCTGTATATAACAATTAGCCTCCCCTAACCACAGACTCCTCCTCCATCACTCTCCCACCCCACCCTTGGCAACAACAGGTTGGTTCTCTATATCTGTGAGTCTGGTTCATAGATAAGTTCATTTGTGTCCTATTTTAGAGTCCACATATAAGTGATACCACTTGATGCTTGTCTTTGTCTGACTTACTTCACTTAGTATGATAATTTCTAGGTCCATCCATGTTGCTGCACATGGCATTATTTCATTCTTTTTATGGCTAATGATGCTAACGCTGAAACTCCAGTACTTTGGCCACCTCATGCGAAGAGTTGCCTCATTGGAAAAGACTCTGATGCTGGGAGGGATTGGGGGCAGGAGGAGAAGGGGATGACAGAGAATGAGATGGCTGGATGGCATCACCGACTCAATGGACGTGAGTCTGAGTGAACTCCGGGAGTTGGTGATGGACAGGGAGGCCTGGCGTGCTGCGATTCATGGGGTCGCAAAGAGTCGGAGACGACTGAGCGACTGAACTGAACTGAACTGAACTGAATATTCCATTGGATATATACTCCACATCTTCTTTATCCATTCTTCTATCCAATGGACAGTGAGATTGCTTCCATCTTTTTATTCTCTTGGATTCTAGACTGTTGGTGTTTACATGGGAAATCAGAGATTTCTTGTGGAGTCTTTGCAATAACTTGGGAAATCTGAGGAACCCATTTTCACCCACCCAGGAATGTGTTTCCTGCCAAAACCATGCCTGACTTCTGTCTTTTATTGAAAATAGCCAAACAAATTAAGTCTTTCACTTGGTGATTATGGCAGTATTGACTGCCAGTGAATTAAACACACATTTACAAATGGCACCAGAATGTTCAATAATGCTCCAGACCTCAGGACCCTTGCCATTCTTTCTCTTTCTTCTATTTTCACTCTGATGGAGAATGCAGTGTTTCATATCTCCTACAAATTACAAGAACTCTTACATAAAAAATAGGCAATGAAAAGAGAAAGTGAAAAAGCACGTGTTATCTGCAACCTGAAGCTTGTAAACAAAGAAAGAAGTAACAACCAGATGAGAATGCATTTGGTCAGAGGAAGAAGAATGGGAGCTTGAAGGTGTTAAGCAGAGGAAACAAGGTGCTTAAAATGATAAACAAAATGAATTGTTTGTTTATATTCCTGGAGTTACAAGTTTCTCTGTCTGACCATAGGTTAATAGTTTTTTAGTAGGAGTCTATTGTGTGTTTTATCAGTGTTTGATTTCCAGAGCTTCTGATTCAGTGTGAGACAAAGGCTCTATCTTTCACTAATGCTCATAGATGAATAATACCTTTGTAAAATATTGCCAATTCCACTGTCATTTCAGAACCCCAGAGACTCTGCTTAATAGAATGGCAGGCAAGCGAAGAAATGAGTTGGGTACAGAGGTGGCAGGGGTTAATTTCATATTTGTCACGAGATCTTGCATGATTTCCCTAAAAGATATTTAATTTCCACTGGGCATAATAACTTGCAGCTGCCGGAATATGCTGTATACTAGTGGTGAGTTCTTGTCTTCAGAGATTTATGCAAGTCGTTATTTAAAAATAGAGATCCGGGAGTTACAGCTGGCTAATTAATCTACCACTAAGGAAAGCTAAGCAAGTGACCCACTTAACTGTTTTCAGGAGTTGTGGCTACACTGAAGCAAACTTTCAAAAACTGTCCTGCAGAAGGAACCAAACCAGTACATCCCTGTAGCATTTCTGTGGTCTTCCCACAGGATGTGTATGGAGAAGAAAGGGAGATGAAGAAGGATACACAGCCTGTACCTTGCATGGACTGGGTTTCCATGCCTTTCTCCAGGGGGTCTTCTCGACCCAGGGATCAAACACACATCTCTTGCATCTCCTGCTTTGGCAGGCAGGTTCTTTACCACTAGCGCCACCTGCAAAGCCCCTTTTTCTTCTGTATGAGCACCACTACTTCAGCCCTCATCCACTTACATCTGAATGGTCCACAATTTGAATTCCTAGGTGCTTCACCACTGGGGTCCTTTCTGAAGATGCTGGTAGGCTCTGCTTCCTTCATCTCCTCTTTCTCTGCATCCCTCACCTACTCGTGTTTTCTACCATCAGCTCTGAGGCTTCTGCCTGACTTCTGAGGGTCTCCTAAGAGATCCAAACCATTTATCTGCCCATATTTCCCCCACTCCCTTCATATGTACCTTCCCTTTCAGGCATAAAGGTCTTTCCTACTGTCCCCTAACCTAGATCACATTTTCCATTCCTCTCTCAGCCTAAACATGGTCTATTCAGCCTACAAATTTTCACTGTATCTCTTCCAGTTCACCTTGAGTTTTTTCTTGGGCTTGATGGTAGAGAGTTGACTTAACAAGGTCATGATACAATTTCATAATGTGTTTGTGAGGGACCTGATCTAATTTATTATTTAATCAGTGAATTAATGGTTTTGTTTATTCCTATTCCCTTACCTCTCTCTGTATTAACAGGCATTCTATTACATTTTACATGCATCATTCTTTATTGCATACACCTTTAACAAAAATTTTTTTCTGTTACATGTACATTTATTTCACATAACACAAATATTAAATTTCATGTGTCTCCTAGTTTCTTACTCAGGCTTATACCTTTAAAGTCCCTCCATGTCACTAAATCTAGCTGTTGCTTACTTCATGGTAGGCAACCATCACCTTCAGCTCTCTGCTTTCTCCACAATGTACACACCCACATCCCTCCCACTCTCTCTCTGGATATCCCCTTCTCTGAAAGTCCTTGGGTTCTCTTTCGTATTTTCCTACTAGTATTTCATTTTTTTCCCCTTGTCTTTGTGTAACTCCCTAGACATCAGGGAATATTTCTTGTACTCTTCCCTCCCTCACCCTACCCGTACCCTGCTCCCATCCACTTCTGCAGACCTTCAGAGCTTGGAGCATAATTGGTGCTCAGTAAATCCTTGTTTATTTAGTGAATTGAAGAGCATGACTCCATGAGAATAGACATTTTCTGTCCCTAACCATATCTCCAGGGTATAAACTGGTGCCTGGTATATGGTGTAGGTGATCAGGAAACATGTTTGATACAAATGAGTATCTCACTTTTCACATAAGTAAAGGGGTATGAAATAGTAGAATATATAGGGGTTAGGATGCAGTGTTCTAGTTTCTAATCTGTCACCAACTAGGTGTTTGACACTTAGCACATCATTTGCTGCTGCTGCTAAGTCGCTTCAGTCATGTCCGACTCTGTGACCCCATAGATGGCAGCCCACCAGGCTCCCCTGTCCCTGGGATTCTCCAGGCAAGAACACTGGAGTGGATTGCCATTTCCTTCTCCAATGCATGAAAGTGAAAAGTGAAAGTGAAGTAACTCAGTCGTGTCCAACTCTTAGCGACCACATGGACTGTAGGCTACCAGGCTCCTCCGTCCATGGGATTTTCCAGGCAAGAGTACTGAAGTGGGGTGCCATTGCCTTCTCCAGCACATCATTTAGGTCTTGGTTAAACTGAATGATTTCTTGAGTCTTTGTTCACTCTAACTTGCTGACTTTCTGTAACTTCAATAAAATTTTTCAACATAAAGAGAGTCTTTAATAGGAAATCATCTCATGGAGTACAGTAATCATATTCAAGGCTCTCCTGGGTTGAGGTGTTGGCTAGAGGTGAGAGCATGTCCTAAGGCTTCTGACTCTAGACTCCCAGGAAAGACAAAATGAAGACTACCTGTAAAGTTCTTAGAAGAGTGTTTGACATATAATAAGTGAAGTATAAGTATTCACTCTTATTTTTTGTAAATTTAAGAAAATCTATTAGCGTTTGCAACAATCTCTTTTCTAACATATAGAAATCTAGCCTTCAAGCTTATGTTTCCATGTGCCCAGAAAATGGCTCCAGGAATTCCAATATCATTGCTGAAATTGATAGCTTTCTTTTATAGGACAATAATCATCAGACAACAGTCTGATTTCTTTTGGGCCTGTTCTATTATCTTTCTGTTGGAGAAGGTAATGGCACCCCACTCCAGTAGTCTTGTCTGGAAAATCCCTTGGATAGAGGAGCCTGGTGGGCTGCAGTCCATGGTGTCATGAAGAGTCAGATACGACTGAACGACTTCACTTTCACTCTTCACTTTCATGCATTGGAGAAGGAAATGGTAACCCACTCCAGTGTTCTTGCCTGGAGAATCCCAGGGATGGGGAAGGCTGGTAGGCTGCCGTCTATGGGGTCTCACAGAGTCGGACACGACTGAAGTGACTTAGCAGCATTATCTTTCTGTTAATGGGCAAGTTCTAGTTTTCATGGCTTTTTAAAAGTAAAGCAAAGGAATATTGTCCTTTAGGATCATGCAGCAGCTAATGAAGATGTTGGGACAAGAATCTTGAGTTCTATATTTGGTATCTATCAAAAGCAACAGTTTCCTTTATAGAACAGTCAGAAATGGAACAGAATATGAATGTGTTAATATTTTATGCAGATGATATTTTTCCCTCTAGTGGGTAAGAAGTAACTAAATAATGTAATTTACTTTCCTTTATCTTTAAAAAATTGACTTCAAATATTGAACAAACCATTATTAAAATTCTGAACGTCATTCAAATCATGAGCTTTGTTATTAGATGGCTTCTTTTTCTCTAGGTCAAGAGGTAAAGCTATTTGTCTTAAAGAAAAAAAAAAGCACTAAATGGTATTAGTAATGGGCCACAGGTATATTAGCTTCATCAGCAAAAGTAGTATTTGATACCTATTTTATTCTGCTGGGCAAATGAAATCTTAAACAGTGCCTCCGTTTAACGCTCTTACATATAGAATCTGATTTGTGAATTTGCCTAAAATTTTTTTTTAAAAATCAGGTAAAAATACAAAATAAGAACTGAGGACTCACTATGAAATTTTTGAACCAAAAATGGAGTACAACCTCTAATTAAAAGTTTGGAGGAGTAAGTAGGTAGGTAAAGTGTTCAGTTACCAACAACAGCACAGGAAAATGGCTTTGAATCATTTATTTTAGAGAACAGACACACTGGAGTAGACTGTAAGAGTTACATACATGGGAATGGTGAATGGGATTTTTCTTTTAAACCTTGTGCTTTTGTTTCTGTTTCTGGATTTTTCTTTTGTTTGTATGTTTGTTTTTTTCTTTTACTCATGAGCTTTATTGAAGGAGTACTATAGTTTCCTATTGAAATAAAGATAGGCTGTGTTTTCTTAACATCTTTCTCAGGTAGCTTTCAGATAAGCTGCCATTTATTCCCATATGGTATAAGTGGAAATTTTAAAAATATACATTTTGAATAGCCAAAAAGGATTTCCATGAAAATTAAAGGAGGTATAATATGTTGGAAGGTGCTCTGAAATACTAAAGTCCTATACACATATTTGTTTCTCTTTATTGTGGCATTCGATAAAAATCAGAAGAGTGCCTGCTTTGTACCAGGAATACTTTGGGCACTGAGGAGTCAGAGAAATAAGAGTACTGGTTTTGCCCTCAAGGATTTGTAATTAGGTTGGAAAAGCAGGCATTATAAACAGAGAATGTCAATGTATTTGGTAATAATGGATGCATACCAGGTACTTGGGAGCACAGAAAGGGATCTCTGACTAAGTTTTTAGAGTAAGGGAGGTCAGAGAAAGGGAGAGGAGAGGAAGGGAGTCCCAGGAGATGAAGATGGCATGAATATAGCCTCGAGGTAAGAAGAAAGAGTGTGGTATATTCTGAGTCAGTAAAGGGATCAATATGACTAGAGCTTAAAATATCAAGCAGAGAATAGCAAAAGATGTGTCTTTTTAAATTTTATTTATTTTTTTATTGATGGATAATTGCTTTACAGAATTTTGCTGTTTTCTGTTAAACCTCAACACGAATCAGCCATAAGTATACATATATCCCCTCTTTTTGAACCTCCCTCCCATCTCCCTCCCCATCCCACCCCTCTAAATTGATACAGAGCCCCTGTTTGAGTTGAAAAATGGTACTGAATATATATCTTTGAGAGGTCAGATTTACAGCAGGGCTGAATACTATGTTAAACATTCAGATTTTACCCCATTGTTGATGGAAACCCAATAAAGCCAGGATATAAGGTGGTCACTCTGGGGGATGAAATGTGGGTTCGAGGGTCAGGGAGATGAGAGAGGAGGGTATTGCTGTACTCCAGGTGAAAGACAGTGAGAGTGGGAACTTAGGCAGG
The DNA here is from genome assembly GCF_029378745.1 of Bos indicus. Taxonomy (NCBI): domain Eukaryota; kingdom Metazoa; phylum Chordata; class Mammalia; order Artiodactyla; family Bovidae; genus Bos; species Bos indicus. The sequence goes on along the minus strand of NC_091762.1, from coordinate 68,494,254 downwards.
GAGAGTCAGATAGAACAAAGAGGGTAATATGAAAAATAGTGAAGAAAGGTAACACAGAGTGATTAATTTTATGAGCTGGTGAGGATTGACTGACTGGATGGTTTCTAGTCGTTTATGCACAGAATACTGAGGGAGACTCGGATATATGACCTAGGAGACATGTTCATTTTTTTATCATGTTTTTCTCAAGGTTTTTGTAAGACATTGGAGTAAAGGTGTCCAGGAGGCAACTGGATATATGGTCCTGAATTGTGAACAGCAGATCTGAGAAGGAAATTCAGATTTGTAAGTCATGAGCATTTTAGTGGTGATTAAAACCCTGAGAGAAGAGAAGCGAGGACAGAAACCTCGGAAGGGCAGATATGCCAAAAGGAAAGCTGAAACCCTAGAGAGGACAATGAGATGGTGTGAAGGGACTTGATAAAGCGTCATAGTGCAGAGGCCAGAGGGACAGAAGATCAGGAAAGTGGTGGGGTGCAAAGGAGAACCAAAGCAATAACATTTAGTATAAGGACTTAAGAAGACTCTTTTAACTGTGACTCCAGGTGACTGGATCAAAGCGATCTCACTGCAGAGGTGGCAATCAACTACAATCAACTGAAGACTAAATGTGGGGAGAGTGAGTGCAGGTCTTTCTTTGCAGAGAATTTTGGATGAGAGGGAGGAGAGGGAATGTAGGGGCAGGAGCAGGTTATTTCAGGAGGAGAGAAATTAAGGTAGGAGGATGAAGGGGCTCCCCAGGTGGCTCTAGTGGTGAAGAACCACCTGCAAATGCGGTTGACACAGGAGACATAGAGACTTGGATTTGATCCCTGGGTCGGGAAGATCCTCTGGAGAAGGGCGTGGCAACCCACTCCAGTATTCTTGCCTGGAGAATCCTGTGAACAGAATAGCCTGGTGGACTATGATACATAGTGTCACACAGAGCTGGACATGACTGAAGTGACTTAGCGTGCATGCACAGGAGGATGAAGGGAAGGCACCAATAACAGGAAAAGTAGAAATATATAAGAAAACAGAGAAAAAGGAGGTAGCATGTCCCCAAATGAAGTGGAAGGGGTGGAGGGGATGGGATCCACAGGAAAGGTTGGCTCTGTGCAGGAAGGACTCTTACACCTCCGAGAGTGGAAGAAAGACAGTGGGTGATGAGGAAGTGGGGGAGGATCTTGCATCATGGCTTCAGAATAAGGTCATTAGTATTAACTCATTCCCCTAAGGACAAAACCCACCGATTTAGCAGATGAAATCATCTTCAGAAGCCCTTCCTTATCCTTCTCAGGGTTGCTCTCACACCAGCCATTAAAGCTTTCCCCTTCTGCACCCTTGGCTCTTTTGCTGCTCCTCTCCCACCTCTATGCATAAGCTTTTCTCCAGCAGTGCTGTATGAGCCACACCCACGCACACATACACATTGTCTTCCCCTTAAAATATCCCTTGTTTATCTGCCTTTGAGTATATTAGAAACTATTTCATTCAAAGATATAAAGATCTGATGTGCAGTCAACTATGCCCGACTTCCTGGAGGCATTCACCCTGAAGACAGACATTCGGACTTTCAGGAGCCTTGCCATATTAAACACAACCCAGTCTTCAGCATTTCTTCCCATGCTCCATCAATATGCACCCTCTGCTCTAGTCACACATAAGTCTTCCCTTTCCCAGATAGTGAAGCACATGGTAGGAAGGTCACATGGTTGGAATCATAATCAAGCCAGTGAAGATTTTCTGAGGTGTCCCTGTTATCAGGTATGCCATGGCAGTTCTATAAAACAAGGTTGCTGCTGCTTCTTACTTGGCGTCTTCCAATATATGTTACTCCCATTCATTAGAAGTTTTAAACTACACACTAGGAGTACTGTTTACCCCTTCTGTTTAATAGAAAGTTCAGAAAATTTGAATTGGTGCTACTTTTAAAAATCAGGCTTTACTGCTATCTGCTAGTTAGTGTTACAATCACACAAAAAAGGTTAAGTCATTTTCTTCTTGAAAATAGTGTTTTCCATTATGTCCAAATAATTTCCAAATGAATGGAAGGAAAAAATACCCACAGGTGCTCCTTCAGCTCAGTATCATGCCTGGATACCTTAATCCCAGATGTACTGGCTAAATCCAGGCTGATAGCATGGCTGGAATAATAACAGAAACAGCCTAGAAGCTCTAATCTCTGTGGAGTCTGTATCTAATATGTACAGCTTTATGGTTATTGGTACTGGTTTTAGAGTCAAACTGGTTTGCTTCCTGATTACCACTTACAAGCTATGACACAATTCTCATGGAGCTGTGGGGATTAAGTATGATCATGAATTTAAAGGGCTTAGCCTCATTGCTAGTACATAGTAAGTTCTCAATAAATGGAGATTGCTATTGAATTATTGGTATTAATAATTCATGTTTTGACTTAAGAAACTGCCTGGTTTAACTATCTCCAGGCAGAGGCTGCTTCCTCATCCCACCTCAGTTATGGCTATAAAATGGTGAGTTTCCTCTTCAGATGTGCACACATACTTACTTCACTCTCATCACTGACACCTACTCTGTATAGTCAATGAATATGGTCAACCACTTAGGCTAATCATTTCCTAAGAACCAAATGTGCTTATATTGAGTGGCACCCACTGTAATACTATTAATTTTTCCAATAATATTCTTCTAGTAGATAGGCATAGTATAAATCAGAAGCATAATGATAAGCTACCTCCTGTTTGCTCATTTCGGAGAGACTCATTAGGGACAGTGGTCCTCAATGTTAATGAAATGACACGATCTAATTAGAGAATGTGCAGTTATACACACTAGTGTCAGCAAGAGGAATTGCTACCTGGAAGGTAATATCACTGTCTGCCTCTTGCTTTTGCCTTCCTTTAGGATGCTTCCACATTAGTCTGACCTTATCCTTTCCTTCGGCCTATTCAGCCACCTTTTGAATGCTAGGAAAATCCTAAGCTATAAACAGCTTGCTTTTCGGTAGGATGATTCATGGCTGAAAAAGTTGATAATGATTTCAGAATTTCTTTTAATTGAGCTTTTAATTACAACACAGATAGCCAATATCTTACTCATGTGAAATTTTAACAGAGATGACAAGCAATTTCATATTCTTCGGAGATCATTTGACAAGTGTGGGAGCCTACAGTTAAGTACAAACTGCCTTATTTTTGGACAAGAGTACCTGACAATTACTCAGGGAAGATCAGAAACTGGAGCATCTGGATCTCAATAAATTATCTGATAGAACAATCCAAGTGCTGTAACACAATCTGCCACAGGGAATCTAAATCTGATTGGTTGGCTCAGAATCTTGCTTTTCTAATTTATAGTCCATAGGTTATGATTTGAGATGCTGTATAGCTAGTTGATATATGGATAAGATTATACCATAAATAAATTTTTCTACCTTTAAACTTTGTCAGCACATTGGGTAAGATACACAAATAAACTTTTCTAAAATGCAGAGCTTAACCTTGAGATGGGTACCACGTTTCTTTGCTCCTTTTCTCTTTTGACATTTACTTAAGACTTCGAGAGCCTAAGCCCAGACTTTCAGAACTCAAGAACTAGAATTAGATCAAAGAAATTGCCATCTCAAAGAGCAGATGACCAGCCCCACTTTGGCTTCTCCCTACTATCACCTCCCACAAGCTTTTAAAGGCTGTTCATGTAGGCCATTATATCCAGAGGCCCAAGCTGAGTTATCTTTTTAACCACAGAGCAGTAATTCTCAGATCTTTGAATTTCAGAGACCGGGAAAAGGAGGAGGGTGCAGGGAGGATCTACTTAATTGGAATCCTATGTAGGGTGGTCACTTTTTAACTTTGCCAAAGATATTCACATTTTTTCTTCCTTTTCACTCATTTGTGAACATTTATTGAGCACATTCTACCTGCAGGTATTAGAGTGTGCCCTGGGAATTCAGTGATAGACATAGTCTATGCCCTCGAGTGTCATATAGTCTGGTGTGAGAGGTAATTAGTTATTAATCAATTACATTAAAATATATGAAATTCACAGTGAGGAAGGTGCTATTAAGGAAATAAGTGTGGCCCTCTGACAGCATCTTACACATTAATTTTATAAGGACAGCAAGGGTCAGGGCACTCTTCTTCTTTAAAATTGATATATGGACTTAATAGGTCTCAGACTGTACACGGCCTTGTGGGCCATGATAAGGAATTTGAACTTTACGCTGAGAGTAATATAAAGCAATTAAAGATTTTAAAGCAGGATTTATGTTTCTAAAAGATTCCTCTGTACACTATTTGAGAATGGACTCGAGGGAAATGGGAGTGGAAAGAGTGAGATCAGTTGGAGTGAAATTTTAGTAGCAATAGATATGACTAGGGTGACAGCTGTGATGATGGTGACTAGTTGGGTTTGAAGAATATTTTGAAACTACAATTGCTGAAATATATTGATAGATGACTGGGCTTTCCAGGTGGCGCTAGTGGTAAAGAACCCACCTGACATTGCAGGAGACTTAAGAGACACAGGTTCAATGCCTTGTTCAGGAAGATCCCCGGGAGGAGGACACAGCAACCCACTCCAGCATTCTTGCCTGGAGAATCCCACGGACAGAGGAGCCTGGTGGGCTACAGTCCATACCATCACACAGAGTCGGACACAACTGAGGTGACTTAGCATGCACACATTCATTTTATTGTGCTTAACTTGATAACATATATATGTATATATATATATATATATTTTTTTTTTTTACAAATTGAAGTTTTGTGGCAAACTTGCATCAAGCAAATCTATCAGTGCCATTTTTCAAAAAGTCATTTTCTCAATTTGTCTTTCTGTCACCTTTTGGTAATTCTCACAATATTTCAAACTTTTTCATTATTTTATTTGTTATGGTGGTCTGTGATCAGTGATCTTTGATGTTGCTATTATAATTATTTTGGGACACCATGAACCACACCATATAAGAAGGTGAACTTAATATTGAAATGATGACATAGGATTTAGAATATTACATAAACTTAGTTGAGAAAGTAGAGTTTGAGAGGGTTGACTCCAATTATGAAAGTTCATGGCATCTGATCCCATCACTTCATGCTAAAAAGACGGGGAAACAATGGAAATAGTGATAGACTTTATTTTCTTTGGCTCCAAAATCACTGTGTATGGTGACTGCAGCTATGAAATTAAAAGATGCTTGCTCCTTGGAATAAAATCTATGCAAACCTAGACAGTGTATTAAAAAAATGGAGACTTACTTTGCCAACAAAGGTCCATCTAGTCAATGCTATGGTTTTTCCAGTAGTCATGTATGGATGTAAGAGTTGGACCATAAAGAAAGCTGAGCATTGAAGAATTGATTCTTTTGAACTGTGGTGCTGGAGAAGACTCTTGAAAGTCCCTTGGACTGCAAGGAGATCAAACCAGCCAATCCTAAAGGAAATCAACCCTGAAGAGTCATTGGAAAGACTTATGCTGAAGCTAAAACTCCAGTACTTTGACCACCTGATTCGAAGAGCTGACTCACTTGAAAAGACCCTAATGCTGGGAAAGGTTGAAGGCAGGAGGAGAAGGGGACAACAGAGGATGAGACAGTTGGATGGTATCACCAACTCAATGGACATGAGTTTGAGCAAGCTCTGGGAGATAGTGAAGGACAGGGAAGCCTGGTGTGCAACAATCCATGGGGTTGAAAGAGTCGGACATGACTGAGCAACTGAACAACAAGAACCCCAGCTTTCAGCAGCCACCACTTTGATCAGCCAACAGTCATCAACATGGAGGCAAGATCCTCCAGCAGTAAGAAAGATTACAGCTCACTAAAGAGAGTTAGCATTTTTCAGCAATAAAGTATGTTTTAACCATGTATTATGCACATTGTTTTTTTAGGTATAATGCTGTTGCACACTTAATTACAGCATAGTGTAAGCATAACTTTTATATGAATTGGGAAACTAAAACAATCTGTGTGACTTGCTGCATTGTGATATTCCCTTTGTTGTAGTGGTCTGAAATTAAACCTGCAATATCTCCACGGTATACATGTACTCTATGATTCCAGAAGCCTTTTGAAGGGCGATGATTGTTTTTTACATGATTTGGAATCTCTCACAGCAACCTAGCATAATTCCCAATAAATGTTTGGAAGGTTGAGTATGTGGGTTTAAAATTAGCAGAAAAACTCCTTTAAACTGAGAATCTTCTGAGTGCTGCTGGAAGCGGGCAGGGTAACCATTGAAGGATTAACAAGTGCTTCCTGATCCACTGTTGGCACAACTGTGGGTCTGACTCTTACTTACACATTCTTATTCATGACCTGGATGGAAAAAGGGAAGAGGCTGGATGTTTTTGGAATTCACTAATGGTTCCAACTTGGAAAGTGTTGTGAGCAGCTCAGGCAACAGAAATAAAATGCAAACAACCTTTGAGACTTGAGGGATGTAGGCTGGGAATAATAACTTTGTGAGCATTTGAAAAAGGCAAGGCAGTGAATACACCTGGGGGAAGAGAATCCAAACATAGAGCTGTTTTCGGGGAAGGCGACACCAGAACGCAGCGATGCCAAAGTAGGCCCAGGGGGCACCGCAAATTAAATTCAGGGCAGCCAGGCAGTCTGGCAGGATGAAAGGGAAGTCCAGGCTGAGGCTGCCTGTGCAGAAGGGCACGGAGTAACAGTTCCTCTGTGGCCAGTTCTAGCTGAGTAGCACCTGGCCCCTCAGGCTGTGTTCCTGCCACCTTGGTTCCTAGGGAAGCACGGGCAATTTGGAAGAAGTGCGGAGAATAACAAGAGTGAATGAGTCCAGGAGCCTGAGGAGAGGACTCGGATGAAAGAGTAAAAAGGTTAGATAGCTAGAGTTTAGTTGCAGAAAGCTGAAAGAGGAGGGAGAGATCCAGAAACTAATAATAAATATACAGGTCTATTCGAAAATAGCCAAGTGGAAACCTGCCAAATGTCTGTAAAATTAAGACTTTTCAGATGAAAATGCACATTTTCTTCCAAGCAGTGGGCTTCTTGCCTGAACCGGCACTCTGCCTACCCAGGTGCGCAGTAAATGCTGTCTTATAAAATAACCCTCGTTTGCTATAAAAATATAAGATTCTGGAAATGGACCAGTAGGAAGCACATTAGAAAGTAAGCCAACCCTTTTCTTAATACCCAGTGAGGACAGGATTAAAGCAACTAGAATTTTGTTGTGTAGTTCAAGTCAGACTCTTGTCGACAATGAAGTTGCCTCTTTCCATTCAGACAAATACAGAACAAAATGGAAACCTTTGTAGCACAGGGAATGCCTGAGACACGGTTGGCTAGGCTCTGGTTAAATCCTATCATTGCAATTTACTTTATGTCAAGGGGACTGGGAGATGCTAATTTTTTTTTTCCCCTCCTAGGCAGTGGAGGAAGGGATAGAGGAAGCTGTATTTCTGGATTTAAGGTGGACTAGGTAGAGTTCACTTTTAAAAATTCAAGCATAAAAAATCAAGCAAAGTGATTAGACGTTAATTCTTTGTTTTATAGAGACGAGTCTCTGAAAATAGCAACAACCTTCATCTTTGTTTATAGATCAACTGCACTGTTTTTAGCCTGGAACCTGAGAGTCAAATATTCAGATTCCCAGCCAGTTGCAAACTGATCCGTTTATCAAGCTCCAGTGTCAGGGGGCTTTCCTGAGTTCCTCATACAGGCCTCAAACTTGTTGTCCCCTCCTCTGCTGGCCTTGTCACTCTCCCCCTCCCCTGTCCCACACTCCTTTCTGCAGGGTTTGCTACCTCTCACACCCCTCTTCTCAACGTAAGAGTCACATCTTCTAGAAGGTAGGTATTTGGAATGATTTGGGCTGCAGAAAGAAATCTTATTAAAAATGGCTCAAGCCAGTAGATCTTTATAACCTGCTAAAATGAAGTTCAGAGTAAACAGCTCCCGGCCCATACCATGACTCAGCTGCAGCATCAAGAACATATGGCTTCCATCTTCATCATGTCAAGATGTCTGTTCCATGCCCCGCATCACATCTGTGCTGCAGGCAGAGTGGCATGCAAGGAGCTAAGGGAGCAGAAGGGCTCTCTTCTTTGGGAAAGGCGCCTGCCCCCAGAGTCGCCTAACTATATCTAATTGGTTAGAACTGTGCTGCATGCAAGAGAGTCTGGAAAATCATGATTAGCTTCCCAACCTCTGTCGTGGAGGAAAGCAAGGAAGAAGAGGGCATGTGAATAATTTCTGGCAGCCAAACCTGCCACAGCATGTGCTCGCCCCACAGTTATTTAGTCAGAGTTCCCTGCTCTTCCCTTCATGGTATTTATCATGATTTGCAGATGTACATTTTTAATCCCACTGGAATATACTCTCCTTGGTTGGGTCTCTCACTACTGTATTGCCAGGACCTCGCTCTGTGCCTGATAAATGGCAGTTCAGTTCAGTTCAGTCACTCAGTCATGTCCGACTCTTTGCGACCCCATGAACCGCAGCATGCCAGGCTTCCCTGTCCATCACCAACTCCCAGAGCTTCATGTCCATTGAGTCGGTGATGCCATCCAACCATCTCATCCTCTGTCATCCCCTCTCCTCCTGCTTTCAATCTTTCCCAGCATCAGGGTATTGTCTAATGAGTCAGTTCTTTGCATCAGGTGGCCAAAGTATTGAAGCTTGCAATCCAAGAGACTCTCAAGAGTTTTCTTCAGCATCACAGTTGTTGGAGATAAATGGCAGGCATAAAATAAATATTGCTTCACTCGTGATTTGGTTGGCTTCTCAAAGAAGAGAGAAGCTAGCTCTGAAATCATAATCACAACCTCCTGGGAAAATAGGACTCTGGTTATTAAAATTGTATATTTATAATAACTCCTTTTTATTTATTAAAAATATTTCAAATATAAAAAGAAGTATGATTGAAATAAAATACTGATTATTCACATACTCACTACCCAACTCTATCAGATTCACAGATTTTGCCATCCATCCTTGTGGTCTGTGGAGGTTATTGCATTTTGACAAGTGAAACATCTCAGATACAATTGAAGTCCCTGTGTCCCTTTCCCTAGTATGTGCTCCTTCCTTTCTCTCACTGGAGTAAACTAGTATCCTGAATTTGGATTTACCTGTCTAGTATGTTTTTATACTATGACTAAACGTATATCCAGGGCTTCCACAATGGCTCAATGGTAAAGAATCCACCCACAATGCAGGAAATGCAGGTTTGATCCCTGAGTCAGGAAGATCCCCTGGAGAAGGGAATGGGAATCCACTCCAGTATTCTTGCCTGGAGAATCCCATGAACAGAGGAGCTGGCGGGCTACAGTCCATGGGGCCACAGTCTGACCCAACTGAGTGACTGAGCATTCACATATACATATCCATGAACAGTATAAAACTATAGGGTATTTATTATTTTACATGTTTTCCAATTGTTTATAAATATTGTTTAATATATTGGGTTGGCCAAAAAGTTCAAGTTTTTCCATAACATCTCATTTTGGTCAACTTGATACTATGACCATTTACATACCCATAAGCACTATTATTTTATATGTTTTCTAACTGTATATAAATATTTTATTATGGGCTTCCCAGGTGGTGCTAGTGGTAAAGAATCTGCATGGCAATTCAGGAGGGATAAGAGATGCAGCTTCAATCCCTGTTTCGGGGGGAAAAAATACCCTGGAGAAGGGCATGGCAATCCACTCCAGTATTCTTGCCTGGAGAATCCCTCGGACAGAGGACTATATTATAGTATATTTTAATATTATTATATTATATTAATGAATTATGTGAATATTAAAAGTATTATTACTCAGTATTTCTGAACTATCATGTCATTGGTATTTAACCATATTTTTGTATGTAGCTCTGGAGAAGGATATGGCAACCCACTCCATCCAGTACCCTTGCCTAGAGAATCCTGTGGACAGTGGAGCCTGATGGGCTGCTGACCATAGGGTCGCACAGAGTTGGACACAACTGAAGCAACCTAGGATGCACGCATGCATTGGAGAAGGAAATGGCAACCCACTCCAGTGTTCTTGCCTGGAGAATCCCAGGGACGGAGGAGCCTGGTGGGCTGCCGTCTATGGGGTCACACAGAGTCAAGCACAACTAAAGTGACTTAGCAGCAGCAGCAGCAGCAGCAGTTGTATGTAGCTCAGTAGTGTTTCACTGTAAAAATATACCACAATTTAGTTTTATTTTTTTCTCTCAGTAAATATTTTGATTGTTTCAGTCCTTCCCTATTTTTATTCCAAATGATGTTACCCGTGACTAACATTCTTCTACGTATTTCTTTGTCACATATGTGAGAGTTTCTTGTTCTAAGGTATATACCCAGAAATAAAATTACAGGGTAAGAGAGGTATATTTTTTCTGTTTTCTTTGCTTTTGACAAAGTTCTACAAAATGTTGTAGTGGATGAGAGAAATTGTGTCTGTATTGAACACTTGGTATCAGATCCTGATTTTTGTCAGTCTGTTGGTGTGAAATGATATCTCATTGTTTTATGGTGTATTTCCCTGACAATGGGGAAGGCTGAGGATCTTTCAAAAGGTTTGTTGTGCAATCAGCTTTCTTTTTATTAAAATTGCCTTCTCATACCCATTGCCCTTTTGAGGGGAACAGCGAGCTAGTTTTTCCTGATTGATTTATAAAGTTCTTTTTATATTCCAGATAGCAATCCTATTAATTTGTAAAATTCTTTACGTATTCTGGATAACAGTCCTTTCTTGTTAAAACACAGTGCAGATATCTTCCCTGTTGCTTGTCTACTCATGTTGTTTACAATGTAGCTTTATGAATAGAAGTATTGCATTGTAATATAGTAAAATATACCAACGGTGACTTTTGTGGTTTGGGCTTTTTATGTATCTTGCAAAAAGATCCTTCTTTTTACCTCTAAAATCTTAGATATTGCATCATATTCTCTTTTGTTAAAAAGTTCAAGTTTCTGCTTCCCTATTAGTCCCGGTGGAGCCTAAAGGAATCTTATTTTATGTTTGTCTTGTGGATAACTAACAGTCTCAGTTGAATGCTTCCTTTTTGGTCACTGATTGATACCAAGTTTCCATTTATCCATGGGTCACTTTCTGGTTTTAGCATTATGTTTCAGTGGCTGTTTTTCATCCCGATGTCCCTGTGTATCACCATAGCTTTATGGACTGTATTGCTTATGGTTAGGGGCAGGGCTCAGGAGCTGCTTGGATTTGTATCCTAACTCTGTCATTGCCTCCTCACCTTGGTACCTTGAGAGAAATCCTTAATTCTTTATGGCCTCATTTATTTCTTAACTGTAAAATAGTGACAATAATTGTACCAAACTCCTAATACATGAAAAGGTTTTGCCTGGCATTTAATAAATGCTCAATGAAAGTCAGCTGCTATTATTTTTAGTTGTAGCATCACTATTATTATTACTAATTGTGATATCTCATAGTTTGGGGCACGTTGACCCTTTTCTTCTTGAAAATGATCTTCACTATTATTGACTTTTTGTACTCTTTCAAATGGATTTGAAGTCTGGCTTATAATGTCTCATGAAAAATGCTGTCAAAAATTTGAACGTCATTACCCTTATACATGGCACCCCACTCCAGTACTCTTGCCTGGAAAATCCCATGGACGGAGGAGCCTGGTGGGCTGCAGTCCGTGGGGTCGCGAAGAGTCGGACACGACTGGGTGACTTCACTTTGACTTTTCACTTTCATGCATTGGAGAGGGAAATGGCAACCCACTCCAGTGATCTTGCCTGGAGAATCCCAGGGACGGGGGACCCTGGTGGGCTGCTGTCTATGGGGTTGCACAGAGTCGGACACGACTGAAGCGACTTAGCAGCACCCTTATACATGGGTTAATTTGAGTCTTCTTATCCATAAACTTGGTATACCTCTCTATCTATTCAGTTCTTTCAGTCAATCAGAAAGTACTTTCATAATTTATTCCATAAAGATCAATACATATTTGCCTTATTTTTTCTTAGCTACACTTTAGTTTCCTGTTATTATAAATGAAGTACTTCTAAATATTATTTTTCTCAAATGAATTATTATTGCTGTGTAGAAATCCCATTATTATTTTTAGGTTGATCATGTATCCAGCTACCTTGCTGAACATTGACTAATTTTAATGGTCTGTAGATTCTCATGGATTATTCATGCAAACAAACTGATCATTTATAAAACAAAAATACAGTTTTGTTTCTTTCCATTATGTATCTCATTTTATTTTTATTTTCTAAGTATGTTGACTGAGACCTCCTAAAAGTATTAAAAACAGGTAGTGATAGCAGGCATCCTTGTTTTGAAAGTGAAAATTTCTCAGTCCTGTCTGACTCTTTTGGATCCCATGGACTATTGCCCACCAGGCTCCTCTGTGTATGAGATTCTCCAGACAAGAATACTAGAGTGGATTGCATTCCCTTCTCCAGGGTAACTTCCCAATCCAGGGATCAAACATAGGTTTCTTGCATTGCAGGCAGATTCTTTACCTTCTGAGCCACTGTCTTACTCTGCTTCTAATGGTAACTTTGTAAAGTTTTATTGTTAAGTCTGATCCTGGCTATAGATTTTTGATAGATAATAATGATCAAGTTTAGAAAGTTCCCTTTTATTCCAATTTACTGAGTTAAACACAAATGAATATTAAATTTAAATACTTTTTTATCATCTGTCAAGATTCTCATGGATTATTTATTATTAATGTTATGTAATATATTAATAGGTTTTCTAATGTTGAAACATCTTTCACTTCTTAAAATAATATATATTGGTTATTGAGAGTATTTCAAAGAGAGACCTGGGTCTTTTTCTAAATTGCAAGAAACCTTAAGGTTTTTAAGGAATTGTTATTTTTATTTTAATTTACATGCATTTCTTTTTAGATCTTTGTGTGTTTAGTTCACGATTTCTTTATTTCTTTCATTTTTTCCGTATTTCTACATTTTTAAAATGAAATATGTAAAACGTGTAATAATAGCAAAAGATATGAAGAGGGTGGAAGTATTAGTTCTGCTTATTTTTGGACCATGAAATAAGGGGATAGAAGAACTTCCAATCAGCCAGGAATTTCTGAGGTAACTTGATCCAGTGCCATGACCTTTTTTGAGGTGACTCATACTGGCCATTTGCCTACAAACTTGGTGAGACCTGTATCCAGAGTCATTTAGGAAATAGGCCCTTCATTGCTCCAGGTAACTGGGTTCTGCTTGTGAACCAGGAGGGCTTGTCTTCCTAGAAGCTGTCTTGGGTAGAGCGGATGGTGGTGAAGAATGCAACTTCTCTTATTCCCTTAGCACCACTTTTGATTTTTCCTGTTTTTATTCATCTTAGGTAATTGCATCATTTTTGAGACTTATATACATATAAAACCTTTTGTAGTTATGATACTCAGCAAAGAAACTATATTCTGTTCAATAATTAGAGCTTCTATATTGCAAAATTATTTCAGTATAATTGCTCTTGGTGGTAAAATGTCAGGTCAGGGTAGAAATATGGTTGTGATGGTTGTTGAGCAGTCTTGCTTCTGAATATCAATCCTAATTATATGCACATATTCATACAATTATGGAAAAGTTACTGTATCAAGAGAACTGTACACAAATAGTAACAATAATATGATGTCTTGGTCTGTTAGCTTTAAAAATTTTTTCAGAAATTGATTAAAATAGTTAATATTAGTTTCATAGTTTTGTGAATCAAGTACAGTATACCAATTGGCAATGTGTTAGTAAGAGAATATTCTTATCACTCTCTTTCCTTCTTCATCATATAGAACATAGGGAGAAAAATACCAAACTCTTGGGAGTTATAATATCTCCTTACTTAACTATGGGTTAATAAACACAGAGAAACAGCAACAATTTATGCAAGTATATACTATATCTCCACCTTTATGCCCAGCATTTGCAATTGTCTTTATATTTGACAGATGAAGTGCATCTGTGAATGTTAAATTTCTCAGGTGACAGTTAAGATATGTAACTAGATTTCAAGATATACTTCTTCCCCCAAACTTTTGCTACAAGGGGGAAAACCCAATTAATCCAGCTTTGGCTAAGTGGCTAAGTCACTTCAGTCATGTCCAATTCTGTGCGACCCCATAGACGGAAGCCCACCAGGCTCCCCCATCCCTGGGATTCTCCAGGCAAGAACACTGGAGTGGGTTGCCATTTCCTTCTCCAATGCATGAAAGTGGAAAGTGAAAGGTAAGTCGCTCAGTCATGTCCGACTCTTCATGACCCCATGGACTGCAGCCTACCAGCCTCCTCCATCCATGGGATTTGCCAGGCAAGAGTACTGGAGTAGGGTGCCATCGCCTTCTCCGAATCCAGCTTTACTCAGCTTCAAAACAGAAATTCAATGTGAAAATTGGTGGAAGAAGTTAACTAATGAAGACACCTCTCCCCCTTAGACCATGCTACTGATTGATGGAGGTAATGCTACCTGGGGACAGAGGCTCTTCCTTCTCTGATGCTGAAATCAGGATGTTTACTTGGTTAATAAAGCCAGTTCCTTTAGACATATGAAATGATGCAAGGACAGGTGGAAATTAGCATCTTGAACATTGGTTGCATGTAGTTTTATAGTCATTTATACTTATTGAATGAAAGTTATCTGAGAAGCTGTATTAATGCAAATAGATCAGTGAACAGAAGTTTCAATGCTCTGAAGCAAAAATAAATTCCAATAGTGTAATAATCTTTGGGTTGCTAAGAACTGATTCCAGGCTAGAAAAACTTCCAGTAATCATAAGGACTATGATGATAAAAATAACTAATATTTCCTGAGCAGATACCACAGTATTAGGGAGTTTTAAAGTACTCTCTAAATATTAATAAGCATTAACTTATACTCTGTCATTTTATAGTTAGAAACTGAGGTTCAGAAAAGTTGAGTGATTTGTCCAAGTTTGCCTAAATGTCCCCTTTGTCAGGTTAAATTCTTTCTCTTCTGTATAATGGAAACAGACTACTTTATTATTCCCTCATAAAAAATAGTCTTAATGACCATAAAAGTAAAAGCTTCCTTGAATAATATAAGAAGGGACTTCAGGAAGACATTGGAAATGTCAACTTATTAGGTTAAACATATATTTTATTGTAAACAGGCACAGAAAATTCATGCAAAATGAAGTTACTGTATATCTTCAAGAAGACTATAATCAGGCAGATAAATACATGAAAAGTTACATGAGATAATTTTTTAAAATCAATAAATACAACAATGTATTACGTGAGATAATTTTTAACATCAATAAATACAACAATGTATTATGTGAGATAATTTTTTAATATCAGTAAATACAACAGTGCAAAGTAGGCAAATATTTAGAATTGAACTGTTTCCTCAGTTGGAATTGAATTGTTTCCTCAGGACCTCATTTGTATCAGCTGTAAAACAAAGTGATGGAGTTGGTGTAGACTACTCCTTCCCTTTTCTTAAAATGTTCTTCCTGCTTGCAAACTTAAGTTGGTGATTCTAAGGAGCACATATGAACAAATCATGTGTGGAGAAAGGACCCACTGAGCAAAGCAAAGAGGGGCTAGTCATTTAAGGTCTCCTATAGATGTCATTTGAATCAGATCCAAAGAAGGTAAAAGATGTTGATCTGATTTGGGTAAGGGAGAAGGAAGACAGTGAACAACTGGAGGAATGGCGAGAAGAGAGCAGGTACACAGAAGGCGCACAAGTGGTGGGCTGAATAAATGTTTCTAAAGTAGATGGATCAGGGAAATTAAAGGAAGACGTTGACAAAGTACACATGAGGATTACTAGAGATCTATTGTTTTTAAGGCCAAGGTGCCAGAACAAATGAATCAGAAACTCTGGGAGTAGGTTGTTGTTAGGGTTTATTGAGGTATATAGTTCACATTGGGCTTCCCCAGTGGCGCTACTGGTGAAGAACCTGCCTGCCAATGCAGGAGTCACAGGTTCCATCCCCGGGTCAGGAAGATCCCCTGGACGAGGGCATGGCAACCCACTCCAGTATTGTTGCCTGGAGAATCCCATGGACAAAGCAGCTTGGTGGGCTATACAGTTCATAGGGTTGCCAAGAGTCAGACACAACTGAAGAGACTTGGCATGCACACATGTGTAATTCACATACCATAATTTGCCCATTTAAAGTACACAATTCAGTGCTTTCCCCTCTATTTAGAGTTGTGCAGCAATCAGCGCAATCAATTTTAGAACATTTTTTATCATCCTCCAAAAGAAACAGTACCCATTAGCAGTCACTCCCAGTACCCTTAATCCCTCTCAGTTCTAGGCAACCACTAATCTATTTTCGTCTGTATGTGTGTTAGTCCCGCAGACGTGTCCGACTCTTTGTGGCCCCGTGGACTATAGCCCACCAGGCTCCTCTGTCCATGGGATTCTCCAGGCAACAATACTGGAGTGAGTCGCCATTTCCTTCTCCATTCTGTCTGTATATATTTGATTATTCTGAATCTTTCCTATCAGTCGAATTACATAATATGTGGCCTTTTTGACTGTCTTCTTTCACTTAGCCTAATGTTTTTAAGGTTTATCAAAACATAATATGCACTGGTACTTTATTTTTTGTGACAGAGAAATATTGCATTGTATGGATATATACCAATATGTTTTATTTATTCATTTATCAATCAGTAGACGTTTGGGTTGTTGATACTTTTTTGACTTTTGTGAATAATGCTGCTATGTGCAATCATGTACAAGTTTTTGTGTGACGTATGTTTTTGTTTCTCTTGGATATATTCCTGGAACTAGAATTGCTGGGTCACTTGCTAACTCTATGCTTACCATTTTGAGAAACTCTCAGATTGTTTTTTTGGAGCAGCTCTACCATTTTATATCCCCAGCAGCAATGTATGAGAGTTCTAGTTTCTACATTTTAGTCAACTTTCATTATTATCCAACCTTTGGTAATAGTCACACAAATGGTTATAAAACATTATCTCATTGTGGGTTTGATTAGTACTTCCTTGATGCCTAATAATGTTGCACAACTTTTCATATATTTATTGGCCATTTGTGTACCATCTTTAAAGAACTGCCTATTAAAATCTTTTCCTTATTTTAATTCAGCTTTTTATTATTGAGCTGTAATTATTCTTCATATATTCTGCATACAAGTTCCTTTTCAAATATATAATCTAGAAATATATTCTCAAATTCTGTTGGGAGTCTTTCTACTTTCTTAACAGTGCCCTTTCAAGCACAAAATATTTTAATTTTGAAGAAGTCCGATTATCTAAGAAACCTTGCCATAAACCAAGGTCAGAAACATTTACTTTGGTATTGTCTTTTAAGAGTTTTATAGTTTCAGCTCTTACCCTTGGGTCTCTGATGAATTTTTAGTTAATTTTTGCGTATCATGTGAAGAACTTCATTCTTTTTTTATGCAGGTATCCAACTGTCCTAGCACTGTTTGTAGAAGAAACTGTTATCCCTCTATTGAATTGTGTTAGCTCTCTTGTGAAAAATCAATTGATATAGCCGTATGGAACAAATTTTGAAACCAAAAAGTATGAGTTCTCCAACCTTCTGCTCTCTTTTTCAAGAGTGTTTCCCTTGAATTTTCATGTGAATTTTAGGATTAACATGTCAGTGGGACATGGGTTTTTTTCAAACTACCCAAGTGATGCTATGTATAGTCAGGGTTCCAAACTACCAATACAGACTATGTATGTGTATGTGTGTGTAGCGCTCAACTGTGTCTGATTCTTTGCAGCTTCATGGACTGTAGCCCACAAGGCTCCTCTGTCCATGGCATTTTTTCAGACAAGAATATTGGGGTGGTTGCCACTTTCTACTCCAGATTATCCTCCCAACCCAGGGATTGAAGTTGCATCTTTTGCATCTCCTGCATTGGCAGACAGATTCTTTACCACCTGGGAAGCCCTAACTTGGGGCTGAGAGGCAGGCAAATGGCATTTACTAATGAACTATCATGCATCTAGCTTTGCAACTGGGTGGCTTACATTTTTTAAATCATTTGATCCTCACAGTAACTCTGTGGGAGAGATAGTATTATCTTTAATTATAGGTAGTAAATCTGAGTCTAAGAAAGGTGAAGTCTTGTCCATAGTTAACAGTGATGTTGAGATTCCATTAGGTTTTTGCATTGGTTATCCTAACTCCTTTCCCAAGAAATGTAGATCAGATAAGGTAGAGACTAACTCTTGCACTCCTATGGCCTTTTTATCACTATTATGCCATTAAAATTGTATTTGAGTTTATATGTGTGCTTCTGCCATTTGGAGAATGAGATTGGGTGGAGGCGTTTCTAGCCAGAAGCAAAGAAGATAAACTAAGTCATGTTTGTTCAGTATGCTGCATCATAAGGTGTGTAGGAGGAACATGACAAGAAATGAAGCTTGTCAGGCAGGAAAACTCATGATATTTCACAAATGACAGACTGTGGTAAATATTTCCACCAGTACATAGGAACATAAGAAAAAAAAGGGCAATCTGCTGAGTTTTTAATAAAGCTAAATTTACTTAAAATATTTGACTTCTGATATTATTTTCTTTCCTGATGTGTACATCTATATAAAATATATTCTTGTTAAATTATGTACAGAAAGTAAAAATACTATTTACCTATTGCTCTCTTGAATAATAATAAAAAGCTTGCAACCCTAAGTCTTCCAAAATTATTTTACTTTGCTGGTTCATGGGGTCCAAGTCTAGAAATCACTACTATACTCAACAGTGAACTACTAAAGAATTTTGAGTGTGAAATGAAATGAAACTATTATACTTATGTTTAATAAATATCACCCTTTCAACAAAGGATGCTAGTACAACTGTATATCCACGTATAAGAGAATGAAGTTGGACCCTACCTCATACAATAAACAAAAATTAACAAAGTGGATTATAGACTTAAACACAGGAAATAAAACTATAAAATTCCTAGAGAAATACACAAGAATACATTTTCATGATCTTGACACCAGAAGCATTAGCAACAACAATAGCAAAACAGATAAACTGGATTTCATCAAAATTAAAATTTTTGTGCTTGAAAGGACACTGTTAAGAAAGTGAAAAGACAACACACAGAATGGGATAAAATATTTGCAAATTATTTATCTAGTAAAGGACTTGTAGTACATATGTACTTGTGGTACTGGCACAAAGACAGAAATATAGATCAATGGAACAAAATAGAAAGCCCAAAGATAAATCCATGCACCTATGGACACCTTATCTTTGACAAAGGAGGCAAGAGTATACAATGGAGAAAAGACAATCTCTTTAACAAGTGGTGCTGGGAAAACTGGTCAACCACTTGTAAAAGAATGAAATTCAAACAATTTCTAACACCATACACAAAAATAAACTCAAAATGGATTAAAGATCTAAATGTAACAGCAGAAACTATAAAACTCCTAGAGGAAAACATAGGCAAAACACTCTCTGACATAAATCACAGCAGGATCCTCTATGACCCACCTCCCAGAGAAGTGGAAATAAAAGCAAAAATAAACAAATGGGACCTAATTAAACTTAAAGGCTTTTGCACAACAAAGGAACTATAAGCAAGGTGAAAAGACAGCCTTCAGAATGGGAGAAAATAATAGCAAATGAAGCAACTGACAAAGAATTAATCTCAAAAATATACAGGTAACTCCTGCAGCTCAATTCCAGAAAAATAAATGACCCAATCAAAAAAATGGGCCAAAGAACCAAACAGACATTTCTCCAAAGAAGACATACAGATGACTAACAAACACATGAAAAGATGCTCAACATCACTCATTATCAGATAAATACAAATCAAAACCACAATGAGGTACCATCTCATGCCAGTCAGAATGGCTGCTATCAAAACATCTACAGACAATAAATGCTGAAGAGGGTGTGGAGAAAAGGAAATCCTCTTACACTGTTGGTGGGAATACAAACTAGTACAGCCACTATGGAGAACAGTGTGGAGATTCCTTAAAAAACTGGAAAATAGAACTGCCATATGACCCAGCAATCCCACTGCTGGGCATACACCCCAAGGAAACCAGAATTGAAAGAGACACGTGTACCCCAGTGTTTATTGCGGCACTGTTTACAATAGCCAGGACATGGAAGCAACCTAGATGTCCATTGGCAGATGAATGGATAAGAAAGCTATGGTACATATACACAATAGAATATTACTCAGCTATTAAAAAGAATGCATTTGAATCAGTTCTAATGAAGTGGATGCAACTGGAGCCTAT
Source organism: Bos indicus (assembly GCF_029378745.1). Classification (NCBI taxonomy): domain Eukaryota; kingdom Metazoa; phylum Chordata; class Mammalia; order Artiodactyla; family Bovidae; genus Bos; species Bos indicus. Next base: position 68,474,113 of record NC_091762.1, on the reverse strand, counting down.
TATACAGAGTGAAGTAAGAAAAACACCAGTACAGTATAATAACGCATATGTATGGAATTTAGAAAGATGGTAATGATGACCATATATGTGAGACAGCAAAAGAGACACAGATGTAAAGAACAGACTTTTGGACTCTATAGGAGAAGGTAAGGGTGGGATGATTTGAGGGAATAGCATTGAAACATGTATATTAACATATGTGAAATAGATCGCCATTTCAGGTTCAATGCATGAGACAGGGAGCTCAGGGCTGGTGCACTGGGATGACCCTGAGGGATGGGATGGGGAGGGAGGTGGGAGGGAGTGTCAGGATGGGGAACACATATATACCCATGGCTGATTCATATCAATGTATGGCATAAACCACTATAATATTGTAAAGTAATCAGCCTCCAATTAAAATAAATAAATTAATTTACAAAAAAAAGAATTATTACAGCTCAATAACAAAAAGACACATTACCCAATTTAAAAATAGAAGATTTTAATAAACATTTCTCCAAAAATTATATGAATGATCAATAGCACATGAAAAGGTGTTCAACTTCATTAGACAACAGAGAAATGCAAATAAAACCCACAGTAAGATACCACTTCATAACCATTTGGATAACTATTATCAAAAGATAGATGAGAGTTGGCAAAGATGGAGAAACTGGTATCCTCATACATTGCCCCTAAGGATGTGAAATGGTACATCTGCTCTGAAAAACAATCTGACAGTTTCTCAAAATGCTAAACATACAGCTGTATATGATCTATTATCTCACTCTAATATAATGAAAGCTTATGTTCTATGCTTAGTCACTAAGTTGTGTCCGACTCTCTGCGACCCTATGGATTGTCGCCTGACAGGCTCCTGTCCATGGGGACTCTCCAGACAAGAATACTGGAGTGGGTTGCCATGCCCTCCTCCAGGGGATCTTCACAGCCCAGGAATCGAACCCAGGTCTCCCTCATTGCAGGCGGATTCTATACCGTCTGAGCCACCAGGGAAGCCCATGAATACTGGAGTGTATAGCCTATGCCTTCTTCCAGGGAATCTTCCTGACCCAGGAATCACACTGGGGTCTCCTGCATTGCAGGCAGATTCTTTACCAGTTAAGCTAACAGGGAAGCCCAGTGAAAGCTTACTTTAAAACAGAAACTTGTACATGAATGTTCACAGTAACAGTGTTCATAATAGCCCCAAAGTGGAAACAACTTAAATGCTCATCGATTAATGAATGGATTTGTTAAATATGGTCTATACATACAATAGAATATTATTCCTCAATAAAAAGTATAGACCAATGCTACAACATGGGTGAACACTGTAAACATTCTGCTAAAATCAGTTACAAAAGGCCACATTATATAATTCCACTTATGTGAAATAGCTAGAACAGGCTGATCTATAGAGGCAGAAAGCAGACTGATTAGTTGTCTCCTAGGGCTGGGATAGGTATGAGAAGTGACTGCTAATGGGTACGGGATTTCTTATGGGGCCGATAAAAATGCTCTAAAATTAGGTTGTAGACACACAATTGGCACACAACTCAGTGGATGTACTAAAACTCACTGAACTGTATACTTTAAATGAATGAATAGTATGATATGTGAATTATAGCACAACAAAGTTGTTAAAAAAAAAAGAAAGGTTTTTAAGTGTCATTGTGGAAGACAGGTTGTCAGAGACCGTATTGAAGATAAAGAAACAAGCTCAAGAATGTAGATAGAATTCTAAGACATGATAAGTAGGGCTTGAAATAACATAGTGGTAATGGGGATGATACAGTGGGAACAAATGTGAGATTATAAAGGGGTAACCAGGCAGGCTCCCCATTATCATCCCTGATGTTTGGTTAAATATCCCTCTATTTTGAAACACCCAGAGCTGAAGCCTCTGTCCATCACTTCTTATCCTCCTGCTGACCTAGTCGGAAAATCATTTTAATTCATTTTGTTGTTTTGAAGCGAAATTTACTTTTCTGCCACATCTACCCATTGTCTTTAATTCTGCCTAAAAACAGATATTTTGCTGTGATAACTTTGGAAAACTTTATTTTCCAACTATCAGGATCTGTTGTAGATTATAGAATGTATATATGTTTGTACAATAAAGGTCAGAGAGATTAATTCTCTAATTAGAATTCTATTTTTAAAAAACTAAACTGCTAATCGGATGTGCAGATGACAGGATCAAACCCCCATGTGGTGCTCACCCAGCTCTCTCACCATGAACACATCTGGGCTGTGCATAACAGGCATAGCAGCCCCCATGCTACATGGGACTTTACTGACGGCATCTCTCTGGAATACTAAGAAGGTACTATCAATACTCCTGACATTCAGCTTAATCAAGAGATGACCCTTCCAGGCAACCTAACAATATGTTTACATTACACAGACAGAATTTTTCTCTTAAGATTCCATTAAATATTTAACTAACCCCACTAAAGAAAAATATAGCCAGCAACCTAGCTGTATCAAAATGGGAAATCAATCAGTTTTCAATCTTGTTTGGTAACCTGCTCAATAAACCAGGCAGGTGGGGAGACCCAGGGAAAGGGAAGAAGGGATCTTAGGCCTTGAGCCAGAGATGAAATTAGATCTTGTTGGCCCATGTATTTTAAAATCTGCATCACTTCCATCAATTCAATGGACATGAGTTTAAGCAAACTCCAGGAGTTAGTGAAGGACAGGGAAGCCTGGCATGCTGTAGTCCATGGGGTCGCCTAGTCAGACACGACTGAACAACTGAACAGCAACAAATCAATTCCCAAGTGCTGACAAAGGGACAGACTGAGAGAGGCAGATGTCTGATGTCTCTTTTGTCTGGAGAATCAGGAGTCATGCTAGAAGTCATGCTATTGTTTCCAGTACTTTCTTTAAAATGTTTTTCTTTTTACCCTTGCAATTTGCTCCAGGATTCCTCAAAGGAAGATAGTTCTTAGGATTTCAGAGTCCCAGCAACACCCTGAAGACAAAGTTAGGCATATTTACTAACCAATTTAACTTTCATACCCCAAAGCAATAGAAATAATAGCAATAATAACAATAGTAAGCATATTTTACATTTATTTAGCAGTGTGCAGTTATAAAAGTACTTTGCATATATTGTCTTATTTAATTTACCCAGTGGAGAAAACTGTACTGTTTTGACTGTGAAATATATGCTTCGATTGATTTTATTATGAAAAAATGTGAAGCAATAATTTTTCCTCCATAGAAAAATACAAGCCATAGAAAGGATCTTAGCACAGCTTCCATGAGAGAGCTCAGCCATGTTCATTCTTCTTTCTGCCCCTGCAAACTGCAGCTATGAAATTAAAAGATGCTTGCTCTTTGGAAGAAAAGCTATGACCAACCTAGACAGCATATTAAAAAGCAGAGACATTACTTTGCCAACAAATGGCCATATAGTCAAAGCTATGGTTTTTCCTGTAGTCATGTATGGATGTGAGAGCTGGATTGTAAAGAAAGCTGAGTGCTGAAGAACTGATGCCTTTGAACTGTGGTGTTGGAGAAGACTCTTGAGAGTCCCTTGGACTGCAGGGAGATCAAATCAGTCAAACCTAAAAGAAATAAGTCCTGAATATTCATTGGAAGGACTGATGCTGAAGCTGAAGCTCCAATACTTTGGCCACCTAATGCAAAGAACTGAATCACTGGAAAAAACCCTGATGCTGGGAAAGACTGAAGGCAGGAGGAGAAGAGGACGACAGAGGATGAGATGGTTGGATGGTGTCACCAACTAGATAGACATGAGTTTGAGTAAGCTCTGGGAGTTGGTGATGGACAGGGAAGCCTGGCATGCTGCAGTCCATGGGGTCACAAAGAGTCAGACACGACTGAGTGACTGAGCTGAACTGAAAGAGTCTTTGGTTAAGAGTCAATGTTCTTAATAACCTTTAGCAGAAGAAGAAAGTAATAATTTCTTCCATTCTGTGCAGGAAAGAACTATTAAGTATCCTATGTCCAGGGGGAAGTAGATACATGGTATGGGAGGGAGCATACAGTGAACTTGACAACGTTCCCCTTTCTCTAATAAGGCCATTCTTAGAAAGGAAGTAACTACCTCTTCTGGTCTGCTGGTTTGCCTGTAAGTAGACCATAGGCGTGGGCGTCCCAGGCGGCGCAGGTGGTATAGAATTCACCTGTCAGTGCAGGAGACGAAGAGACTTGGGTTCAATCCCCAGTTTGGGAAGATCCCCCGGAGAAGGGCACATCAACCCATTCCAATATTCTTGCCTGGAGAATCACATGGACACAGGAGCCTGGCTGCAGTCCAGTGGGTTGCAGAGTCGGACATGACTGAAGTAACTTAGCACACATGCATAGAGATCATAGACTTAAACTTGCAGCGTAAGTTCTTATAGAAAACAGAGTAACATACTGGTATAAACTGAGAGCCAGAGATTTAGCATGAAGCTAAAGAAGCTTGGGCATCAGGGCCCCCTTCTTGCATGGAGTAAAGAAAAGGAACTAAACTTTGATGTCTTCAATAATTTGCTGTGATTTATTTGTTCCTTCTAAGTATTTCCTTTCATACCTAATTTGTGTTTGTAATTTTATTTTTTTGTAAGACCTTCATGGCCCCAATCATATCAGCTTTAGGCTTCATATCACCTGGATCCATTCTTGCAGAGAATTTAATTCAAAATAATTATTCAGAAACTGCAACAAATGACTGCAAACTTCACAGGCCAGATGTGGATTAAATACCAAACTAGTGGTAGATCCATTGGTGATATCAAACTGGTGAGATCTAAAGGTAACATGCAGATTCAAATATGCAAAGAAAAGGTGGCATGTTTATTTTTCTGAAGCTGATCTAATCTTCATGAGTTTTTACCTTCCCTCTGAGTAGGAGAGAAACTTTACCTTGACAGTTCTGTTTCTTCTTTTTCATTCTATTTAAAATACTCCTTTCTAGAAGTTCCCTAGTTGTCAGTGGTTAAGACTTGATGCTTTCACTTCCTGGCCCCAGGTTCAATCGCTGGTTGGGGAAGTAAGATCCCATTAAGGCCAAAAACAACAACAACAACAAAACTTCTTCCCAGGAAAATGCTCGACCTTTTCAGAATTTTTCCTTTCCCTCATTCTATTCCCAAAGATGTAATCTGGGTATATGGGGGTGAGGTGGAGTGTCCCCCGTTCCTGGTTTGGGATGGGCAGAGGGCTCCTCTGATCTCATTGATGATGCCGGCACTTTATTCTGGGCTCTCACTGGGTAAACTTCACCAGGACTTGCCACACTGGGAACAAAACAAACCCAACTGAAAGCATTCCTGCCTCAGAGCTTATCACACATCCTCCTTCTGCAGTCTTCCAGAGTATAGGAGGAAGTTTCTGGACAGCATCTACATCAACATGAGTTGAGGAAGATTCTGGAGAGCTGAAATGGGCTGTTTTGCTTTGGTGGGGCCACCATGGCAGTCTCCTCCCAGAACACAGCGGTCTCCCGGGAGACACCAAGACACACACACACGTTCCCATCAGTTTCCCCAAGCACTCTCCTCCTCTTTCTTCCCAATTCCTCAGAGAAAGGGAAGGCCCTTCCATTTTATCTTCCTCCCTTGAACTAGCTTCTTCTAAGTCAAGTGTTTTTTTTCCTGGAACATATAGCCTCACAATTCAGCTGAAGTGTCAGAAAGTGTGTCCTCTCTACATTACAGAAAAAACCACAAGCATTTCTGATTTGTACCTCAGGCCCAGTTCTTGATGTGTTCATTGAAGCTAACAGATTTTAGAAAATCCTTCTCATTGTCAACAGGGTGTGTGCTTAGTCATGTCCAACCCTTTGTGATCCTGTGGACTATAGCCCACCAGGCTCCTCTGTCCATGGGATTCTCAAGGCAAGAATACTGGAGTGGGTTGCCATTTCCTTCTCCAAGGGATCTTCCTGACCCAGGGATTGTACCATGTGTCATTGGCAGGTGGATTCTTTACCACTGTGCCACCTGGGAAGCCCATTGTCAACAGATCTAGTTGTTAAAAATTATTGCTTTGCCGCCTGTTCCAAAGATCTGAATATCCATCTCATCTTTCCCCTGATTTTTGCAATCCTGCCCTAAGAAAAATCTTAATCCTCTCTGGAGCAAATGGATGCCTCTGGAACAATATAGGGGGTATGCACAGAGGAATGAAGAGGAAACGAGCCCATTAAATCATAATTGTTATCTCTCCCATCGGACTATGAAAAGTCCTTTTTAAAAAGATTTTCTTGTGAAAGTGTTTCTATTTTGATCAGTGTTGTATTTTTATTTTATTTCAGTTATTGTTCTAAGTGAGAGTTTGGTATTGTGACATACTTAGAAATTAGTCAAGTGAGTTCATGTTTATATTTAGCTAATGAATAACTTTGTTTTTAAAGAAAAGATGACTTCTTTGGATAGTCTGTCTATCTCATGGACAGAGTAGGAATGAGGTAATAGTAAATGACAGGTACCATCGAGATCCCTAAAAGTTAAATTCCAAACAGCAGTATCTCCCCGATTCCGAACCAGAATAGTGGTGTGCTATATCTACGTATTTATCTATTCATCCATCCATCCATCCACCTATCTATTCTATCAGTCCATCCATCCATTCATCCATCCATCTAACTATCTCAGTCTGGCTTGATATATAAAGTAGCTTTCAAAGGGGCGTGGCTTAATAATTAGAAGGTAAAGAACAGTTCATACTCAAAACATCCCAATAATAGAGGGACTATGGCAAGAACTTCCTAACTAGTCTTCCTTCTACCCTTTTCCCCTATGGCTTATTTTCTACACAGAAGCCAGAACCTTTCTTATAAACTCGGATACTCCTCCAGTAGCTTCTCGCCAGACTCAGAGTAAAAGCTCACCTTCTTGTAGATGTCCCAGCCGGTCCCCCATCTCTTACTCCTTGTGCCCTCTCACTCCATTCCAGCCAACCGGTCTCCTTCTGTTCTTCCCACCCTTCCACAGACGCCTGCCCCAGGGCCCTTCCTATTACTGGAGTCCTCATTGCCTCTGCAGTCCTCCCTTATTTCCTTCCACCTTGTTGAAATGTCACCTAAGCCAAAAGTTTTTATTAGACTACCAGAAATAGAATGAGTCCTCTCCTTGCCTTACCCGTCACTTCCTCTCTTATCCTGTTTCATTCTTCTTCCTAACACTTACTTGCTTTGTCAGAATTAATTTTTGGTCTCTCTTCGTTGGAAAATATGCAGCATGAGATGGAATCTGCTTTATTTATTACTAAATGCCCAGCACTGGGAGTAGTACCTGAACAGATCAGGCTAGGTCAATTAAGAAACCACCTCATTCTACTTTGCTTGGAAATTTCTGAGGGTTATCAGTGAAAACTTCACATCCTCAGAATCCATTCTGTCTCAGAAATCTCAGACAGTTGGTCACCCCACTCTCAATATGTTGAGCTGAAAGAAAGGAAATGAAAAGAAATGTTGAATGATAGAAAGGGAAAAAAGGAAAGAATGAAGACAGGAAAGGAGGGAGGGAACTAGGAAGAAATGGAGGGAGGGAGAGAGAGAGAAAAAGAGAGAGGAAAAGGATATTAATACTTATTTTTGTGGAAAGTAAAAGAGATGTTTTTGCACAGTTCTTAGGAGATGCCTGGATCAAATTAAATATGTTTTTAAAGCCTTGAGACCCTTTTTTCTTGGTTTTGATGCTTCACAGTACCATAACACATCTGATTGGAATTTCAATTCCAGGTTTAATATACTATGCAAGCTGGTGTAGGCTCTATAATTGTGCATATTCATGAGCAGAGTCATGACCTTACTTTTGATATGACTGGCAAAGTAAGGTACCAACAAAAGAATAATAATCAAAGAAACAGGGGAAACCAATTGTTATTTACCTCTGACATTTTACTAGAAAAACTCAAGCAAAATAAAAGATTGTTTCCAATGATGTATTAAAACTAACAAAACAATATTATAAAATGCCATTTTTTTCCTTTTGCACAATAAAACGTTTTAAAGCTGCACCACTAAGCAGTCACTCTGTAAGACACAATAATATCTAGATGTGAGGTAGCTAATAATATTCCAGTTTTAATTCCTTTGATATTGCAAAGATATCCTTTGAACTGCCCAAATCAAGTTAAACAGGTACTTATGGAAATACATACTTCTCACGAATCCTTACGCTGTGGCTCTAAGAACCTACTGTGTGTCTGTCTCTTCTGGGTGTGTTTCAGTTATTTACCTTGACAAGTTTCCAGTCACTCTTGGGTGGGTGTGTAAATCTGTAATCAGTTTGTGGCATGTGATAAGGGAGGACCTGCCTTCCTAGGCTTGGAACTGTCAGCTGGGTATCAGGACCATGTGCTCTCTATGGAGTATCTGTTGTATTCGACTTTAAGCAAATAGTCGTATATCTCTCAGTGGTTGCATCAGTTTGGTAAAAATAAGATTATTGTCCCTTGAGGTCTTATGACAATGAGAGAAGATGCTTTATAAATTAAAGAAAAAAACAAAACACTTGAAACTCTAGACAGGAATCACATCTTATCATTTTGTATCCCAGGTGCCTCACAGAATGCCTGGATAACTCACAGTGGGTTTTAGGAGACTGCTTATCTGTAATGTCATTCCATCCTGTAAGCCCTCCTGTGAAGTGGGTGTTACCACAGACTCCTATGAAGCTCAGAGAGGTTTGGCGCTTGTCCAGAGCTCAGATGGCACGTAAAAAGTAGAGGCACATTTCGAACCCTGTACTTCCAACCGTCATCTGGTACACATCCCAAGGCACCTGTGCACTGTTTCCAGCGATTGAACTGATTTATATGTTAAGCATTTCACCTTGTTTTAACACACCAAAACTCATGTACAAAAATGTTATGGAAGGTTTGTGCCCAAGCCTGATTCTGAATTGTATGTGTACCTTCTTCCTGGCACTCACTCAGACCATCTCATTCCCAGCATGAGAGTTGTCTATAAACCCTGTGCGGTCGCATTGTAATTTGGAATCTCTGCAGGAGCCCGACTACATTGAACTGATGCATGGATTAACACCTACTTCAACACACACAACCATTCCCCACCTACACTGGCAGTTTGTACCCAACCAAACAGTAGCAGACTGGGGTTCTGCATTTGGAGATGAGACGACGGAAAGGCACAGTGCAAACACTGACACGCTGTACATTACTTAGTGTGGGTGCATTAATGAGGCCTGCCTCAAATCCCAGGTTGGCCAAGAGTCTCTTGCTCATGTATCAAAGCAGTCATCTTGGGTGTGAGTGGAAATGTTAGTAATGTTCATTCCTGCCTAAATATTTCCTGGAACCCATTACAAAAGGTTCATTTTCCAAATGGATTTTGTTAATTTAATTTATTGTGTTCCTGTTGTAGCTGGAAACTTAGAGGTAAATTGAGAAGAATAAATAAGTTAAATTGCCCCAGGGGAGTTTGTCCATGGAAGCATCCCAGGTATACTGAATGGCCCTTAATGAGTACACCTTGTCGAAAAATCTGATATACATTATACAGAATAAAATAACTCCTTTTTTTTTTCATTTGAGAAACCATTCTCTAGGGAAATGAATGAAGAGCATATACTACTCTCTCTGCTGCCCAAATATACACTTGTTTGAGGTGAAGGCAGCAAAACTGCTAAGTCGCTTCAGTCGTGCCCGCCTCTGTGTGACCCCAGAGACGGCAGCCCACCAGGCTCCCCCGTCCCTGGGACTCTCCTGGCAAGAACACTGAAGTGGGTTGCCATTTCCCTCTCCAATGCATGAAAGGGAAAAGTGAAAGGGAAGTCGCTCAGTCGTGTCCAACCCTAAGCGACCCCATGGACTGCAGCCCATCAGGCTCCTCCATCCATGGGATTCTCCAGGCAAGAGTACTGGAGTGGGGTGCCATTGCCTTCTCTGGAAGGCAGCAAAAACAAGACAATAAAAAATAAAATATGGATTTCTCTAGTTTCAAGTTACCTTTTCCTTCCAAGACCTATTGTATCAGTACTAAACATGTTATGTATTTGCAAGGAGGAGGAAAGATTCCAGCCTGAAAAGGGATTTCAGCCTGGCAAAAATGAATGAATAGAAACATGGCAAGTCAGTTATTCAACCCAGCCCAGGGGGCTGCCAAATTAACCCTGTGTGAGCTGAGACAACTAAAGAAAATTCTGTTTGTTCTGCTGCAAAATTAGCCCAGGCAAATCAAAACAAGACTCCCAGGCAAATCAAAATGACACTTTCAAAATAAAATCATGTTAATATGGGTTGCAAATGCAACTTTATTACCAAATCAACTTTGGAAGTGCAGTCTGAATGTGAAAACCTGATTGCTTGGGGAAAAAACCCAAATAATTACTATCCTAATAAGACTACAATTAAGATCACGTAGGACAGCATTTAGGGAGCGTCTTCCTGCTTATTTTCACCCTGTATATTATTTATGCCTGCAGGTTAGGTTATATTCCTAAATATCATATTTCTCACCAGAAACAGCGCTGAGTAATTGGATGCTGCAGGGCTTAATGTTCGGTACTGACTCATTTTGATTAGACCCATATTTTATCACTTGCGCTATTAGCATCAGAGATTTTTTTAAGTCATGAAACTTCTGTGTTCTTGGATTTGATGCCCTTAAATTTAGGGAAATCAGTTCCTAACATCTCAAGATAGCAAGTGACTTACTGTTTCAGCCGTGTCTAGGTGGTTCAAATCATTGATCATTTTCGGTCTGAGGTTAATATAAACCGAATCCACTTTCTGTAATGAAGCAGCCCTTAAAGAAGGGCTGAGCTATGCTCTGAACTGTGGAAATAATGGATCTAATAGTTAATTCAGTCATTTCTGAATAGCATGCACTTATATTGGTTGAGTTAATAATGTCCATCTTAAATCAATGTGAAATTTAAAACTTTATGGACTCTCTTTATAAAATATAAACCTTTATGGAATATCATTAAAACGTATGTATTGAAATGGGCAGTTCTTCTGTGCTTTGGATCCTCAGAGCAAAGGTTCTTATTTTGCCTTCCTCTGTCCTTCCCTTCCTTCCTTCCCTCCTTCCCCACCCCTCTTTCTTCCTTTTATGCCTTCAATTATTTCTCTGTACTAATTTTTCTCCATACAGCCCATGAAGTTGCTTAATTCCATCCATTTTTCTTATTTTTTATTTTCTCATTCTCATATTCTCCTGGGTTTACTGTGATAAACCTCTAAAATATTTCATATTAAAGTACTTCAAAGAGGTGTGTACTTTCCACCTTCTCTCCCTAAGTTTTCACTGACTCTGTAAACCATTCAACTGGTTTTTCTTACTGCCACACCAATACGCCTACCGATAATGTTCTATGTTGCCAAAGTGCATAGATATTTTCTTTTGTTTTACTTCTCTTTCTGGGGTATTTGACACATTTCCCTTTATCAAAAGGCTCTCTTCTTTTGCCTTTGAGGACACCACTGTCTTTTCTTCTTCTTTGTTCTTTTGTCATCTCCTTCTACAGATTTTCTTCTTCTTAATCCAGAAATAGTCTCCCTAGGACTTTATTTTTCCCCGGTTCTCTTCTCATTTTATGTGTAATCCTTAGGGGACTAAGGACATGCTCGAGGCTTCGGGTACCACTTAGATATTTGTATTTTTAGCCTATGCTTGCTGAGACCCAAATATCAGTTATCTGCTAGATGTCTCTGTTTCAATACTCTTGAAGAAAATTCAAACTTCCTGAAACTGAACATATTCTCTTTTCTCCCCAAAATGTCCTTGGCTTATTTTTCCAAAAGAGCAAAGATGAGGCACATCCTTGGTGATGAACAAGGCTCCATTCTTTTCAGGCTTAAAACCAGAATCTTAGTTATTTAAGATCCTTCTTTCTTGTTTACCACATTCAATGTTATATCAAATCTTATCTGTCTTACCTCATTACTGGTAATTGTTCTGTTCAGAGTTTTTATTTCTTCCTGACTCAGTATAAGAAGGTTATATGTTTCTAGGACTTTGTCCACGTTTTCGAGACTGTCTGCTGCTTCTTTGAGTCCAGAAACATGCTCACAGACACACCTGGAAATGATGTGCATCCAGTTATCTGGGCACCCCTTAGTCTAGTCAAATCACACATATAATTAACCATCACACTTTATTGTATAACTTCTATGGGCATTTTCTTTGCAGTTACCATGGGGCTACATAAAATATAAAAATCTCCTTTAAGCTGATAACAACTTCACTTGAATACAGAAACTACACACTTAACCTCTTCTCCCACATTATCTGTTACTGATATCACATTTTGCATCCATTTTTATTGTATATTCATTAACATAATTTTGTTTATAGTTATTTTTGATACTTTGGCTTTTTCCTCTTATACTAGAATTAAAGGGGGTTTATCCACCATTCTTTCAGTAGTGCAGTAATGTGTATTTTTTTAATATATTGACCTTTACCAATGAGTTTCATACTTTCTTGTGCTATCTTATTGCGTTTAGTGTCCTTTTGTTTCAATCTGCAGAGCTCCCTTTAGCATTTCTTATTAGGCAAGTCTAGTATTTGCCTGAGAAAACCTTTTTCTTTCCTTTATTTCTGAATAATTTTTCCTGATAATTCTTGGTCAACAGGTGTTTTTTGTTTGTTTTCAGCACTTTGAATATATCATCTTGCACCCTTCTAGCATGTAAGGTTTCTGCTGAAAACTCTGCTCATGGGTGTTCCCCATGGGTGTTCCCTTTTATATGACAAGTCAATCTTGTCTTGCTGTTTGAAGATTATCTCTTTGTTTTGACCTTTGACAATTTTATTATACTGTGCCTTTGTGTGGATTTGGTGGGGAGGGGGATGTCATCTTTTTGGGGGGGAGGATCTTTTGAGAATCCTGGATCTCAGTGTCTATTTCCTTACCCAAATTTGGGAAGTTTCCAGCCAATATTCTTTAGAATAAGATTTCTTTCCCTCTTGCTCTTCTCCTAAATAATAAACACATTATACACCCATAATGTGTACACTGATCTGCTTATGGTATCCTATAAGTCCCTTAAGCCACGTTTACTTTTTTCCTTTCTTTTTCCTTGTGCACCATTTCTAGACCCTGGCTTAGCAGATGAGACTTTTCTTGAACTTGTCCTGAACTTATCTCCAACCTACCTGGCTCTTTCCTGTCTCTGCTGCTACAACAAATGACTTTTACTTTCACACGTACATTATGTTTTTGCTTTTTTTTTTTTTTTTTTTTTTATCAGTCTGTGCCTTCTCTTTGCACTGGAGAAACTTCCTGTATCCCACCCCCTTTCTCTTATAGCTATGTCCTACTTATTCTTCAAACCTTAGACCCATTATCACCTCCACTGAAAAGTCTGATCTACTCCCTCTCCAGTTCATGTATCCTTCTTTTAGCACTTACTAAATTTTGCTGCAGTCATTAATGGTAATGTTCTACTTGCTTTCATAAGCCTTGAACTTCTCATGCTACCTACCTCTTGTGAGATGGTCAATAAATTATTTTAGAAAAAATGAGCAAAAGAAAGTAAAAAGTTAATAAATGACTGAGCCCTTCTTGATTCCTTAGATCAGAAAATGTGGGCTACTTCTGTAGCATCTGCTTTTAAAAGACGTAGCATCCATATTTATAAAGGCTGGTAATCCTTGTAATGCACCAATACACTAAAGAACTCTACAAAAAAGATCTTCATGACCCAGATAACCATAAGGGTGTGAGCCAGACATGCTGGAATGCAAAGTCAAGTGGGCCTTAGGAAGCATCACTACGGACAAAGCTGGTGGAGGTGATGGAATTCCAACAGAGCTATTTCAAATTCTGAAAGATGATGCTGTGAAAGTGCTGCACTCAATATGCCAGCAATCTGGAAAACTCAGCAGTGGCCACAGGACTGGAAAAGGTCAGTTTTCATTCCAATTCCAATGAAAGGCAATGCCAAAGAATGTTCAAACTACCACACAATTGCACTTTTCTTACATGCTAGCAAAGTAATGCTCAAAATTCACCAAGCCAAATTTCAGCACGACATGAACCATGAACTTGCAGATGTTCAAGCTGGTTTTAGAAAAGGCAGAGGAACCAGAGATTAAATTGCCGACATCTGCTGGATCATGGAAAAAGCAAGAGAGTTCCAGAAAAACACCTATTTCTGCTTTATTGACTATGCCAAAGCCTTTGACTGTGTGGATCACAATAAACTGTGGAAAACTCTTAAAGAGATGAGAATACCAGACCACCTGTCTTGCTTCCTGAGCAATCTGTATGCAGGTCAAGAAGCAATAGTTAGAACTGGACATGGAACAACAGACTGGTTTCAAATAGGGAAAGGAGTATATCAAAGCTGCATAGTATCACCCTGCTTATTTAACCTATATGCAGAAAACATCATGCAAAATGCCCGGCTGGATGAAGCTAGAATCAAGATTTCCAGGAGAAATATCAATAACCTCAGATATGCAGATGACACCACCCTTATTCAGTTCAGTTCAGTTGCTCAGTCATGTCCAACACTTTGAGACCCCATGGACCACAGCACACCAGGCTTCCCTGTTCATCACCAACTCCCGGAGTTTATCCAAACTCATGTCCATTGAGTCGGTAATGCCATCCAACCATCTGATCCTCTGTCTTCCCCTTCGCCTCCTGCCCTCAATCTTTCCCAGCATCAGGGTCTTTTCAAAAGAGTCAGTTCTTCACATCAGGTGGCCAAAGTATTGGAGTTTCAGCTTCAACATCAGTCCTTCCAATGAATACTCAGGACTGATCTCCTTTAGGATGGACTGGTTGGACCTCTTTGCAGTCCAAGGGACCTTCAAGAGTCTTCTCCAACACCACAGTTCAAAAGCATCAATTCTTCGGTGACCACCCTAAGAGCAGAAAGCAAAGAAGAACTAAAGAGCCTCTTGATCAAAGTGAAAGAGGAGAGTGAAAAAGTTGGCTTAAAACTCAACATTCAGAATACTAAGATCATGGCATCCAGACCCATCACTTCATGGCAAATAGATGGGGAAACAATGGAAACAGTGACAGACTTTATTTTGGGGGGCTCCAAAATCACTGCAGATGGTGACTGCAGCCATTAAAAGACTATTGCTCCTTGGAAGAAAAGCTATGACCAACCTCAACAGCAAATTTAAAAGCAGCAACATTACTTTGCCAACAAAGGTCCATCTAGTCAAAACTGTGGTTTTTCTAGTAGTCATGTATGGATGTGAGAGTTGGTCTATAAAGAAAGTTGAATGCCAAAGAATTGATGCTTTTGAACTGTGGGGTTGGAAAAGACTCTTGAGAGTCACTTGGACTGTGAGGAGATCCAACCAGTCCATCCTAAAGGAAATCAGTCCTAAATATTCATCAGAAGGACTGATGCTGAAGCTGAAGCTCCAATACTTTGGCCACCTGATGCAAAGAACTGACTTATTTGAAAAGACCCTGATGCTGGGAAAGATTGAAGGCTGGAGGAGATGGGGATGACAGAGGATGAGATGGTTGGATGGCATCACCAACTCGATGGACATGAGTTTGAGTAAGCTCTGGGAGTTGGTGATGGACAGGGAAGCCTGGCATGCTGCAGTCCATGGGGTCACAAAGAGTCTGACATTACTGAGTGACTGAACTGAACTGAATCCTGTACAGTTGAAGGATTTTCATAGCCGTGATTTTTTCAAGGTTGTAGAACTGAATCCTCTTCTTAAAAAAAAATGTGTTTTGTTAGAGGACTGTGCTTAATTCTTCACTTCCATTAACCTCTGTTTTAAACCTTCAGAGGACTAGAAGTGTTTACTGTCTTAGAAATGCAAAAGATTCTTCTTCTTAGCTAGAAGAATAGAAAAGAAGAGCTAGAATTTTATATAGGAAAGAAAGGTCCACTGTGCATGAGTGAGTTGGTGCTGTTTATTTACTGTACATAAAGGGTGACTGAATTATCATCCTATTATGTACATTTTAATTCAAAACCATTGTGGCTCTCACTATGTAGTTTATACTATTTGGTTCTGCTAGTTTGTAAGGTAATGATCTATGCAAATTCCACATGGGTTTTCCTAATTCTCCTATTAAGGAGAAAGAGGGAACATTTCTATGTTCTCTTGTAGTAACTCTCTTAGAAGAAATTCTTCCCCTTTTAATAAAAATACATAATGATAACATCACTTTGTATCTTCTACTGTTATCATGTTCAGTTCAGGTCAGTCGTTCAGTCATGTCCAATTCTTTGTGACCCCATGGACTGCAGCATGCTAAGCCTCCCTGTCCATCACCAACTCCCAGAGTTTACCCAAACTCATGTCCATTGAGTTGTTGATGCCAACCAACCATCTCATCCTGTTAGGCATTATTTCTCATCATGCTAGGCATTATTTACTAAGCAAGTTATATTTTTCTCATTGAAAAATGATTCTTTTCAACAAAAGAAATCAGCCAGAATTTTTACTGTAATTCTTTACTCTTTTTTTCTTTTTCATTTTTAAATTGAGGTATAGTTAACATACATTATATTAGTTTCAGGTATATAACACAGTGATTTTACATTTATATATAGTATGAATTGATCACTACAATAAGTTTAGTAACCATCTATCACCATACAGTTATTACCATATTATTGACTAATTCTTCATGCTCTACATAATGTCTCATGACTTTATTTATTAATTTCAATTTAATTTTCTCTTTTTGCCACATCATGAAGCATGTGGGATCTTAGTTCCCCAATCAGAGATTAAATCAACGTCCCCTGGATCAGAAGCTCAGAGTCTTAACCACTGGACTGCCAGGGAAGTCCCATGACTTGTTTATTTTATAACATGAAATTTGTACTTCTTAATCCTCTACACCTATTTCACCTATTTTTCTTTTGATTTGCATTTCCTGATAATTAGTGATGTTGAGTATCTATTCATATGTCTGTTGGCCATTTGTGTATTTTCTTTGGAAAATGTCTGTTTGGGTACTCTGCCAATTTTTAAAATCAGGTTATTTATTTTTTGATATTGAGTTGTATGAGTTATTTGTATATTTTGTATATTAACACCTTATCAGATATGTAATTTGCAAATATCTTCTCCCATTGAGTAGGCAGCCTTTTTGTTTTATTGACAGTTTCCTTTGCTGTGCAAACACTTTTTATTTGATAAAGTCCCATTGTGTGTTTTTGCTTTTGTTTCCCTTGCCTGAGGAGAGATATCCAAAGAAATATCGCTAAGAATGATATCAAAGAGTGTACTACCTATGCTTTCTTCTAGCAACTTTTTGGTTTCAGGTCTTACATTTAGCTCTTTAATCCATTTTGAGTTTATTTTTATATATAGTATGAGAAACTAGTCCTGTTTAATTCTTTGCATATAGCTGTCCAGTTTTCCCAATACCATTTGTTGAAGAGGCTGTCATTTCCCTATTGTATATTCTTGTCTCCTTTGTTATAGATGAATCGACCATATAAATACAGATTCATTTTGGGGGTCTCTATTCTTTTCTATTGTTCTGTATGTTTTTTTGTACTAGTGATTACTATAGTTATGTAGTATAGTTTAAGATCAGGTAGTATGATATCTCCAACTTTGTTCTCCTGCCTTAAGATTTATTTGACTGTTATCATTAGTATCCTGACAGGGCTTGCATTGATCTGTAGGTTGCTTTAGGCTTCCCTAGTAGCTCAGACAGTAAAAAACCTGCCTGCAACGTGGGTGACCTGGGTTCAATTTCTGGGTTGGGAAGATCCTCTAGAGAAAGGAGTGGCTACCCACTCCAGTATTCTTGCCTGGAGAATCCCATGGACAGAGGAGCCTGGTGAACTACAGTCCATGGGGTTGCAGAGAGTCTTTGGCTCAAATGGGTATTTTAATAACAGTAATTCTTTCAATTCGTGATCACAGTGGCCATCTTTTCATTTTTTGTGTGTTATCTTTATTTCTTTCATCAATGTCATGGTTTTCAAAGTACAGATTATTCACCTCCTTGACTAAATGTATTCCTAGGTATTTTATTCTTTTTGATGCAATTTTAAATGGGATTTATCTCTTAATTATCCCTCTCTGATAGTGCATTGTTAGTGTATGGAAAAATAACAGATTTCTGTACACTGATTTTTTATCCTGCAACTTTACTGGACTCATTTATTAATTTAAATAATTTATTAAATAACGTATTTGATGGAGTCTATAGGGTGTCTATATGGGCTTCCCTGGTGGCTCAGAGGTTAAAATGTCTGCCTGCAATGCGGGAGACCTGGGTTCAATCCCTGGGTCAGGAAGATCCCCTGGAGAAGAAAATGGCAACCTACTCCAGTATTCTTGCCTGGAGAATCCCATGGATGGAGGAGCCTGGTGGGCTACAGTCCATGGAGTCACAAAGATTTGGACACAACTGAGCGACTTCACTTCCACATAGGATTTCTGCTATATCACATCTTTGGAAAATAGTGATAGTTTTATTCCTTCTTTCCAATTTTGATGCCTTTCATCTCTATCTCGTCTGATTGCTACAGCAAGGAGTTCCATTCCTCATTTTGCCTAACTCTCTCTGTTTCCATATATGAAGTTTATTAGCTATGTCCTCCCAGTCCTGAAAGAGAAACCTTATGTAGAAAGAGTCCCGAGGGGCCCAACGGCACAATTCCCCTGGTCTCCAGAGCTTGGTGCTCCAGTGGTATCTCCTGTGTGAGTTATTCTGTTGTGATTAGGCTGTGATTGCTGTGAGCCTGCTGGGGCATAGGGTTGTCCTCCAGGCTGGCTGTCTTCAAGGTCCAACTGCAACTGCTGTGAGCAGGCTGGGCCCCCCAGAACAAGAGCTGCTTTAGAGAGGTTCCAGTGCTGGTGAAGCCAACTGCTGAGCAGGCTGGGACTCACCTTCCAGAATAGGAGTCACTTTATAGGGGCACCAGTGCCAGCCAGGGCTGTGTCCCAGGTTTGGTGGGCTGGTGGAAGGAAGCTTCTTTGAAAGGGCTGGCTGGGGTAGGTTCTCAGGAGAATGCCAGGACAGGGTGCATGGTGGTAGGTAGGTTAATGGAAAGTAACATAAATGGAGCCTACCAGCTCCAGGCCAGCTAGGTGGAAGGAAAGGGGAAAAAAGTCACCCACCAGTGCTTCTGTCCCCAGAGAAATTTCCACCATATCCCTGTATCTACCAGATCCAACATGTGCCCTAACAGTAGCCAATGAATCTCCATCTCATATGACTGAGATGCTTTGCAACTCACTGAGTATACACCAGGACTGGAGACAGTGAGCTTGTGAGAAAGCCCTTCAATTGCAGAGTCTCAGGTTCCCACAGTCTTCTGACTCTCCCCAGCATAAGCCCTGCTGGTTTTCAAAGCCAGATGTTTTGGGGGCTCATCGTCCCAGTGCAGGTCCTGCAGGATGGGAAGCCCAGTGTGGGACTCAGATCCCTGCTCTTTGAAGAGGACCTCCACCTGTAGTTCTGATACCCCTCCCATGTATGCGTTGCTGCCCTAAGGCTGTGGGTTCTGACTAGACTGCACCTCTGCCCTGACTGCTTGTCTCTATGTGGACTTTTTTTATATTCTTAGTTGTAAAAACCTGATATCTGTTCTACTAGTCTTCAGGTCATTCTCAGAGATAGTTGTTCTGTGTATTTGTAGTTTTGTTGTGTCCATGGAAGAAGGTGAGCACAAAACCTTCTTACTCTACCATGCTGATCCAGACTCCCTCTTTTTAAAATGTTATGCCCAAATAACCAGTGGATTGACTGGCTCTACAGTTTTTTGACATGAGCTTATTTTTTTTAACCTGTTCCAGTAATAGCCCAACATCTAATTTATGATTTAAACAAAATTAAGATTTTTTTTTAGCCTTATAACATACCTTCTCCTCTTTGTATAATAGAAAATAGGTGACTTTGAGGTGGCTGAAATGGTGCCTGACATGTAGTAGATGCTCAAAAATGTTGTATGAATGAATGAACTCAAATCCAGGATAAAAAATAAAGAAAAAATCAGAATGAGGCTGTGATTAGTTTGTTTCTTTGTTTTCATATCCAACACTGCTTGGTAGTTTCCCAAGAATTGTTAATTGTCCATGTGACAAGAACTTTATATCCTTATGTCACCTGCTTCTACTCCCTACCCCCACCAGTTTTTGAAATAATTTTACCAGACCACCAGATGCACTCTTAGCTACTGAAGAATCTCTTGTCTGTCTCTTTAGCTTCTTCATAAATACACACATTTCTTCATTTGTTTTTGAGGCAATGCTGTGTGTGTAATCATGTGCAAATCTTTATTGAACACTTATGGAATGAGCCACCTGTTCTTACAAATTAGCCGAGTTCTCAAGAAGGCCCAAATTAGTGAATTAGTTGATGAAGGAAATTTGTTGCAGAGACAGCAGGCAGCTAAAGAATTTTTCATCTTGTCAAAAGTATTGTTAGTCTCATAGCTTGGCAAAGAGACAAGAAGATACCATTTTAAACAATTCTATAGTGACTTAGTACCTTCAGCTCACCAGAGAAGAAAATGAAATTGCTTGTCTTATCAGTTAAGAGAAGCTTGGCTGATCTCAGACCATAGCCCGGAAAGTTAACTAAGTTTTGTAGAAGTGGATAATCTTTTCTCAGTGATCGATGTAGCAAGAGTAGAACTGTGTTGCCAGGGGAGCTATGGGGAAATAGGTTTCATTGTTTTACTTGTACTTCTGGCTGAAAGCAATGCTGAACAAACCTTAGAAGTCCCTTGGCCAGGTCTCATCCACGGAGCATGCAAGGCATCTAATGATTTCTACAGGCACTTTTTAAAAGTAATTACCAGTCTTTGTCAGTGAAACGGCCTTTCAGGTCCTCTCACAAGCATCCAGTTACTTGTTGAGGCATCAAAGCAATACAAACCCTCTGACATTCCTGCCTCCTCCTTTCACATTACAAATCCTGTTGCTGACTGACAGGCAGCAGCATCCATCACATATATTTCAAACACCCAGAGGCAATGTTCTTATTTTCAGGGAAGCCGGGCTCTGCATGCAAGTTGCACAATTAAGGGGCAACTGTAGACTGGACCCTGTCCTGATCCAGGGAACCCAACTGTACAGCTTGTCTCTGCTCACACCTTTGTGTGACTGTGAATTAGGTCACATTGCCTGGGCCTCACCGACACAGAGAAAAACGGAAAACATCCTCCTGACTCCACATTTACAAAGATGCTGCCCAGATTTGTTTTCAGGCATGACCAGGGTGGGATCTTTTTCCTGTTCCACCTCTTTTTATTTTGGGGTCACACTGGTAATAATTTAAGAAAACCCATTAAAAATGAAAAACCTAAAGAAAAATAAACATATTCATAATATACATACTGTTACCATTTTGTATTTATCCTCTGGTTTTATACTTTTAGGAAATAATGAGTGGTCTGGTCATGTTCTTTGAGTATTTAATAGAGCAATTATGTTCTCTGACTATTTAGAGGATTGAGTGGCTAGTAGAAGCAGTGGAGAAGGATACAAGGAAAATATTTGCTGTAAACAGATACCTTTTGCTTTGGCTCCATCCATCCCTTCATTCTTTCTGGAGTTATTTTTCCACTGATATCCAGTAGTATATTGGGCACCTACCGACCTGGGGAGTCCATCTTTCAGTGTCCTATATTTTTGCCTTTTCATACTGTTCATGGGGTTATCAAGGCAAGAATACTGAAGTGATTTGCCATTCCATTCTCCAGTGGACCACATTCTGTCAGACCTCTCAACCCTGACCCGACCATCTTGGGTGGCCCCACACGGCTTGGCTTAGTTTCATTGAGTTAGACAAGGCTGTGGTCCGTGTGATCAGATTGGCTAGTTGTCTGTGATTGTGGTTTCAGTCTGTCTGCCCTCTGATGCCCTCTCTCAGGGCCTACTGTCACACTTGGTTTTCTCTTACCTTGAATGTGGAGTATCTCTTCATGGCTGCTCCAGCAAAGCGCAGCCTCTGCTCCTTACCTCGGGTGTGGATGGCTCCTCTCAGCCTCACTTGTGCACCATCACAGCCCCCCATGCTTGTGCACCATCACAGCTGCCAGGCTTGTGCACCATCGCAGCCAGATGGTCGACATCGAAATCAGATTGATTATATTCTTTGCAGCCAAAGATGGAGAAGCTCTATACAGTCAGCAAAAACAAGACCGGGAGCTGACTGTGGCTCAGATCATGAACTCCTCATTGCCAAATTCAGACTGAAATTGAAGAAAGTGGAGAAAACCACTAGACCATTAAGGTATGACCTAAATCAAATCCCTTATGACTATACAGTGGAAGTTAGAAATAGATTTAAGGGACTAGATCTGATAGACAGAGTGCCTGATGAACTATGGATGGAGGTTCATGACATTGTACAGGAGACAAGAATCAAGACCATCCCCAAGAAAAAGATGTGCAAAAAAACAAAATGGCTGTCTGAGGAGACCTTACAAATAGCTGTGAAAACAAGGGAAGCGAAAAGCAAAGGAGAAAAGGAAAGATATACCCATTTGAATGTAGAATTCCAAGGAATAGCAAGGAAAGATAAGAAAGCCTTCCTCAGTGATCAATGCAAAGAAATAGAGGAAAACAATAGAATGGTAAAGACTAGAGATCTCTTCAAGAAAATCAGAGATACCAAGGGAACATTTCATGCAAAGATGGGCTTGATAAAGGACAGAAATAGTAGGGACCTAACAGAAGCAGAAGATATTAAGAAGAGGTGGCAAGAATACACAGAAGAACTATACAAAAAAGATCTTCATGACCCAGATAATCATGATGGTGTGATCACTCACCTAGAGCCAGACATCCTGGAATGTGAAGTCAAGTGGGCCTTAGAAAGCATCACTACGAACAAAGCTAGTGGAGGTGATGGAATTTCAGTTGAGCTATTTCAAATCCTGAAAGATGATGCTGTGAAAGTGCTGCACTCAATATGCCAGCAAATTTGGAAAACTGAAAACTCAGCAGTGGCCACGGGACTGGAAAAGGTCAATCTCAAAGAAAGGCAATGTCAAAGAATGCTCAAACTACCGCACAATTGCACTCATCTCACATGCTAGTAAAGTAATGCTTAAAATTCTCCAAGCCAGATTTCAGCAATATGTGAACAGTGAACTTCCAGACTTTCGAGCTGGTTTTAGAAAAGGCAGAGGAACCAGAGATCAAATTGCCAACATCCGCTGGATCATGGAAAAAGCAAGAGAGTTCCAGAAAAACATCTATTTCTGCTTTATTGACTATGCCAAAACCTTTGACTGTGTGGATCACAATAAACTGTGGAAAATTCTTAAAGATATGGAATACCAAACCACCTGACCTACATCTTGAGAAATCTGTATGTAGGTCAGGAAGCAGCAGTTAGAACTGGACATGGAACAACAGACTGGTTCCAAATAGGAAAAGCAGTACGTCAAGGCTGTATATTGTCACCCTACTTATTTAACTTATATGCAGAGTACATCATGAGAAACGCTGGGCTGGAAGAAGTACAAGCTGGAATCAAGATTGCCGGGAGAAATATCAATAACTTCAGATACGCAGATGACACCACCTTTATGGCAGAAAGTGAAGAAGAACTAAAGAGCCTCTTGATGAAAGTGAAAGAGTAGAGTGAAAAAGTTGGCTTAAAGCTCAACATTCAGAAAACTAAGATCATGGCATCCCGTCCCATCACTTCATGGGAAATAGATGGGGAAACAGTGAAAACAGTGTCTGACTTTTTCTGGGCTCCAAAATCACAGATGGTTATTTTGCAGATGGTTATTTCATCCATGAAATTAAAAGACACTTACTCCTTGGAAGTAAAGTTATGACCAACCTAGATAGCATATTGAAAAGCAGAGACATTACTTTGCCAACAAATGTCCGTCTAGTCAAGCCTATGGTTTTTCCAGTGGTCATATATGAATGTGATAGTTGACCTATAAATAAAGCTGAGTGCTGAAGAATTGATGCTTTTGAACTGTGGTGTTAGAGAAGACTCTTAAGAGTCCGTTGGATTGCAAGGAGATCCAACCGGTCCATCCTAAATGAGACCAGTCCTGGGTGTTCATTGGAAGGACTGATGTTGAAGCTGAAACTCCAATACTTTGGCCACCTGATGCGAAGAGCTGACTCATTTGAAAAGACCCTGATGCTGGGAAAGATTGAAGGCAGGAGGAGAAGGGGACGACAGGATGAGATGGTTGGAAGGCATCACCTATTCAATGGACATGGGTTTGTGTGGACTCCAGGAGCTGGTGATGATCAGGGAGGCCTGGCGTGGTATGGTTTATGGGGTTGCAAAGAGTCAGACGCAACTGAATGACTGAACTGAACTGATACCTTTGTCTTTTTTGTCCAATTTTCATGGGTAATAAAATGTTCATCATTTAATAAATGATAATTGAATGCCTACTATGTACCAAGGACTGCTTTGAATACTGAAAACAATGCAGTGAATAATGTAAAAATGCCTTTGTAGATGTTATAATCCTCAGAAAGTAAACAGGAAAGGATGAAAGCACTCAATGCAAAACTGGAAACTTCCGTAAATAATTTTCAGCCAAACTGTTTTAAATAAGTACTTTCAGGACCTCGTATCAGGAACATTTTGAGTGATGATGTGTTAAATTCATAATCAAGAATTTGTATATTATTTGTTGTGTCTAAAATAGTGGATTACATAAAAATGAGCTAGTCATATCAGTCTTATTTCTAGATGGTGTTTTATAGTCTTTTGACAGTTATTTAAGCCTGCACATAGAATTTATCATAACTTGAGCCATATCTATGCAGTTCATAGAATCTCAAAGATAGAAAAGACTTGAATGTTATATGGTTCACCCTCTCTGTTTTTACCTGCTCTACACTCTGAGTGGCTGAATCCTCTCCCCAGCATATTAAACTGTGATTATTCACTTCTCATTGAAATCTTTAGGCACAAGAAGTTCTCTGCTTCCTGGGGCAACCCATTCTTCCAGCCACTAGCTCTAGTTTTAAAAATGATCTTCCTTCTATGAATCTGAAATCCGCAACCGAGAGGGTCTTCTGTTGAAAGTCATGTGCAAGTCTCAGGAACTGTCTCAGGCAGTGAAGTTGAGGCTCGAGGAGCAGATTTCTTTCTCAGGCATCAGAGGTCAAGTAACCAGGAAGAGCCCCGAAAGTGTCCAGGTGCTAGATTCTGGCCATAAAACAAGTGAGGAAGACCATGGAGGGAGTAAGGAAACACCAGTGGGGTATGGAAGCGCTAGGCCTGAGGTCATCTGGCTTTGGCATCTGCCACTCCTTTGTCTGCAGAGCTGACTTTATCTGTTTAATTAGTTGGAAAGGTGGCCCCTTCCTCGCTCACTGGTCCGTGTGTGGCCTGCCTCACACTGTGAAAGTGAAGTCACTCAGTCGTGTCTGACTCTTTGTGACCCTGTGGACTATAGCCCGCCAAGCTCTTCTGTCCATGGGATTCTCCAGGCAAGAATACTGGAGTGGGTTGCCATTTCCTTCTCCAGGGGATCTTCCCGACCCAGGGATCGAACCCAGGTCTCCTGCATTGCGGGCAGACGCTTTAACCTCTGAGCCACCGGGGAAGCCCTCTCACACTGTATCCCAAGGCAAAAGAGTTGATCTTTTAAGCTCCATCTGGACTTCTCTTTGGTCAAAGGTATCTGAATAGCTGAGTTATTTTAGTGGAAACTCTGAATATGGAATTGCAGTTTGAAGTAGCCCAAATATCTATTTTTGTAGCAGAGAAGAGCCTCTAACATGCAGTGTATGTCTTGGAGAAGCCAGTGATGAAATATCTTGGTTTAAGCCATAACAAATGTTAATCTTGATATGCAGGAGAAATTAAATTCCATTATAATTATCATTGGAAAGATATCTTTCTTAGGTTTCTTTTCAACATCCATGACAAACACACTAACAATTTCAGTGTAAAAATAGAACAATTGAGTTTTTTCTCCATCTTGTGATTTTAATAACACCTTAAAACTATGGTCATATCCATTTATGTCCTTTGTGGCCAATTAGGAAGAGGGAAGACTATTCATTAATTGCATCATTGATTCACTCACCAGACATATTGAGAACCTAGACTGTGTCAGACACTATCATTGTGCTGAGGATTCACAGACCAAATATACAGAGCATTCTCCCATCCCCCAAAGGAGCTCAAGGAGAGAGACAAACAAAAAAGTTATTTTAGAGGAATGCACAAGAATATGAAAAACATCTACAAGGCATGTTCCAGAGGACAAATCAGAATCACTTATTAATAGAAAAAGAAAGGGTAGGACATTCTGGGCATCATTGCTTGTGTGTTATCTGATGGTAGTGGAGAGCCACTGAAGGACTTGGAGGAAGGGAATAATAATAGAACATTTTTATTTGGGAGCAATCATTCCAACTACGGGGGGTAGAAACAATTAAACAGGAATAAGGCTAAAACAAAGAGGGCACATGGGACCAAGAGTGGATTGCCATCTGTTTAATTCCAGTGAGAGCCTAAAATGAAGTAGTAGAATGTAGGTGGATTGGGGTAGACTAGGTTAGAAGATATCAAGGAGAGAGTTTTGATGATAACAAAATATAGGAGTGGGGACAGTTACAAAAGTAACTCAGGTTTCTGACTCAGAGTGTTAAGGGGGTGATGGTGCCCCCACCGCATAGGTGAAGAATCGTGAAGCAACAGCACACTGATGTAGACCTACAGGGAAAAGAATGTGAGCCAAGGAGTGTTCACCAATCATAATATTCATGTGCCAGGATCCGGGAACCTTTCTTAGGTATGGAAGCCCAGGCTCAGTGACATGGTGGACTATGTGATGAATAGCTGGTATCTTTTCTTTGAAGCATGGGTTTTCATTTTTTAAATAAGAGCTCCTGGTTAAAAGTTGTATGTCAGATCCCATATGGGGACTCTAAGATCTAATTTTACATAAGGACTCCAAGGCACAGGGGCTAGCCAAGATTCTGAGAAGATATCAAATAAAAATCTTGGAACCTATGGAAAGCAATTTTCATAATTAGGAGGAACACAGAACCCCATATATCATCGTTAGTCTGAGACAAGGAACAGAAGGTTGGGAGGGGGGAGGACAGTTTCTTTAAACAGGGAACAGGTGGCCAGCGTAGTCAGGGCCAGCTCGGGAAACCTTAGGCAACTCTGCTCAAAGAGTTTCTCTGCTTCTCCCTTAGAGACTGTCAGATGCAGTGGAGAACAGGATTATTAGCTGTATGGCAAGGGATATTTTTCTTCATGATGGTGTTTTTACTCTTATAGCAACACAGGGAAAAGCCAAGGGATAGAACTTAATGGAACCCACAGACACTATAGAAAATGAAATGTTTTTGTATCTCCTGATAAACCAAAGTTTTATGTCACAGAATGTCCAAAAAGAAATTTGGCTTTCATTTAAATTGCTTCCTGCAAAGTTAATTGTTTGCTCCCAATCCATAATTGATGATAGCCTTTTCCCTTGCTGCAGTTAGACCAAGGACTCTTGGCAGCCTCATGCTGTGGAAGCCAGACACAAACAGGTAATAATGCCCCCAAGAAGAGCTGAAATATTAGTCTCCTGAGACACAGGCTGTGCACATTTCTCTGACTTAAGAAAGAGACATAAGTCACACCTTAGAGCCTGTCTTATAGAACTTAGTTTCATAAAAGTTGTCTAATAGCTCTGGAATGTACAGATAACATGTTAAAGAAAGGCGAGAAGGATGAGCTCTGAGGAGCCTGATTAACCCTTTCCACAGTAGTCATGGAAATAAGAGTATTCTCATAGCTGAACAGTAGGTTTGCATGTGTAACAAATTCCCTTCAGTCTCTTGATAGATAAAAAGATGATTGATAGGTTCAGTTCAGTTCAGTTCAGTCACTCAGTCCTGTCCGACTCTTTGCGACCCCGTGAATCGCAGCACGCCAGGCCTCCCTGTCCGTCACCAACTCCCGGAGTTCACTCAGACTCACGTCCATCGAGTCAGTGATGCCATCCAGCCATCTCATCCTCTGCTGTCCCCTTCTCCTCCTGCCCCCAATCCCTCCCAGCATCAGAGTCTTTTCCAGTGAGTCAACTCTTCGCATGAGGTGGCCAAAGTATTGGAGTTTCAGCTTCAACGTTAGTCCTTCCAATGAATATTCAGGACTGATTTCCTCTAGGATAGACTGGTTGGATCTCCTTGCCATCCAAGGGACTCTCAAGAGTCTTCTCCAACACCACAGTTCAAAAGCATCAATTCTTTGGTGCTCAGCTTTCTTCACAGTCCAACTCTCACATCCATACATGACCACTGGAAAAACCATAGCCTTGACTAGGTAGATACATGTAAATAGATTAGTGATACATAAATACAGAGATAAATCTGTACATAAATAGATGTATTTCTCTCCCTCTCCATATGTATGTACCTATATTTATATATATAATATGTATTTTTCTGAATCTACCATACATAATCATTTTCTGGAGGCCAGAAGCTCCATTACTTATCTAGAAGGATAAGGATAAGTAAGGCCAAAAACTCCATTACTTATCTAGTGCTCCATTACTCCATTATGGATCTAGGAGGATCTCTAGCCCAGGAGGAGTGTCCCTTCCCACTGTAACCACAAGAATTCTACCATCTTCCGCATCCCATTCAAGCCCCTATTCCTCATCTCTCCTTCATGGAGTCCTTTCCTGATCACTATGAATGTCCTTGATTCCCTTCTCCCCCAACCATTTAGAGTCTGTAACATAACACAATGTCATCATCCACTCTGACAAATTGCACTTCAATGGTTACTCTCTCCTCCTCCCTAGACTAGACCTGAACAGGTTCCGAGCTTACTTCTTCATTCCCACAATGTCTAGCACAGAGCAGCCCGTGCGGTGTCTCCTGACTGAGCAGCAGCTGCCAACAGCAGCAGTAGAAAGGAAGAAGGAAAGAAGGAAAAGAGAAAAAGAAAACATATTTCTCTATATATGGTTCAAAGGTTAAAACTGCATCTATATAAAGTTCTTATTGTCCTTTGATGATTTGATACAAAATTATTCAAATATGATGGCCAATTTTTTAATTAATTTTTTATTGAAGGATAATGGCTGTACAGAATTTTGCTGTTTTCTGTCAAACCTCAACATGAATCAGCCATAAGGTATACATATATCCCCTCTCTTCTGAACCTGCCTCCCATCTCCCTCCCCATCCCACCCCTCTATGTTGATACAAACTCAAATAGGTTTGAGTTTCCTGAGCCATATAGCAAATTCCCATTGGCTATCTATTTTACCTATGTAAGTTTCCATATTACTTTTCCCGTACATCTCACCCTCTCCTCTCCTCTCTCCATGTCCATAAGTCTATTGTCTATGTCTGTTTCTCCATTGTTTCCATGTAAATAAATTCTTAAGTACAATTTTTCTAGTTTCCGTACATACGATATGTATGTATCTTTCTCTTTCTGACTCACTTCGCTCTGTATAATAGGTTCTAGGTTCATTCACCTCATTAGAACTGACTCAAATGTGTTCCTGTTTATGGCTGAGTAGTATCCCATTGTGTATATGTACCATAACTTCTTTATCCATTCATCTATCATGGACATCTAGGTTACTTCCATGTTCTAGCTATTGTAAATAGTGCTGCAGTGAACAATGGGATACATGTATCTCTTGCAATTTTGGTTTCCTCGGGGTATATGCCTAGGAGTGGGATTGCTGGGTCATATGGTGGTTTTATTCCTAGTTTTTTAAGGAATCTCCATACCATCTTCCATAGTGGCTGTATCAATTTACTTTCCCACCAATAGTGCAAGAGTGTTCCCTATTCTCCACACCCTCTCCAGCACTTATTGTTTGTAGACTTTTTGAAGATGGCCATTTTGACTGGTGTGAGGTGATATGTCATTGTAGTTTTGATTTGCATTTCTCTAATACTGAATGATGTTGAGCATCTTTTCATGTGTTTGTTAGCCATTTGTATGTCTTCTTTGAAGAAATGTCTGTTTAGGTCTTTTTCCCACTTTTTGATTGGGTCATTTGTTTTTCTGGTATTGAGTTGTATGAGCTGCTTGTATATTTTGTATATTAATCCTTTGTCAGTTGTTTCATTTGCTATTATTTCCTCCCATTCTGAGGGTTGTCTTTTCACCTTGCTTATAGTTTCCTTTGCTGTGCACAAGTTTTTAAGTTTAATCAGGCCCCACGTGTTTATGTTTGTCTTTATTTCCATTACTCTAAGGGGTGGGTCATAGAGGATCTTGCTTTGATTTATGTCGAGTGTTCTGCCTATGTTTTCCTCTAAGAGTTTTATAGTTTCTGATCTTACATTTAGGTCTTTAATCCATTTTGAGTTTATCTTTGGGCTTGGTGTTAGGAACTGTTCTAATTTCATTCTTTTACATGTAGTTGTCCAGTTTTCCAAGCACCACTTATTAAAGAGGCTCTCTTTTCCCCATTGTACATCCTTGCCTCCTTTGTCAAAAATAGGGTACCCCTGGGTGCATGGGTTTATTTCTGGGCTTTCTATCTTGTTCCATTGGTCTATATTTCTGTTTTTGTGCCAGTACCTTACTGTCTTGATGACCATGGCTTTGTAGTATAATCTGAAGTCAGGAGGGCTGATTCCTCCAGCTCCATTCTTCTTTCTCAAGACTGCTTTGGCTATTTGGGGTCTTTGGTGTTTCCATATGAATTATGAAATTGTTCTAGTTCTGTGAAAAATGCCATTGGTAATTTGATAGGGATCGCACTGAATCTGTAGATTGCATTTGGTAGTATAGTCATTTTCACAATGTTGATTCTTCCTACTCAGGAACATGGAATATCTCTCCATCTGTTTATATCATCTTTGATTTCTTTCATTAGCATCTTATAATTTTCTGTGTACAGTTCTTTTGTTTCCTTAAGTAAGTTTATTCCTAGATATTTAATTATTTTTGTTGCAATGGTGAATGGGATTGATTTCTTAATTTCTCTTTCTAATTTTTCATTGTTAGTATATAAAATTGCAATTGATTTCTGTGTATTGATTTTGTATCCTGAAACTTTGCTAAATTCACTGATTAACTCTAGTAATTTTCTGATTCTATCTTTAGGGTTTTCTGTGCACAGTATCATGTCATCTGCAAACAGTGAGAGCTTTACAAATTCTTCTTTTCTGATATGGATTCCTTTTATTTCTTTTTCTTCTCTGATTGCTGTAACTGGGACGTCCAGAACTATGTTGAATAACAGTGGTGAAAGTGGACACCCTTGTCTTGTTCCTGATCTTAGGGGGAATGCTTTCAGTTTTTCACCATTGAGAATAATGTTTGCTGTAGGCTTATCATACATGCCTTTCTTATGTTTAGGTAGGTTCCTTCTATGGCCATTTTTTAAAGAGTTTTAATCATAAATGATTGCTGCATTTTGTCAAAGGCTTTTCCTGCATCTACTGAGATGATCATATGCTTTTTATAATTCAATTTGTTAATATGGTGTATTACATTGATTGATTTGCATATATTGAAGAATCCTTGCATCCCTGGAATAAACCCAACTTGATCATGGTGTATGAGCTTTTTGATGTGTTTCTGAATTCTATTTGCTAAAATTTTGTTGAGGATTTTGCATCCATGTTCATCAGTGATATTGGCCTGCAGTTTTCTTTTTTGTGTGTGTTGTCTTTGTCTGTTTTTGGTATCAGGGTGATGGTGGCCTCATAGAATGAGTTTGAAAGTGTTCCTTCCTCTGCAATTTTTTGAAAAAGAGTTTTGGAAGGATAAGCATTAGCTCTTCTCTAAACATTTGATAGAATTCTCTTGTGAAGCCATCTGGTCCTGGGCTTTTGTTTTTTGGGAGATGTTTGATTGCAGCTTCAATTTCAGTGCTTGTAATTGGGTTGTTCATAATTTCTATTTCTTCCTTGTTCAGTCTTGAAAGATTGAACTTTTCTAAGAATCTGTCCATTTCTTCCAGGTTATCCATTTTATTGCCATATAGTGTTTCATAATAGTCTCTTCCAATCTTTTGTATTTCTGCATTGTCTGTTGTAACCTCTCCTTTTTCATTTCTAATTTTGTTGATGTGATTCTTCTCTTTTTCTTGATGAGTCTGGCTAATGGCTTGTCAATTTTGTTTATCTTCTCAAAGAACTAGCTTTTAGTTTTATTAATCTTTACTATTGTTTTTGTCAATTCTTTTTCATTTATTTCTGCTCAGATCTTTATGGTTTATTTCCTTCTACTAAATTTGGGGGGAGGGGGGTTGTTGGGTTTTTTTTTTTCAGTTGTTTTAGGTGTAAAGTTAGGTTATCTATTCGATGTTTTTCTTGTTTCTTGAGGCAGGATTACATTGCTATTAACTTCCCTCTTAGAACTGCTTTTGCAGCATCCCATATATTTTAAGTTGTTGTGTGTTCATTGTCAATTGTGTCTAGAAATTTTTTATTTCCCTTTTGATTTCTTCAGTAACCTGTTGCTTATTTAGAAACGTGTTGTTTAATCTCCATGTGTTTGTGTTTCTTACAGTTTTTTTCTTGAAATTGATGTCTAGTTTCATAGTGTTGTGGTTAGAGAAGAAGCTTGAAACAATTTCAACTTTCTTAAAATTTCTTAAATTTACTGAGGTTTGATTTGTGACCCAAGATGTGGTCTATCTGGAGAATGTTCCACGTGCACTTGGTAAGAAGGTGTATTCTTTCTGCTTGGATGGAATGTACTGAGGATATCAGTGAGATCCACCTCATCTAATGTTATCATTTAAGACTTGTGTTTCCTTATTAGTTTACTGTTTGGATGATCTGCCCATTGGTGTGAGTGGGGTGTTAAAGACTCCTACTATGATTGTGTTAATTTCTCCTTTTATGTCTTAGTGTTTGTTGGAGGTATTGAGGTGCTCCTAGGTTGGGTGCATAGATATTTACAATTGTATGTCTTCCTCTTGGATTGATCCCTTGATCATTAGGTAGTGTCCTTCATTATCTCTTGCAATCTTCTTTATTTTAAGGTCTATTTTGTCTTATAGGAGGATTGTTACTCCAGCTTTCTTTTGCTTCCCATTTGCATGGAATATATTTTTCCATCTTCTCACTTTCAGTCTATATGTATCTATAGGTCTGAAGTGGGCTTCTTGTAGACAACATATGCATGGGTATTGTGTTTGTATCCATTCAGCCAGTCTGTGTGTTTTGGTTGAAGTATTTAATCTATTTACATTTAAACTAATTATTGATATATATGTTCCTATTGCCATTTTCTTAATTGTTTGGAGTTGATCTTGCAGATCTTTTTCTTTTCTTTTATTATTTCTTGGGCTATATAAGTCTCTTTAACATTTGTTATAAAGCTGGTTTGGTGGTACTGAATTCTCTTAATTTTACTTGTCTGAAAAGCTTTTTATTTCTCCATCAATTTTGAATGAGATCCTTGTTGGATACAGTAATCTTGGCTGTAGAGTTTTCTCTTTCAGTACTTTAAATACATCCTGCCATTCCCTTCTGGCCTGCAGCTTCTACTGACAGATCAACTGTTAAGCCTATGCAGTTTCCCTTGTATGTTACTTGTTGCTTCTCCCTTGCTACTTTTAACATTCTTTCTTTGTGTTTAGTCTTTGTTAGTTTGATTAGTATGTGTCTTGGCATGTTTCTTCTTGGGTTTATCCTGTATGGGACTCTTTGTGCCTCTTGGACATGACTGACTCTTTCCTTTTCCATGTTGGGGAAATTTTCAACTATAATCTCTTCACAAATTTTCTCATACCTTTGCTTTTTCTCTTCTTCTTCTGGGGCCCCTAAGATTCGAATGCTGGTGCATTTGATATTGTCCCAGAGGTCTCTGAGACTATCCTCAGTTCTTTGCATTCTTTTTACTTTATTCTGCTCTTCAGAAGTTATTTCCACCATTATCTTCCAGCTCACTAATTCATTCTTCTACTTCAGGTATTCTGCTTTTATTTCTTCTAAGTATTTTTAATTTCAGTAATTGTGTTGTTTGTCTCTGTATGTTGATTCTCTAATTCTTCTAGGTCTTTGTTAATTGATTCTTACATTTTCTCCATTTTGTTTTCAAGGTTTCCGATCATCTTTACTATCATTATTTTGAATTCTTTTTCAGATAGTTTGCCTATTTCCTCTTCATTTATTTGGATTTCTGTGTTTCTAGTTTGTTCCTGCATTTGTATAATATTTTTCTGCCTTTTCATTATTATTTTTTTTAACTTGTGTTTGAGGTCTCCTTGTCTGAGGCTTCAAGGAAAGTTGAATTCTTTCCTTGAAGAAGGTGGAATTCTTTCTTCCTTTTGGTTTATGCCCTCTTAAGGTTGGTCTGGTGGTTTGTGTAAGCTTCAATAAGGTTAGATTTGTGCTGAGTTTTTGTTTGTTTGTTTCTTTTTCCTCTGATGGGCAAGGCTGAGTGAGGTGGTAATCTTGTCTGCTGATAATTAGGTTTTTATTTTTTGTTTGTTTGTTGTTTAGATGAGGTGTCCTGCACAGGGTGCTATTGGTGTTTGGGTGATGCCAGGGTCTTGTATTCAAGTGGTTTCCTTCGTGTGAGTTCTCACTATTTGATACTCCCTAGGGTTAGTTCTCTAGTAGTCTAGGGTCTTGGAGTCAGTGCTCCCACTCCAAAGGCTCAGAGTTTGATCTCTGGTCAGGATTGAAGATTCCACAAGTGGTTTGTTATGGAATTAAGTGAGATTAAAACAAATATCCAAAAATGAGAAATCAAAGATGAACCCCAGACAAATGGCAGTTACAAAATCAGGCAAATAATAATTAAAATAATGGAATATATATATATACATATACAGCCATGAACAAAGTCTAAGCAGTCCATCAAAAATAAAATACAGCAGATTAACCTGGTGAACAAAAAAATAAAAAAATTATATTTACCAGTCAAGAACAAAACTAACTAAAGCACAAACTGGAAAACAAAACTAAAGCAATGTGCCATGTGGGGAATAAAGCAACGAAAACAAAACTAACAAATATGTTGAGAGGAAAGAAAAGAAAGAATAGATATGCAAAGTTAAATAGAGGTAGATTAAGAAGATTTATATACATTAAAGATTAACTGCAAGGGGGAAAGAACAGTAGGAAAGGCAAACATATGAATGAATGTAGAAAAAGTATAATAGGTTTTAAAAAATTAAAATTATGAAAAAGAGAAAAAAAAAGGTAGAATAAAGAAAAAAGGGGAAAAAAAGAGGGAAACTCCACAGAACTGCAAAAGTGCAATGTAGAGGCAGAGGTTTATAACAACAATAAAAAGTGTGACTGAATATAGCATGTGCATATACACCCATAAGCAAAATCAAAGCAGTCCAACAGAAATAAGGAACAATAGATTGACCCACAGAACAAAGGAAAACAAAAATTATATTTACCAGAACAAAACTAACTAAAGCACAAACTGGAAAACAAAACTACAACAAGGTGCCAATTGGGGAATAAACCAATGAAAATAAAACTAACAAATATGTTGAGAGGAAAAGAGAGAAAGAAAAGAAAAAAAGAATAGATATGCAAAGTTAAATAGAGGTAAATAAAGAATACATTAAAGATTAACTACAAGGGGAAAAGGACAGTAGGAAAAGCAAACAAATGAATAAATGTAGAAAAAATAATAGGTTTAAATTTTTTTTAATTAAAATTAAAAAAAAAAAGAGGAAAACTCCACAGAACTGCAAAAGCCCAACATAGAGGCAGAGGTTTATAAGAACAATAAAAATTGTGACAGAGGAAAAAAAATGTTCAAAACTTAATTGGATTTCTTAGCGCCAATTAAATCAACAGCTACAGCGGTGTTGGGGGTGGGGGGAAGAAAAGAAAAATAAGTCCAAATGAATCTACAGAACAAGTCAAAAAATAAGAATAATAAATGTTTTTCTTGAGTCACTGCTATCAGTCCTTTCTCTCTCTGGGAGTCACAGTCCACCTTACCTCCCTAGGATGTCCTCCAACACTGTGCTGATCTCTGGACCTACTGTGGGGTAGCTCAGATTCTAATCAGGTCCTACTCCAGTGTGTTCTTGTGTCCAATGAACAGCTATTAGAACTAGTGCATTTTCTTTTGTGGGAGCTCTCAATGGCCTTTTATATATTCCATAGACACAGAGTCTGCCTAGTTGATCGTGTGGATTTAATCTGCAGCTTGTATAGCTAGTGGGAAGGTTTTGGGTCTTCTTCCTTAACCACACTGCCCCTGGGTTTCAATTGTGGTTTTATTTCCACCTCTGCATGTGGGTTGTCCACTGGGGTTTGCTCCTGAGGTTTCCCGGGAGGACGACTTGGGTTTGCCCCTGTGAGGGCCAGGTGTGGAGGTGGTACAGCTGCTTGGGTCACAGGGTTTCTGGCAGCACCAGGTACTCAGGGGGGTTGGCGGCTAGGGCAGCAGGAAATATAGTGCTTTAGAAGGGTATGGCAACCAGTATTGGCCAACACACTCCAGTATTCTTGCCTGGAGAACCCCGTTCCCTGACAGAGAAGCCTGGTAGGCCACAGTCTACAGGGTCACAAAGAGTCAGACATGACCATAGCAACCCTGCATGCATAGACTCAAGACTTTTTTGCCTGTGGCAGCTCTGCCACAGGGAGAGTTGAGCACGAAGGTGGCACATCTGCTTGACCTGTGGGGACCCTGGCGGTGCCAAGTGTGCAGGGCCACAGACGGCCTCCAACGCAGGAATTGTGGCTCTATGAGAGTCTTTGTTTGAGTCTCTTGTAGCTGGCGATCAGAAGGCCTCTTCAGCCGGTCTATCTCCATAGCTCTGCCTGTCCAGGCACTTGGTTCCCTTGCCTGGTGTCCTTCTCTGTTCAACGCATCAGGCACATAGAGGGGCCCCCCTAACTAAGGCGCTACTCTGTAGATTGGCGCATCAGTCACTTAAAGGAGAACCCTGGGTGGGGTCCTACTCCGTAGTTCAGTGTGTCAGGGCCAGCCTCTCTATTATTCAGCTGCAGATGCTGGGATGTGAGGAGAGAGAGGCTATGGTGATGGCTTCACCCCCTACGTGTGACTCAGCAGTATCGCCTTGCTTCCCATGGCTGCCTGGCTTTCCTCCACAATCTCCTCCCTCACATCCTCTCAATCCATCTCTCCACAGTCAACAGCACCCCTCACCCTGGGATTGCTCCACAATCCCTAAACTCCAGCTCCCAACCATTGTACCTTCCAGGGGACCAGCGTTCTGGTCCGGGGTATGCATGACTGCCGCAAGGACTGTCTGATTCTCATTCCATTTAGGCTTTCACAGATCAGCTGTTTCACTCTCAGCCTTAAATGTTTTTCCTCTGACTCAGACAATTCCCCAGATGTGGGGATCAGACCCCTGCTTCAGTTCCCCTACCCACCGAGGGCAGGTCCAGTCCTACTAACACTCCTGTTTTCCCCCTGAGTTCCTTCATCCTGCCGAGTTTTGCGTGGTCCTATATATTCTTTTCCTCTGGTCAAGTACTCCTATCTGCTCTCAGCTGGTGTTCTGCATGCACTTCTGTGTCTTAAGGTGTATTGCTGATGTACGCATGGAGAGAGATGTACTCCACGTCCACCTACTCCTCCACTATCTTGTTCTCTGGCCAATGTTTTTTTAAAGGAGGGAAGATTGTCCTAGGTAAACACTTTTAAAGCTTTTCTTTCTTTTCTGACCTGTTTTGCTTGATTTAATTTGTCCTCATTTGACTCTTATCTAAGCAAAATTTGCTCATCTTCCCATTACTCTGATTTTGATGACAAAACTGTCAAATGGAATGCATTTTGATCCCTCCAAGGGAATTGTTTTGTAGGAAGGCCATGCTAGGTTTCCATAGCCATTGCATCCTTCAGCTGGGAAGGTAACCTTTAGTGAGAGCTGTGGCCTCTTAATCTTTTAGTGGTAATTTCTTCTTGTGAAAAGGGGACCTGATAGAATCTTGGCTCACTAATTCATGCCATGTGGGCCAAATTGAAGCATTAAAATTTCATAGATATAATATCATTTATAAATCATGTCATAAAAGCATTCATTTCCTGTAGACCTTGAAAAATAGGCATGCCTGTCTCCAGCTGTTGCTTAAGAGTTCATTACATACATACTAGTAATTGTGAAAAATAAAGCTATGGTAAAGGAGGGGAATATTTTTTATCAACACCCTAAGATCATCAAGGTGCTGTCCTTTCCCTGTAAACACACTGCTCACATCAGTGGTGATTTAACCTGCATGCCTGCCTCCACACAATGATGGAGCCCTACAGAGTTGTATTCATAGGCCAAGCAATTCCAGGAGGGCAGCTTTCTCATTTTTTTATGACAGTATTCTGTTCAGATGGAGAAAGAGACTGTTTATTACTTTCCCCAAGTTTCTCTTCTATAAAATTTCAATATGTTTAGTGGTAAGCACAGTAGACTAATTAAGTAGATGGTCAACATTTGCAACGTTTCGAAAAATGACAGACGCTTCTTTTTGTTGTAGCAGATGGGAAGTTGATAATCATTTAAGTTACAGAAATAATTTGCCCTAGTTTACTACTCAGTTTTTTGAAAATTATCTTTGGCTATGCCTGGATAAAAACCCCTTTGTTCTTACAAAATGGTGGAAATTAGGAAAGCCACCTTGACATGTTTCCAGGAGGTATATGGCACATGTTTGGTTGACTTGCAGATGCTAATGGATATATAATTACATCTGCCAACCATAAAACCTCTGTTGGTAAAACACTTTCATCTGCAATAATCCACCATTCTTGAAACATGCTAATTTGCTCTAATAATGCAGAAGCCCCCAAGAGTTTCTATGTTGTATAAACAACTAGTTGTGGTAAGCAATCAGATGTAAGAGGCTATTATATAATAATCTGGGCTTTGTTGCTTTTCAGGAGTTTAGGGAGTGGTGGTTTTGCTTGCTTGTGTTTCCTTTTAAAATTTTTATTGTGTTAGCATTTCATAGGGCAGTATTAAGATAGATGCTTTGACCTGTGATATGAAAAGTAGGTGAACCATCTTTTTATTGCTTGATTTGTTGGAAGATTCTATATGTATTCAGTTTTAAAGATTAGCCCCAGGAAACTTGGATCTGCTCTGCAGTGTGAATTCCTAAATCTAGTGCCTTTTCTCCAGGCTGGAATTGACCTAGACGCAAATATTTGTTAGTGTAGAATTCCCTTCATTGTAGAGACCTGTTGTCCACATTCACATGAACACACTTTATATATGCTACCTACCCACGCCTCATTTGTCTAGTACATAATCTGATATGTGATTTTGTGCTAATTGGAATATTGGTATATTTGTTTTCAGCCTGATCTCACCCTTCTTCAACAAGGTGAAATACATTGTCAAGCAGAATATATGAAAATGATGCATCTCAGGAGATATCTATGCATACACATATTTGTGTGTACATGGACATACATATTTTACATATTCTACACAATACACTTTGAGATAAATGTCCTCTTTTCTTCTTGTCATTTTTACATATATTCATATACTTCATGTGGTATAGCTTTGGCCCTGAGAAAACCAGACCATTAGGTGTATGCTAACTTGACTGAAAAACTTGAACTATTAATAGCTTAAATTAGCAGTCCCTGGTGGTCTTTTGGGTATATGCAGTTTTATGTCTACTTATTTTTTCCTCTTTATTGTGGAGAATTCCAAACATACACAAACATGAACAGAATACTATAATGAACCTTGCATATCTATCACTGGCCCCAGAAAACATCAGCTAATCAATTTATCCTAACTCATCCTCACCATTAGTCACAAACCCACTTTGTGTTACTTTGAGGGAAATCCAAGGTCATATGCATTCATTATTTTATTTCTAAATAGTTCAATTGTTGTTGTTGCTTAGTGGCTAAATCATGTCCGACTCTTTTGCAACCCTGTGGCCTGTGGCCTGCAAGTCTCCTCTGCTCATCAGATTTCCCAGGCAAGAATACTCCTCTGTCTGTGGGATTTCCCAGAAAGAATACCCAAGCAAGATTTCTCAGGCATGAAATGGAGTGGGTTGTCATTTCCTTCTCAGGGGCTCTTCCGACCCAGGGATCGAACACACGTCTCCTGCATCACAGGTGGATTCTGTATCACTGAGCCACCAGGGAAGCCCCAAATGGTTCAGTATTACTTCTAGAAGATAAAAACTCAGGTTTTATATATGGCCAGAATACTAATATCACAGTAAAAAATTAACCATATATGTTTCTATCATCAAATATCCAGCCAATGTCTATGTCTTCAATTATTGCATGTGTCATAGATATTTATACCTTTAAAAAAAAAAACTGGATCCAAATAAAGTTCATCTATTACATTGATTGATATGTCTTTAAGATTCTTAGAAGTAGATATATACTCCTCTCCTTTTTTTTCATTTCAGTTCATTTGTTAAAGATACTTGGTGTCCTACACCTTCTCTTAGTCTAGCTTTTGCTGATCGCATCTTCACAGTATAGTTTAAACTGTCCTTTGATCCTCTTACTTCTATAATTAGCAGTTGGATCTAGAGATTTGACCATGTTCAGATTTGATTTTTTGGATAATATAGCTACATATCTGATATTGTCTACTTAATAGAAAACATATACAATAGGTGCCCTACATATGAACTTTTAAGTTGTGAACTTTCAAAGATGTGAACAGGAGCACTCATGCCCAATCACATGAGTTAGTTCACGTGTCTGGCATACATTGTCATGTGTGTTCATCCTTGACCCGTGATTGTGCTTCTGTGTTCTGTACAGTACTGTATAGAGTACAGTAGTACAGTGTCTTTCTTTCAAGCCCAGGATGCCCAGAAGCAAATGTAAAAGCCCTGATGATGTAGATGGTACTGCTAAGAAGCACCAAGAAATAGCAATGGAAATAAAGTGAAAATAATTGAAAGAGTGGAGTAAGGAGGAATAAATGGTAGACATCTCTCATTCTTTTAACATTGAGCTTCTTGCTGTGCAACACAAGGAGCTTACTAATGAAGACCTGATAGAATTAGAGGCCCAGAGAAAGGAAAAAGAGAGACAAAAAGAAGTAACTGAAGAGCCAAAGAGATTCAGGATGCAGGAAATGGCAAGGGGATTTTATTTATTTGAGGAGGCATTGTTAGTTCTTCTGTGTGTGCTTTTTTAAAAATGATTTACTTATTTATTTTTGGCTGCACTGGGTCTTGCTGTCCACGGGCTTCTCATTGTGGTGGCTTCTCTTGAGCAGCATGGGCTTTGTTGCTCTGTGGGATGTGGGATCTTCCTGGACCAGGGATTGAACTTGTGTCCCCTGCATTGGCAGGCATATTCTTAATCACTAGGCCCCCAGGGAGGCCGCACTGTTACTTTTTGAGGCACAGGATCTGAAGTAGAATTGTACATGAAGGTTGCAGCAGCCATTCAGAATGCAATCCAGGACTACTGTATCATCTATGATGAGAGAAGTGTTGCTACCCAGACATCACTGGATTGTTTTTTCAAGAGGTAGATAGAACTGAGTTTAGCAAGTAACCAGAACCTGTGCCATCAATGTCAGATGTGAGTGAAATTGCAGCTTGCCCTCCATCTCCTATTTCTGATGATCCTTCAGCTCTACCATCTCCCATCTCCTCTTTCTCCTCCAGTCAGTAACTCTTCTTACCTGTTCACATGATGCCAGCCTCTGTATGCCAGCTGTTGAACTGTACTACTGTATGTTTCAAGATACTATATTAAGATTTAAAATGTTTTATTTTTTGTGTTTGTTTTTATGCATTATTTCTGTGAAAAGTATTATAAATTTATTACAGTACAGTACGATATAGCCAACTGCATTAGTTGGGTACCTAGGCTAACTTTGTTGGGCTTATGAACATGCTCTTAGAATGGAACTCATTCCTATGTAGGGGACTTACTACAATGAAAGTTTCTTACTATGTTGTTTAAGACACTTAAAGGGCTTCCCTGATAGCTCAGTTGGTAAACAATCCACCTGCAATGCAAGAGATCCCAGTTTGATTCCTGGGTCAGGAAGATCTGCTGTAGAAGGTATAGGCTACACTCTAGTATTCTTAGATTTCCCTTGTGTGGTTCAGCTGATAAAGAATCTGCCTGAAATGTGGGAGACCTGGGTTTGATCCCTGGGTTCAGAAGACCCTCTGGAGAAGGGAAAGTGTATCCACTCCAGTATTCTGGCCTGGAGAATTCCATAGACTGTATAGTCCATGGGGTCACAAAGAGTCAGACACAACTGAGCAACTTTCACTTTCACATACTTAAACAATGTCTAGTTGTTTCTTTGAAAGATGTTAGCTGTTAGAGTTCAAAGCCCAGATCCACTAATTCATTAGAGATTACAAATTAGTGATTTTCTTATTTTCTCCTTCATTGTTAGATGTAATATTTCTACAATCAAAAAAATTCCCCTTAATTACTCTTTGGCTAACAGTGGTACAGTTAGTGTTGAAAAGAGAAGATAAAATTTTCATTCCTTTATAGTTTTCAAAATAATGACTTAGCTCCCTGGCATTCTTTATCAGGGCCCATTATTTTTTTTACATCATGAAGAACACAAGCATTTACAATTTATTGAAGTATTTCTATCCATTATAGTTATTATCCTTATTGATGCTCAAACTGTCCCATCTTTGCCCAGTAGGAGCTCCTTAAAATTGGCTATGCTCTTTTGACACATTTATGTCTGCTATTCACTCTCTCGCAATTTTGTGTCTCAGAGATTCTGGAAATGGGCTGCTCCCTCCCCACTTTATTCAGCCTCCCCTACCCAATTTTCAGTTTATTCCAGGTGTTCTGCCACATGATTTCAACTCTGGGGTTGCTTCTCAAGGAGCTAGTTTTTAAATGTAAATGACTGAGATACACAAAAGTGCCAGAACACATTAGTTTTCAACAACATGTCTCATTCTTCTCACATTTTCATGTTATCTTAGGGAAGCAAACTCACCTGGTGTTTAGAATTCTGATTTCTTTTTTCTTTTGTTGATCTCTCAGTCCCAGGCTGCAAATTGCTATGGTCTTCTGTGTCTCCTTCATCACTGCCTGGCACCTGGTAGCCACTGCAATACTTGTTGAATGAATCAATGATGGAAAAACAGATGAAAAAGATCCATGATCTCCTTTTACTTTCAAGAATAAATTCAGCTTTAGATATTGTGCTGTGAAACAGCACAATATTAGCTGATGAGAGACAGTTGATACTACATGAGCAGGATGAGAAAGGATTTCCTGAGCCATTTGGCAGGAGGGCTTCAACAGGAAACTATCCCTTGTAGGAGAAGCATTCCCTGTGCAGTCTTTCAGATGCTAATTTTGACAAGCACCAAAGCAAGACACATGCTTTGGAGTGTTATGGGACTTTGTGCCAAGAGGTTGAAATAATTTAGTGAATCTGAAGGGGGTGGAGATAGAATAGAATTATGGTTGCTTTATCCATTTCTTCTGCTCTGTTTAGGTGATTTATCTATTCTGATTTCCCTGAATTGTTCAGTGCCGAGATTTCATGGAAATAGGTGTTCTAAAAGCCACTAAATATTGTTTTTTAATTACCTCACGGCCTCAAAGGAACAAGTAATCCTCATCTTCTTTTTATTGGCACTAAAATTCTCTATAACCACCATCTCCCATAAAGATCATTCTTTTTAAAGCCTTGTTTCTTCCTAAGGAATGTTGATTTTCTACATAGATCTCTGCAGAATGGAGTCGGACAAAGAATAATCATTGTCATTCAAGTCAGGGTTTCACAATATATCCGGGTGCTAAGAGCCACTCTAATTGGAAAGAGTCCATGTGTTATAATAAAATTATTTATCCCCGCCAGACAAAGATAACAATTATTTTGTAACATGTCATGTGTCAGTGCTTACATATAAAGTTGGAGAGCAATCTTGAATGGCTTCCCGTGTACTTACTAAATCCATGCTTATCATACATCTTATTCCTTAAATCTGTACTTTACAAACAGTTTTTTATTGCCTTCACTCTGAAGGTAAGTGATTTTTGAGCATTTAATCTGAATAAGTTAAATTAAGCCATCTATATGAAATGGATATTTTATGGGTCCAAGCTATTTGAACATTGGCAATTTTCTATTTTTTCAACCTGAGTGGACTTTCACAAGCCCTCAGCCACCCTGGAGATAAGTAGGACCTAAAGAAGAGGATGGCTGATGGCTCATAAGGTAAAGAATCTGTCTGCAATGCAAGAGACCCAGGTTCAATCCTTGGGTCTGGAAGGTCCCCTGGAGAAGGAAATGGCAACCCACTCCAGTACTCTTGCTTGGAGAATCCCATGGCCAGAAGAGCCTGGCAGATTCACAGCTGAGCAACTAAGCATGCATTTGTATCTATTATTTACAAATACGCACATATATGCTATGACTGCTAATATACCAAGGCACAACTCTTAAGGTGAGGGTCAATGATATATTGGGTATAAATCTGTATTTTATATATGCTCCTAGTTTCTAAATTGTTTAGTTAGTTCTGTTCAGATCGTCACAGCTTTAATCCTGGCACTGTGACTAGCAAGAAGCTTGACCTTGGATGGGGATGTGTCAGCTCTGTCCGGTTTCTGCTGCATGCCTGTGTTTGCACTGGTAGTATTTTGTCAATCTGTGGTTTCTTTGCAGGTATATCTTTAAGCCCACTGTGCACTTTAATAGGGCTAATTAATACAAAATTAAATATAATAATAAATGTATAACCCAGTTTGACTAGACCACCTAAATCAGAGTGTGTCACAGTATGCTGAATGTTAATATGTTGATTCTCTGACATATGGATGCGTGATGC
The DNA here is from genome assembly GCF_029378745.1 of Bos indicus. NCBI lineage: Eukaryota > Metazoa > Chordata > Mammalia > Artiodactyla > Bovidae > Bos > Bos indicus. The sequence continues at coordinate 68,429,553 of NC_091762.1, read as the reverse complement.
TGCCACTGTGATGTAGAATGTTACATTTTAGTAGAACTTCATTTCTAATTTTTCAAATAGAAAATAGATATAAATGAAAGGTTAAATATAATCAGAATTTTTTCCACCCACATACGATCTTTCCTCATGGCTTGGATTTCTCAGCATGGCAGTTGGGTTCTGACAGAGACTCTTAAAATCGAGCATTCCAAGAACACAAGGCAGACACTGTGTAACTATGACCTAGCATTGGAAGTGACATAGTATCACTGCACCCATCCTTTATAATTAAAGCAATGACAAGTCGACCCAGATTCAAGGAGAGAAACATGGACCCCACCTTTCTACGGAAGGAATGTCAATTCGTCCAATTGACAATTTGTGGCCACTGTTTATAAACCACCATGCTACCCAGTTAATGAGTCCCATATATTTTGTCTGTAACAAACAGTCATCCAACTTTACTACCTCTTGTGATAAGAAGCTCATTATTACAGAAGACAAACTATTCCTTTTTTGGATAGTATGAAATTTAGAAAAACTTTTCTCAAGTTAAATGAAAATATACTGTTTCATAATTATCAGTTTTTGGTCCTCCTTCTGCCCCCTGGAACTGGGCAGAGCATGTCAGTTTCCTTTTTTGTTTGAAAGTAGATTTCAAGTAAATCTTTTTCTTTGGATGCTCACATTCTTAGTTGCTCTAGCCAAGTTTCCTATATTTCTCATGACCTTTAATCAACAATAGTTTATTCTTAACCCTTTTTAAAATGCTTCTAAATTTGAACATGTTCCATTTAATATTGGGCTTCCCTGGTGGCTCAGAGGTTAAAGCGTCTGCCTGGAATGAGGGAGACCTGGGTTTGATCCCTGGGTTGGGAAGATCCCCTGGAGAAGGAAATGGCAACCCACTCCAGTACTCTTGCCTGGAGAATTCCATGGAGGGAGGAGCCTGGTAGGCTACAGTCCATGGGGGTCGCAAAGAGTCGGACACGACTGAGCTTGCCGCTTGCTACAAAGTTATTTGCATATGAACTGGTTTTCCCAAAGAAAACATATGTATTTACTGAAGAATTAATTAAAGCACATTGTTAATACATGATTTTTAAGATCCTCGGAATGCCAGCATACTCTAAGCCAGTGAGAGCTGGTGTGGTAGACTGTTCTATATGTTTCCAGGTAGCAAATATTTGTGCCCCATATGGCAAATAATCTCAGCCAGCAAACATGCCACAGCATCATATTGAGTTGAAAGTGTTTAGCAATGTGCGTTATATACCACTCAGAAGTCTCTCTTTTTGCCATGTATTTTTGTGTTCTGGTGAATGGCTTCAAACCGTAATGGCAGATAAAATGTATGCAGGTCTGCTGCAGATGAGGCAAAGAAACACAGGAAAGTATCATACTGGGTGTTAACATGCAGGGCTTCTAGCAGCTTGAGGAGCTTTTGATGAAAAGGTCAAGGTAGCAGATGGTAAAGATCAGCAGGAAATTAGGGATTGGTGTAAGTCCTTTTGACATTCTGAAGGGCATTGTAAAGCCTCCCTGTAGGATTGACCAACAATTGTCTGAAAAATTCCTAGAAGAAGCCAAAGCTAGAGCATGTCATAACTCCTAGTGATTTAACAAAAATGGAAGACTGCTTGCCTGCATATAATGCCAAGAACTCATCTTCATAGAGGCTATGTTCTTAGGAACCTGTGTGATTCAGTTGGTAATTCATTTTCAGAAATACAGGCCTCAAACTAAAAAGCATAGTTCAATATTCTAGGTGAGTTTTGATCATAGAAGGCTGAAGGAGAATTGACTTTGCTAAAATATTAATATTTTCCATCTATTATTTCAGTTGGATTTAGTTTTTTTTAATAGCTACTTTATACCATTGACCCATCATGAATTTTTTCAATGACCTCCTGATCCTTTTCAGATGTAATTCTGTAAAGTCAGATTCTCTTCCCCAGCCCTATTCTAACATTTTATGGGATTGTGGTGATGATGAAACCCAGGACTAATGTTTATTGGGCATTCATCATGCTCCAGGCACATTTAAGTGCTTTCCACTATCTCAGGAAATCTTCACAACAAACCTATGAGGCACTTACTTACATTCTCCCCACCTTGGTATGGAGAAAGTTATAGAAGCCAGGCAGGTAAGTCTTACAGTCAGCAAATGGCAGAGTTGGGATCAGTGTAGCACTTGTGGTGATATCAGATATTGAACATGCCATTTATGACATCAAGTATCCCTCCCAGGTTGGGTTGTATTTATAAACTCCAGGAGGACATGACTTTATGTGGGACACTTCTTGCTTGATTGACAGAAATGCTCAACAAATGAATGAATGAATATGTTATGAGTCAGTCAACCATGAATCCACTAAAAAGCATATGATAGTCCAGTTCCTCTTGATGCAAATCAAGTGTGTCACTCTTAATGTGTAATGAAAATTATTTATTTTAATCTATGATTCTATAATTATGTTGCAGTTTAGTCACCAAGTTATGTCAGACTCTTTTGTGATCCTATCGAGTACAGCCTGCCAGGCTCCTCTGTCCATGGGATTTTCCAGGGAAGAGTACTGGAGTGGGTTGCCATTTCCTATTCCAGGGGATCTTCCCAACCTAGGGACTGAACCCACATCTCCTACATTGGCAAGTAGATTCTTTACCACTGAGCCACCTGGGAAAGTGAAAGTGGCTCAGTTGTGTCCCATTCTTTGTGACCCCTGTACTATACAGTCCATGGAATTCTCTAGGCCAGAAGACTGGAGTGGGTAGCCTTTCCCTTCTCCAGGGGATCTTCCCAACCCAAGAGTCGAACCCGGTCTCCCACATTGCAGGAGGATTCTTTACCAGCTGAGCCACCAGGGAAGCCCTTCCATAATTATAAAATTCCATAAAAACATCCTTCTGGGAGAGTCAGCAGCACTGAGGCAGAGCAGTCCTCTTTTTCAGGGCATGTTAGGTGTCTCTGCTTTCCAAATATTTTAAAAGCTAGCAGCAACCTCAGACAGGAAATTATTTAATGGGCAGCCCTAAAAGGAAAATCAAGCTTGAAAAACAAAGCATACAAGAAATCCTACTTCCGACTCTCAGTGGAAAGCGCCATGGGTCCTGCCAACTTTAGAGAAATAAGATACCCATCACTGAAATTATGTGTCGGAAGAAACAAAGCCAAATTATGCAATTGAGCTTTCTCAAAGGTGGAGTAAGGAAGGGAATTTTAATAATTAGTTGTAGTAGATTGTTGAAAATATTGCCACTCCTTCCTATGGGACACCTCTCTGTGGAAAGATGATATACCCCCAAACCCACATCCCACTTCTCTGATATCCAGTTTGGACAGCTGACTTTTTTGAGCCAGTGGCATGTGAGCAGAAGTGATGTGTGCCACTTCCAACAGAAAGTTTTCAGAATCCTTATGGAGCATACTGCCATGTGGCCTTTTTTTTTTTTTTTTTTTCTGGGACAAGGTCAACAATGTCCTAAATATGAGGATTCCATTAGCTTTAGTCCTGGAGTAAAGAACACGTCTAGCAAACCCATTCAGTTCAGTTCAGTTCAGTCACTCAGACGTGTCTGACTCTTTGCGACCCCATGAATCGCAGCATGCCAGGCTTCCTTATCCATCACCAACTCCCGGAGTTCACCCAAACTCATGGGCATCAAGTCGGTGATGCCATCCAGCCATCTCATCCTCTGTCGTCCCCTTCTCCTCCTACCCTCAATCCCTCCCAGCATCAGAGTCTTTTCCAATGAGTCAACTCTTCACATGAGGTGGCCAAAGTATTGGAGTTTCAGCTTTAGAATCAGTCCTTCCAAAGAACACCCAGGACTGATCTCCTTCAGGATGGACTGGTTGGATCTCCTTGCAGTCCAAGGGACTTGCATCACTATGAACAAAGCTAGTAGAGGTGATGGAATTCCAGTTGAGCTATTTCAAATCCTGAAAGATGATGCTGTGAAAGTGTTGCACTCAATATGCCAGCAAATTTGGAAAACAGCCATGGCCACGGGACTGGAAAAGGTCAGTTTTCATTCCAATCCCAAAGAAAGGCAAACCCATTATGCTCATGTAATACCAGTAAGAGTTGTTAAGTTGTTACAAGTCACTGAGTACTTGAGGCTGTTTGTTACCACTTCATGCCTTACCTAAAATGACTGATACTCTAGTGGCTATGCTTAAGGAGATCTGAACTAACGCTGGAGAAACATGTTAGGCATAAAAGAAGAGCAGCACCTTGCTGTCCCAGCCACATTCAACAAAGGAAGAACCTAGCACAGACACCATCTCTGAGGGCAGAACTGGACAGACTGGGGATCGAGGCATACGCAGAGCAGATGAACTGCCAAGATGGGGCCAGGCCCAAAGCTGAGGGCCTGGGAATACTGTTAATGGAGTTAGTATCTTCCTGAGGAGTGGCAAAAAATAAATAATATTTATTTCTCCTAATCGTATTGCTTCTCCGCTGTTAATCAACTGATTCCATAAGACCTTCCTTTGAAATACAATAGCTCTGTACAACTTGTGAGCACCTCAAAATCACCACAGTACCTTAAAATCAATCAGATACAAAATGAATTTTTATTTTACTTATTTATGGCTTAAAATAATAGATTTAGGTTTTGCATCTCAAGGTTGGCTGCGGCATTAAGAAGTCAAGGTTCTGGAGCATCCCTTGGCCCTTCATAAATCTACAGGCCTACTTGACTTCCATCCACTTCAAATATTTGGCTTCTAATTAAATTTCATTGTACAAAAGGTTCTGCAACCAAAAATATGTAGAAAACCACGGCCTCAGAGAAAGCCATGAGATCATTTCAGCTATGTGAAATGATTATCATCAGATTCTGTGGACTCTGTTCTGGTCTGTCCTAATCTCAACCCTTCTTTTCTGAGCATGTGACAGAAGAATCATCGCTGCAGAGATAAATATTCATGTGTGCTGCCTTTTGCTCACAGGCACTGTATAAACTATATTTAGAACTCGGAATGTTGAGATGTACTGTGTCAACACTGAAATTTAATTACTGAGGTGGACTTTAAATCCATGTACCTTCTTGCACTGTGGAGTGAATATTACCTCCTGTGTTTATTCATTCTCCTTTACGTTCCTGGAGGAAAGGGTTGCAATCTGTTTAACGAGAACACCCACCTGCCCTTCTCTTCCAAGTGAATGAAATGAGCTCTCAGTTTCACAACTCTTTTATCTTTGTATTGTGAAAAAGAAATATTGTCTTGCTAAACTCTTTGGACACTTCCCAATATGTGATATCTCCTTGCTACTCCTATTATCACTCATTCTGGTAATAAATGATAATGTTCATTGCTAGGATTTGTAAAGCTCTGTCAGTTAGCCCATTATTTTAAGCTCAGGTTAAGGTAAGGAATTTAGATTTATATGAGCCTGGTGCAGTTTCATTAGGAACCAAAAGCATTTTAATTTTTCTCTCACTCTATGCAAGAGACTTTATACATCTTAATGTTATATAAATCAGTGTTTTAATATTTCTTTAAAATGTATCTATTCTCTGTATGCTATTTGCTGTCTTTGTCAAAGTCAATGAGCAGGAAAAAAAAGTATCTACATGGTAACTCAGAAACAACTACCTTATTGGCCCTTATATAATAGCTAAGTGGATGCTTTTAAGATGGAAACTATCCCTGGGACTTTTCCTATCCCTGTATAGGATTTTTATTTTATTTAAAATGAATATCATAAACCTTAGGTCTGAAAACTAATAGAACTTTTGCATTTACCTGCTGGCCCATAGCCCTTATGTTAGAAAGTGTGTCAGTTTGCTCTCAGTTGGTTAGATGAAGCAATTCTTTAAACCGGAATGGAAAGATTTCTGTTATATTCCAGCAGGCACCAGATATGAAGGCCAGTTTGGGTGGATTACTATTAGAATGATTTTATATTAGTCTTGATACATGGTACAAAGTAAGCTGTAGGAAGTAGATACAGCCCCCTAAATGAGAAGAGACAAGGAAAGAAATGTATTTGCTTATCTGACACCAATTCATTCTGTGAGATGGAAGGCTGATTAGAAGTCCGGGCACTGGGAGAGCATATTGTGTGAGTCCTGGTCTGTACTTGTGGGCATGTACATGTCACTGGCTGGCCAGGTGTCCACAAAGGCCTTACTGCCCATCCAGTTCTCCTCAGCTCCTATCTGTGTACAGAGCTGTGGCTGGCTTTGAGAAGTCTGGTGAAAGGGCCACATTCGTTAGACGCTGACACCTGGTGTAAGTGAGGAGCAGCCTGCTGCTCTGCTGCTCTGTACTGGCCCTGAGCTGTCAGAAGGTATAATGGAGTATGTGCTTGGACACAAAAGCCAGTTCAAATCACACTTCTCTGACTTACCAGTTGGATGACTCTGGGTAAACAACTTAATCTCCGAATCAGTCTCTTCATCTCTAAACTGGGAGTTCCCATGAGGATTAAATGAAATAATCCAGAAAAAGTGTCTGGTTCAATTCCAGACATATAATGGACTCTTGATGAATGGAATTCGTGAAGACACCCCAACCCTCTGGCAATGAGATTCAGATCTAATTGAGTTTCAGTGGCACAAGAGAAATGGCAGGTGGGCAGGAAAGGGAGGCTGGGATTAACAAGAGGCAGGCTCACAGCACCAAAAGGTGCAGACAGATCCCATTGCTTGCTGTGGCAGCATGAGCTCATCAAGAGCATCCACCAAGGATGATTTACCTGGGCCTCCAGGAACCTGGAAAGGGTACCAGGGGTGCTGTGCTCCAGCCAGCCTGAGGAATGCCAGAAGGGGATGGAGGTAGGAAGCAGGGTTGATTAATGCAGCGAACACATTTTGCTCCTCTCCTTTTCTACCTATAGACATTCTGCTCCTTGCTAGACACCATCCTAAAAATGAAGGATGGACTTGGTAAATGCTCAGTGGTCATTAATACCTTTTTTAAAAAAAAGTCTGTCAAAAGAAACAAATTTAAATAATAAAAATAAAACATTCCCCTAGAATTTTTTTAAATGAAACTATAGTCAAAAAATGGAGAAGGCAATGGCAACCACTCTAGTACTCTTGCCTGGAAAATCCCATGGGCAGTGGAGCCTGGTGGGCTGCAGTCCACGGGGTTGTGAACAGCCGGACAGGACTGAGCGACTTCACTTTCACTTTTCACTTTCATGCATTGGAGAAGGAAATGGCAACCCACTCCAGAGTTCTTGCCTGGAGAATCCCAGGGTTGGCGGAGCCTGGTGGGCTGCCGTCCATGGGGTCGCACAGAGTCAGACACGACTGAAGCGACTTAGTAGCAGCAGCAGCAGCGTAGTCAAATAAAGTGTACAATGTCACTGTCTTCCACTTTTGGTACCTCCCTCTTGATCTCTACTTTTCTATCACAGCAAACTTCGGCATCTGTGTGTTACACAGGACACAAGAGATAGGTCAATAATAGTCAATAGAAATCTAAGGAGAAGAGAAAGTTAACTGAATTGCAAAGCTGATAGCACACAAGGAGTGTGCTTGATACTTGCCATGGGTGGAAGGCTGGAGGGCAGCACATGGGTGCTGGTTGGCTATTTGCCTGTTTGTCCTTAGGTCCATTTCCCTCCCTTCCCCTGCTTTACTGTTAATTACAGGAAACACCATTTTTCAGGTTCCCTTGACAACCAAATTCTGGGTAATTTTCGTCAGCAAGAGGTACTAGCGGAAGACTGGAGGATGGGAAGGCTGAGAAAGCAAGGTATTTCTCCCAGTGCCTTTGGGGGTATTACCAATAGAAGCTGTTTCTCCTTTAGCTCTACCCACTCCCCAGGGGACATCCCTTCCCTCCATGGCCTCCAGCTTCTGCTCGGCAGCCTCCCTAGTGGTACTTGTTCCAGCCTGAGTATACTGATTTCTGGAAATACCACTTCCGGGGGGTATTGGCTTCCTGCTGTTGCCTATATTTGTGATGCCTCATCTTCCCTTGATTGGCTTTTCATGTCTTTCTATGTAACTAATTCCAGTGTTAAATTTTCTCTACTTGAAGTACAGAGTGGTTTCTTTTTGTGTCTAGACCCTGACTGATAAATTATACATGGTGATAGGAACCTACTTCTGCCCACAGTGATTCTGTTAGAATGGGAAAGCTAATGTAGTAGATGTGTGTCTACACAGCTCTGAATAAAAACAAAAATGCATGAATAATGCACTAAACGTTCCATCATAACAAAGCACTGCTTTGGTCTCCAATATCTCCTGCCATTGGCAAATATCTATTTGTTATTCTGAGGACTTATTGTTACGGCTAAACTATTTCACACAACAGTCAGACTCTTCTACAGGAGCCTGTAAGAATTCTGTATTTTTCCAGGTGAGGAAAATAGCCCTGAACTGAGATTTCCCTTCACCCTGTGCTTTCTAACATGTAGTTCATTCCTACTCACCAGACTGCCTGCCCATTGCCCTGGTGTAAAGGGATTTGCCTGGTGGGCAGGACAAAGTGCCCTGACCTGGTTTTCACTCTCTCCTTCTGAATGAGAACAATTGGAGATTTTTATTAAGTGGTTAGAGAATAAAACTGGGTAATTTTTGTAAGAATTCAGACAGTAGCTAATAAAATGGGCTATTAAAATAATTCATGCCTGAAATTCAGCATTAATATGAAGCAACATGTCAGGTGGCTGCTGCTGCTGCTAAGTCGTTTCAGTCCTGTCTGACTCTGTGCAACCCCATAGACAGCAGCCCACGAGACTCCCCCGTCCCTGGGATTCTCCAGGCAAGAACACTGAAGTGGGTTGCCATTTCCTTCTCCAATGCATGAAAGTGAAAAGTGAAAGTGAAGTCGCTCAGTCCTGTCCAACTCTTAGCGACCCCGTGGACTGCGGCCCACCAGGCTCCTCCATCCATGGGATTTTCCAGGCAAGAGTGCTGGAGTGGGGTGCCATCGCCTTCTCTGGTCAGGTGGCTAGGGCTGCCTTGTCAGAGCTCTGGTCCTAACTGCACAGTTGCTTGAATAATATTCAGAGAATCCACCTGAAGCAAAGGGAACTAAAGACTGGCTTAAGGGTAGCTTAAATTATTATTGAAGATAGCATAATTCTACCAGAAACAGATAAACTGGACATTCAGGTATTTAATGACTTAGAAACAAGTTCTTGCTTGATGACCAGCGCTCCCACATGCATAGAGCTTTTTATCCACACCAAGTTTGGCAAACAGGGGGCAACAATACTCCTTACTTCCTTTCTGAGGGGTAGCAGGTAGATTCCAGTTTTATTCTTGTAATCCATTTTGTATTGTGGCACCTGCCTTTTCACTGGGCTAAGTACTCTGAAAACTGGGCATGTATTTCAGTCATCTCTGGCTGAATCCAGTGGCAGCTAAGAGCAGGATCAGCAAAGGGACCTTGAAAAATGTGTTCAGTGTGGCTAAGTTATATTATGGGCTTCGAGGTGGTGCAGTGGTAAAGAACCCACCTGCAATGCAGGAGATGCAAGAGACGCGGGTTTGATCCCTGGGCTGGGAAGGTGCCCTAGAGGAGGAAGTGGCAACCCATTCCAGTATTCTTGCCTGGAGAATTCCATGGATAGAGGAGCCTGGTGGGCTACAGTCCCTGGGGTCACAAAGAGTCAGACAGGACTGAGCACGCATGTCTCACATCTCTCACATCAAGTCATGTCACGTGGTACGTCTATACTCAAGAGGTGCCTCTATTTCCACTCCCCATTCCCTGGGGTTTGTGGAACCCTGTGTAATCAAGACCCACACTTTACTGAGGTTCTGAGCAACTGCTTAATGTGACCATCTTTCACCTGCCATTATGCCTCAGTGTCTTTTACTAGGAAAGGACCTATCCATTCTATAAAGGAATAGGATTAGGATTTTAGGAAAGCTATAAAATAATGCAACAATAAATTTTTCAATACCCAGTTGTCAGATCTGTTTCACTACATTGCAAATATCAGATTACTTTTTTAATTATTTCAAACTCATGCTGGGAATTATACAAGAACCATACATTAGAGGAGAAAATAGGCTTACTTTTTCAATTGTCAGACTCCAGGCACCCACATGACTCTTCATGGTGGAGATTTTAGCAGCTCGCTTAATACTGAATTATTTCCAATCAGAGTTGAGAGATTAAAAAAGATGAACTCTCTGTGGGTCCACTCAATTTTTTAAAAAACTTATGTTTAAAATTACTAATTTTCTTGGGCATTCAACATTGAATAATAAAGCTGAGCTCCTTCACTTAAAGTTTTTAAATAGCTCTAGATTAGTTCTCTGTGATACAGGAAACCAGTAACCGTCCCAGGATTTCATCCCTGATTGTGTGGCCTTGGTCAGGATATTGTTCTCAGTGTCTATTTTTTTTCTGGAAAATGCAGATGATAATGGTGTTTACCTTGAATAATTACTATGAGGATTAAATCAGATCCTTTGTTTGTCATTCAACATCTCCTACGTAACAGGCATGGAGCCTGTCCTTGTCGAGCTTATGGTTTGGAAGAGGAAATAGAAATTAGTTAAATGATTACATGAATGAATATAATTACAGGTAGATAAAGGCTAAGAGGATAGCTGATGCTATAAGAATACTCGACAGGGGGACTGCTTAATCTGGGGAGAGGTGGGGGTTTGAGATTTTTTGAAAAAATGCAAATGAGTGAAGATATGGGGACTATTGAGTTAACTAGGTGGAGTGTGTGTGTGTCTATGTGTCTGTGTGTGTGTGTGTGTGTGTGTGTGTGTGTGTGTAGGGGAGTGATATTTCAAGCCTGTGCTCAGGTTCCCTCTGGGAACCCACCCCACCCTGAGAAAACTATTGTTTTCTTTCTAGATTTGTGTATTTTTATTTTTCACCAAAACAATTTTTATTTTTATCTGGAAATTTGTGGTATCACTTTGACAGTAAGTGTTGTGTGGGTCCTCTGGTAATGGGTCTGAACTGTGTAGAGTGTGAGGCTGATGTGCATGAAGTCCATGTATCCTGGACACATATGATGGACAGTATTTGTCATTCATTCAGAAAACATTTTCCAGCCATCTACTCTTGCCAGGCCCTACTCCATACACTGAGGTTATGGAGATGAAGGATGCACAGCCCTTGTCTTGAAGGACTTCAACCCTAGAGTTTAGTGATGAAAAGAGATACCAAAATATGTATTTATGATATGCCATATCAGAGCTATATGTGTTTGGCAATATATTTGGTAACACAGAAATATCCTGGCTGCCTCTGCCTGAGAAAGTCAGTGAAGACTCCCCAGGACATGCATTCCAGAACAGGTTGTACAAAGACCACATCTGTATACCCAGAACCTAGAAAGTGTCTGGTGCTTTGCATCTAAATAATAAATGTCAGTTTAATTTACAAATAGCACAATACGGGGCTCTATAAGTTATTCTAAATGGTTCATGTATATCATGTGAGAGTCAGCTTCTGTGTACGAGGCCAGAGGTGTAAACAGAAGTAAACTGGTGAAGATTTTCTTAATAAAAGGTAAAGAATACTAGTCTTGGTTCTCTGGTCTTAGTGGTAGAAAGCAGTGGAAGTATTGTAAGCAAAGATAATGACATAAAAGCTTTTCATTATAGAAAAATCACTGTGGCAGCAGTTTAGTAGGTAGATAAGTGGGAGAAAAGGTTGAAAGCAGAGAGACTAGTCAAGAAGTGATGATAGTTGTCCAGAACAGGGATGATGAAGTTCTAAGTGAAAGACAAAGAGGATGAATTTGAGAAACAAAGAAAAATCCAGCAAGAGCATGTGGAGTTAAAGGAGAACAAAGAGATGGAGATAATGAGGAAATGTTTCTGGCTACATGACTGCTGACAAGCCTTAACTGAGATGAGGGTACAGAAATGCAAAAACAGTTAAGACAATACACAAAGAACAGTTCAGGGCCTGTTATTGATGAGGAGCACTATACACACACAGGAGAGATTGTAAACCTACATACTCATTAACTCCCTCACTCACTTAGGGAAGAGAAGGCATCAAACAGAACCTTGGAGCCCTCTGTCTCTCGCTCCATCCCCTCTCTACTCTTCTTCATCTCAGACCTCTTGGTCCCTCCTTCTGAGTCACTGAAGGCCTTGTGAACTGGCTTACACCCTCTCTTCAGCCAGAGTCTTGCTATTGCCCAGCCATTGTCCTCAGACAAATCAGTTACTATGTGCTGACCTTTTCCAGACAGGAAAACCAGGATGACGTCTTGCCCTGCTGGCCATCTGTCTGGGGATGTAGAGAGGGAGATGCACCTCATGTAATCTGGCAAGGCGAGGACTGAAGTATCATGTCTGCTCAGTGGCCCAGTCATGTCTGCTCTTTGTGACCCCATGGACTGTAGCCTGCCAGGCTCCCCTGTCCATGGACTTCTCCAGGCAAGAATTCTGGAGTGGGTTGCAATTTCCTACTCCAGGGGATCTTCCTGACCCAGGGATCAAACCCACGCCTCCTGTGTCTTCTGCATTGACAGATGGCTTCTTTACCACTGAGCCACCTGGGAAGACTCAAAATATCATAGAGAGAAGCAAAGAATGTTTTATATAGCAGATTTCCTTTTAAAAGAACTACTCATTTCCTCACATGCAAAAGATTCAAATTTTGTGTTTTGTCCTCATTCTTTTTTTTTTTTTTTCCAATGGGTATCCACTCATAGTTGCTAAGTTGCTAAGAATTAAAACTGTCAACATGATTTCTTCTAAACAACTCTCTGGGAAAGCACTTAAAGCTTCCATTTATAATCCATATGTAACTTAAGGACAAGAATGGAAGAATTATTTTTGAAAGAAAATAATCAATGAATCATTTATCAGTTTTCCTGTCCCTGTATAACATATTATAATTAGTATGATGTCTTTGTTGGCAAGTGATTATCAGACAAAATGCAGTATACAAGCAAAGGAAGACTCTGTAAAGAACTGTATTGTTTTGCAGAGCTAATGGTGATGCTATCGCTGGAATTTTATGTGGTCACATTGTTAATTTTTAATTTTATCTCCTTACTAGCAACAATGTTATTAGCTCCTACCTTGAGTTCTTACTGCCCAAACTAGATAACAAAATCATGGCATGGTGAGCATTTTGCAATAACTAAATAACTATTCATCTTATTTAGATGAATAAAAAAGAGATAATAAAAAGAGATCCAAAGCTCTGCTGGCCTTTAAAAGGGCATGGTGTTAATAAATTAAACTTGGCAGAATAAACAGACATTTTATAAACTCTCTTTCTAAACTACTTTTATATTTTCCTTCTTCAGTAAAGAATGTAACAACACTGTCCAGAGTTTCAAAATCACCTCCCAGACACTTTATCTGAGACTGTTTGCTCTACTTCCCCCAAAGTTTATTTTCATTCCAATAATTAATTATTGAATTCCTACCAGTTATGATATTTATTGAGGAATCAAAGGTAAAGGGGACCCAGCCTCTGCTCTCAAGGTACCCATACTGGAATCTAAGGGAAAAAGAAAGTTCAGTTGCTCAGTTGTGTCTGACTCTTTGTGACCCCATGGCCTGCAGCATACTAGGCTTCCCTGTCCATCACCAACTCCCAGAGCCTACTCAAACTCTTGTCCATTGCACTGGTGATGCCATCCAACCATCTCATCTTCTGTCATCTCCTCCTCCCACCTTCAATCTTTCCCAGCATCAGGGTCTTTTCCAATGAGTTGGTTCTTGGCATCAGGTGGCCAAAGTATTGGAGTTTCAGCTTCAGCATCAGTCCTTCCAATGAATATTCAGGACTGGTTTCCTTTAGGATGGACTGGTTGGATCTCCTTGCAGTCCAAGGGACTCTCAAGAGTCTTCTCCAGCACCATAGTTCAAATGCATCAATTCTTCGGTGCTCAACTTTCTTTATAGTCCAACGCTCACATCATACATGACTACTGGAAAAACCAAAGCTTTGACTAAACAGACCTTTGTTAGTAAAGTAATGTCTCTGCTTTTCAATATGCTATCTAGGTTGGTCATAACTTTCTTTCCAAGGAGTAAGCGTCTTTTAATTTCCTGGCTGCAATCACCATCTGCAGTGATTTTTCAGCCCCCCAAAATAAAGGCTGTTACTGTTTCCATTGTTTCCCCATCTGTTTTCCATGAAGTGATGGGACCACATGCCATGATTTTAGTTTTCTGAATGTTGAGTTTTAGCCAACTTTTTCACTCTCATCTTTCACTTTCATCAAGAGGCTCTTTAGTTCTTCACTTTCTGCCGTAAGGGTGATATCATCTCTGTATCTGAGGTTATTGACATTTCTCCCAGCAATCTTGATTCCAGCTTGTACTTCATCCAGCCTGGCATTTCTCATGATGTACTCTGAATATAAGTTAAACAAGTGGGGTGACAATATACAGCCTTGACATACTCCTTTCCCAATTTGGAACCAGTTTGTTGTTCCATGTCCAGTTCTAACTGTCACTTGTTGACCTGCATACAGATTTCTCAAGAGGCAGGTCAGGTGATCTGGAGTCTAAGGGGAATATAGTCCTTAAATAAATGGTTTCATTACAGTGGAATAAGTGTGCTGTTGTCATAGAACATGGGTTGGTGCCTTGATGGCGAAGAGAGGGCCTTACTCTTATAGAATACACCAACTGCTCACCTGCAGAAATCTCTCAAGACTTGTCCTGATTCACACAAAGCCCATCACAGTCAGCATAAGAAAGAACGTGGAGTGGAAGGTGCCCTCATGATGCCCCTTCACCCTGCATTTTATCCAGAAGGGCCTCCTGGATTCCCTTAAGACATGACTCTAAACATGGGTTGCTGCATGTGTGGTAAGTTACTTCAGTCGTGTCTGACTCTTTGTGACTCCATGGATTGTAGCCCACCAGGCTCCTCTGTCCATGGGATTCTCCAGGCAAGAATACTGGAGTGGGTTGCCATTTCTCTCTCCAGGGATCTTCCTGACCCAGGGACCAAACCCATGTCTGTCTCCTGCATTGACAGGCAGGTTCTTTACCACTAGCGCCACCTGGAAAGCAGGGGGTAACTTTCAGTGGCTGATGAAGTCGTTATATGGTCATGTGATTTTAGTTGTGATTCTTGGAAATAAATATATTTTTCAAAGAAATATAGAAAATGTAAAAGTACTGACATACAAATGAAGCTATTTAAACAGCTATTTTTTAAACTCGTCTAGAACTGATTTTGTTTTTAAATAGAAAGCTAGTAGTCCCAACAGTCAGTATTACAAACATGAGATCCCATGATTTCCTTTTGCAAGATGATTTATGGATAAACAGAAAAGAAGAAAAACATAACACATCTACCCAATTCTTAAAATTTTCACTTCTCCTCTTAGGAAAAAAAACATACTTGTCCCTTAATATCCTTGACATTTGGAACCTTCAAAAGTATGAAAGATGTGTAATCCCTCTTGTTGCATCTAGTTTTTCAGAAGACCTGTGTTATCAAATTATACCCCATAATAAATTGTTCTTAACTATGTCCTAATATTATCTTCTCAGGAAGGGAAACCTCAATAACATTCAGTTCAATTCAGTTCAGTTCATTTCAGTTCAGTCGCTCAGTCTTGTCTGACTCTTTGCGACCCCATGAATCGCAACACACCAGGCCTCCCTGTCCATCACCAACTCCCAGAGTTCACTCAGACTCATGTCCATTGAGTCAGTGATGCCATCCAGCCATCTCATCCTCTGTCATCCCCTTCTCCTCCTGCTCCCAATCCCTCCCAGCATCAGAGTCTTTTCCAGTGAGTCAACTTTTCGCATGAGGTGGCCAAAGTACTGGAGTTTCAGTTTTAGCATCATTCCTTCCAAAGAAATCCCAGGGCTGTTCTCCTTCAGAATGGACTGGTTGGATCTCCTTGCAGTCCAAGGGACTCTCAAGAGTCTTCTCTAACACCACAGTTCAAAAGCATCAATTCTTCAGCACTCAGCCTTCTTCACAGTCCAACTCTCACATCCATACATGACCACAGGAAAAACCATAGCCTTGACTAGACGGACCTTAGTTGGCAAAGTAATGTCTCTGCTTTTGAATATGCTATCCAGGTTAGGTAAATAGATTGATGGAATTGATAGATGGATGGATGCATACGTGGGCAGATGAATGGATGAATGGATGGGTAGATGGATGGATGGGTGGATGAATGATGAATAGATGGATGGACAGAAAGATAGATAGATGGATATGCTCCTTTGTACCCTTTACTTTTTTTTTCTTTGATTATCTTTGAAATAGCTATGATTGCACATAATTTGCCTGAACAGTTACCTATACTACTACTGATCTTTGCACTGATGTGTGCAACCATTTAATAGAAGTGTGAAAGTGGATTTGGGTGTCTGAGAGAAAATATAACATCATTTCTCATCTATCTACAGCTTCTCTGAGAAGGTAACGATACAGATAGTCAGTATCCACCAGGCAGTGTTCTAACAGACTGACAGTTCTCCCAGAAGCTACACTTGACAATTTAGTTGCTTAGAAAACTATAGGACAAGAAATGCAGGCTGCCAGAAGGGCAGCATCTGACTGTCCTCTCAGGGGACACCTTGCACAATCCATACAACTATCCAGAAGGTATCCTGTTGGCATCCAGGTGACAGTGAAGTGTAAGAAAATAAGCTTCATGCCAGGCAGATGTGAGAGGTACTTTGGTCTAAAAGCCTCATGCTTCACAGGAGCCTCTATCTCCTATAACAACATCATAGGTATAGCTTCCAAGACCCCCACAAGGGTCATGCCAATTAGAAGGAGTCCCCACGCACACACTCAAGTAAACCTAGAGCTGTGGCTTCCCATAAGGTGTTTATAGTTCTCCCAGCTGAGATGCATTTTATCAACCAGATGACATTTTTATCAGAAGCAATGTTGGCATAGTAACATAGTTGATATTCTACCTTATTAGGCTACAGGGGAAGAGAACTGGAAAGTTAGCTGAAGTTCAAATTCTAGTGCAATAAATATATCATCACGGCATACTTAAAATGTTCAAAAACTACTCAGGATAGGTTAAATGAGACAGAAATGATTCTAAGTACTTATAATCCCAAAGTGTTTAGTGTGTAAGAATCTTCAGGTCCACACACTGATTTATAACTCTTAAGGCCCAGTATCAATCAATAAACATCATGTGAGTGAAGTAAAAGTCGCTCAGTCATGTCTGACTCTTTGCGACCCCGTAGACAATACAGTCCATGGAATTCTCCAGGTCAGAATACTAGAGTAGGTAGCCTTTCCCTTATCCAGGGGATCTTTTCAAAACAGGGATCAAACCCAGGTCTCCCACATTGCAAGAGAATTATTTACCAGTTGAGCCACAAGGGAAGCCCAATAAACATCATACATGAGTATGTAGTCACTTTAGACCTGATTTTTACACTGAGTGCAGTTAGGTATGCAAAAGTGAAGTTGTGTAATTAAGACCTTTGGCTTTTATTGTATTTTCTTTCTATTTATTTCTTATATAGAAATATATATATTTCTAGTCCACCTTCCTGCAAAAATAATGGTCCCCTTGGCTTAGGGCAAAGAAGCTGCCCTGTAGCTGTTTACCATGGAAAAATAGTTCTCAGTCCTAGTGATAATTTGCATCACTTGGAGAAATTTTTATACGGGATAGGTGACTGAAGCTTACTCAAGGGACTCTGAACTAAATGATTTGTGTAGTCTCCTTATCCCCATTTTTAAGTGCTCCCCAGGTAATTCTAATACACAACTGAAGCTAAGAACCACTGCACTTAAAAATGCAAAATTTATCTTTTTAATTTATATAAACTCATGAAATGTGGGCTTTGTTTATTAATATGAGGCCTGGAGGACTTCTGGAAAACTCTTCAAGGACTTCCTGCTTTAGCTTTTTGTTTCCCCTTTGCCTCCCCAAGAAGAATTAATTATTCCCTCCTTAATAACTTATGCATGCCTCTTTTATTTTATTTATCATGTGAAGTTATATTTGAATGCCTATCTCTCCAGTGAAATAGTCAGTCTCTGAAGTAGAGACCATCTACAGTCTATGTGAGATAGTCTCAGCTTTTAACCTAGATCCTGGCACATACTAGTTGCTCAATAAAAGCTTCAGGAATTGAAGTGTGTGTGTGTGTGTTCAGTTGTGTCCAACTATTTGTGATCCCCTGGACAATAGCCCACCAGGCTCCTCTGACTATGGAATTTTCCAGGCAAGAATACTGGAAAGGGTTGCTATTTCCTCCTCCAGGAATTTTCCTGATCCAGGGATTGAACCTGCATCTCCTGTGTCTCTTGTACTGGCAGGTGGATTCTTTACCACTATGCCACCTGGGAAGCCCCTAGGAAGTGAGGGTGGGTGTAAATCTAAAAAAAAAAAAAAAGACATAAAGTGTTGTTTTATTATGAACTGAAAAAATTCTTCTTGGACAACACTGATTTCAAATTCCAAGAAATTCAATATAGACAAATCTGCACTTGTATTGTTGTTGATAATGATAAGATACGTGGCAGTTATCAAGTCTTTTATTTAAATAGTTTAGCCTAGCATCTTATTTTAAAAAACAAAGAAACATATAGTGACATAGGGATTGCTAACAAGTGAATGACTAATTCCATTAAGCCACAACCCAACCGAAATGACATCAGCCCAGGACTTTCCCCCTGTGTTTCATGTCAGAACATTTGTTATAACTGATGCTTTCAGTGAACTGTATACTCGGCCAGCCACAAGCTGGATCTCCACACACCAAGATGTTTGGGATGCTGTTAGTTAGTCTCTTTAGAACTGAATTCAATTTTGATTGAACATGTTTATACTTGTAAGCTTATAATTATCCCTGAGTTCATTTTAAGAGATGGTTAAAAGGGTATCTGTTTCTTCCTTCTTGCTAACTACTGCTGTGTTCTCAAAGAGATTTACTAGTCTAAAAGATTTCTGGGGACATTAATAAAGGAAAGAATAAAGAAAGAAAATCCATAGTTTAGTCTGAGTCTGGAGGCATAAAGCAAAGAGATAGTAGGCAGTTTTCTACTGATTAGTTTTCCCATTTGATGTGTGTAGGAGGCCTGCCAAAGACACTCCTACCCAGAACTTTCAGGGCATGGGGAAAAGCTCTAATATAGCAGCAGAAAGTCTGGGTATTCCAATTTGACTAATCATTCAAGTCATCTTCTCTTCATTTATTCAATAAATGCAAGTTGTTTACTTACCATTTGCAGGGTCCTGGTCATGGCAGTGATGAGTTTCTTTCCCTTTCTAATGGAAACCTATGTTGTTGCTTGTTGCTAAGTCACTTCAGTCGTGTCCAGCTCTGTGCGACCCCATAGACAGCAGCCCACCAGGCTCCGCCGTCCCTAGGATTCTCCAGGCAAGAACACTGGAGTGGGCTGAAACCTATAGATACATACAAGCCAGATACACACACACACACACACACACACCCTACTTGACTTCACATTTTCCATATAAAGCTGGGGAAGTTGCTGATAAAACTACTCCCCTGTTCTGAGAATGATCCCAAAGGTCAGTAGACTATTCAGTAGCCCATCAGGCCCCTCTGTCCATGGGATTCTTCAGGCAAGAATACTGGAGTGGGTTGCCAAGCCCTTCTCTAAGGGCTCCAAGGGATCTTTCTGACACAAAATCAAACCTGTATCTCTTAGGTCTCCTGCATTGGCAGGAGGGTTCTTCACTATTAGGGCCACCTGGGAAGCCCATATGAAGAAGTGGACTTGGCACCGAGTATAGATTCTAGAGAAGGCAATTTTCCCTCTAACAATTGTGGGCATCATTTCTGGTGGCAGGGCAGTGGGAAAACTGTATGCATTTCTCTCCAGATTTGCAATGGGCAAAAGGATTCTATTTTTTAAAAAGGTACCCTGATAATATAAGAAGGAGAGAAAATATTCCTGGTTTTCAGCTTTAAAGGATCAGCTTAGACTGCCATTTTGAAGAAATTTAAAAATTGATTACTTTGGAGCTTCCCTGGTGGCTCAGACGATAAAAATGTCGGCCTGCAGTGCGGAAGACCTGGGTTCAATCCCTGGGTTGGGAAGATCCCCTGGAGAAGGCAATGGCAACCCACTCCAGTACTCTTGCCTGGAAAATTCCATGGACTGAGGAGCCTGGTAGGCTACAGTCCATGGAGTTGCAAAGAGTCAGACACGACTGAGCGACTTCACTTTCACTTTCAAACAAGCAAATGGATCTTTGAACAGCTGTTGACAACCTAAACTATTAGTAAGTAAAGGGCTTTTATATTTTTATTGTCTCTTTACTAATGAAGAAACTTAAAGAGATTGAGTGATGCATGCAAATTCACACTAACCAGTGTTAGAGTTGGGGTTGGGAACCCTGGGATCTGTCTGTGCTTTTTCTAACATAATGCGACTCTGCTCTCTATGCTCTCACCCTCTCTCTTTGCTCTGTCTGGCATACCTCTTGTCCACCAGGCCCAGATTTCAGTCATCCAAGCTCAGTGTAGGAGCACATAACCAGAAGCCTTCACAAAAAGGATGGGAGACTCTTCATGTAAAAGTGAAAGAAAGTAAAGTTGGTCAGTCATTTCTGACTCTTTGTGACCCCATGGAATGAAGCCTACCAGGCTCCTCTGTGCATGGGATTTTCCAGGCAAGAGTACTGGAGTGGGTTGCCTTTTCCTTCTCCAGGGGATCATCCCAACCCAGGGATCGAACCCGGGTCTCTGGCCTTACAAGCAGACACTTTACCGTCTGAACCACCAGGGAAGCCCTAAGGGTGCCAATTGACTCCCCAAGGGCAGGGATCCCATGCACCCCTGCACATCTGCCCACCCCATGGTATGTATCCAGGGCTTTCAGAAGGATAGAGTGTCCCCTGGGACCAAAGGAATGACTGGAGTCAAGCTGACAAGTAGAACTGTTTTGCAAAATGTTGCTTACAGATTCAGAATTTAAACTGATGATGAGGCCTTGGGAAAGAAATATAAATTCTAATCCTATTTCAATCTTTCTGGATCTAGAAACTTTTTGTATTGACTGCACTGTGTTCAGTGATGGAAAAAAGTAAAATACCTTTTCAAACCTCCACTAATCCTTCTGATCCCTAGTATACCCTTGATTCAGGAGTGCTTTTATAGACAAGCACCGAACTTCACTGTTCATTCCTTCCATAAATACTTCACAAAACAAAAAATAAATGGGCAACCTCTGTCAGACCAAAAGCAGGATTGTTTTTTAATAAGTATTTAAGTGAGGAGTAATTAGGGCGTATTTTTTCAATAATACTAACATCTACTATATACTTCTTTCTATACCTATACAAAAAATAAATTTCTGACAAAAATATGTGAAATCTAAGTATATCTGTTTCTCACTGCATTTTTGTATACTTCATGGAAGGCAAAAATACTTTATGGAACTGAATATTAAAATATTTATTTTTCAAAAATAATCCATCTTTATTAGTATACTTGCTTTTTTTCCCATGGTTTTAGGTTCATTGCATCACTTTTTTCTTACATATATTTTTACGATTGCTTATTGCCATAAATTTGATTAAAAATATACCATTAATACTTCTCATTTATTTTCCTTATCTATTTGCATTAAAATACATCATCTTTTATCATTCTCTTATGCATAAAATAATTGATTTGTTTATGTAAGATTTCTTTTTTCTTTTTAAAGTTTTATTAAAGTATGAACTTATTGTAAAAGAACAATTGTAGAGTAAACATTTCATGGTGAAAAAGTGCTGAGTGCTATGTCTACATATGAATATCCAAGAAATTATGATAAAATAGGTTATTTTCTTATTGTATTACCTTTTCTGTTTTTAGCTCAGTGTGTGTGTGATAGGAATAGTGTTGCCTAAAAAAAAAACTTCCATTCTCTCTATCATATTTTATTATTTTTGGTAGTGCATGTCAATGAAA
Source organism: Bos indicus (assembly GCF_029378745.1). Lineage (NCBI taxonomy): Eukaryota > Metazoa > Chordata > Mammalia > Artiodactyla > Bovidae > Bos > Bos indicus. The sequence goes on along the minus strand of NC_091762.1, from coordinate 68,407,755 downwards.
TTATGATCATTTATGCAGTTTTCAGGACACAGAATTTGATAGCGTATGTGCTGTGTTCTATTCTCTACATCTGGAAAAGTGATTTTGTGGGAAGAGAGAAATAGGTAGGAATTAAAAATCCATTTTTGATCAAAAGTTAATTTAAAGGTATACTAATCTGAAAATGGGATCACCTTCACTGCTCTCAAATGAAGAATCTTATTTCAACCTACACTTATTATTGGGTCCAACATTCTCTGAGGACCTACTCTGACTACATATATTCTTTGGGGAGCTAGGGATATAAGAATCCAGGATATATAGGGATATAAGGGTCTCTGCTCATTTTTCTGTGTCCCCTTCCCCACCAGAAATTCCTGGATCTGAGTATACATCCCATCCAGCATATAAGTCTATTATCCAGTATATAATATCATCCAGAATGTAAATCTCTTCACTTCAGTGGTATTTCACTGTGCTGAGACTGTGCTGTGCTGTGCCTTGAAGAAGTCTACTCAGTACGTTTTAAATCATGTCAAGGTTATTCTCAAATAAATACATCAAAGCAACATTCTTTTTGCCAACTTTCAATTTATGAATATGTATTGGCTTTAATAATCAGATTAGAGCACTACTTTAGAAGCCATTTATCTAATGTATTTTTCCCAATTCCATTTCACTAAAAAATTGCCTGGTAATGGTCATCTACAAAATGGAAAAATATTGAGGCCACCTTCAGGTTTTTTTTCAGGAAAGCAACACACATTAAAGTTCACTAATTTCAGTTATTTTTACTTATTTTCTAATATTCACTGAGATACAACTGAATAATTAATAAAATAAAATGGGTAATGGAGTTTGAGGGAATGTATAATTATTTTTGGTAAATAAAGGAATTAGGACATTGGGTCTTGGTTAGGTCTTGGTTAAATGAGTTAATTATGGGGTAAAAGAATTTCAATAATTAGCTCAAGAAGCAACAGAAATTTATTTTTCAGTGTTGAAAGAGGAGATTAAAGAAGAGTCAACTAAACTTTTTTTTTTTTTAAAGAATTTACACACAGAACTTCTATCACATGCTGGCATGAAGCTCAAATATTGTTTTATTTAATCCTCACAGCAACTCAGGGAGGTAGGGCTAATTACTTCATTTACAAGGACACTGGCTGCTTTCTTTCCAACCTTAGAAGTCAGTAGTCAAGCCAGGATTAAAGCTTAGATCTCCTAAGAAAAATCATTTGGAGTCATGGCTTAGAGACTGAATGGGAGAAGCCAGTTTGCAATGGAATAGGAAGAAATCGCCTGGGACCCATCAAGAAAAAAAGGGAGAAGAATCAAATCAACAAAATTAAAAATGAAAATGGAGAAATCACAACAGACAACACAGAAATACAAAGGATCATAAGAAACTACTATCAAAACCAATACAATATTATAAAGTAATTAACCTCCAATTAAAATAATAAATTTATATTTTAAAAAAAGAAACTACTATCAGCAATAATGCCAATAAAATGGACAACTTGGAAGAAATGGATGAATTCTTAGAAAAGTATAACTTTCCAAACTGAACCAGGAAGAAATAGAACATCGTAACAGACCCATCACAAGCATGGAAATTGAAACTGTAATCAGAAATCTTCCAACAAACAAAAGCCCAGGACTAGACAGCTTCACAGCTGAATTCTACCAAAAATTTAGAGAAGAACTAACACCTATCCTACTCAAACTCTTCCAGAAAATTGCAGAGGAAGGTAAACTTCCAAACTCATTCTATGAGGCCACCATCACCCTAATACCAAAACCAGGCAAAGATGCCACAAAAAAGAAAACTACAGGCCAATATCACTGAAGAACATAGATGCAAAAATCCTTAACAAAATTCTAGCAAACAGAATCTGACAACATTTTAAAAATATCATACATCATGACCAACAGGGCTTTATCCCAGGGATGCAAGGATTCTTCAACATTTGCAAATCAATGTGATATACCACATTAACACATTGAAAGATAAAAACCATATGATTATCTCAATAGATGCAGAGAAAGCCTTTGACATAATTCAACATCCATTTATGATAAAACCCCCCAGAAAGCAGGCATAGGAGGAACATACTTCAACATAATAAAACCCATGTATGATAAACCCACAGCAAACATTATCCTCAATGGTGAAAAATTGAAAGCATTTTCCCTAAAGTCAGGAACAAGATAAGGGTGCCCATGCTCACCACTACTATTGAACATAGTTTTGGAAGTTTTAGCCACAGCAAACAGAGAAGAAAAAGAAATAAAAGGAATCCAGATTGGAAAAGAAGAAGTAAAACTCTCACTGTTTGCAGATAACATACAAAACCCTAAAGACTCCAACAGAAAATTACTAGAGCTAATCTATGAATATAGTAAAGTTGCAGGATATAAAATTAACACACAGAAATCCCTTGCATTCCTATACACTAACAATGAGAGAACAGAAAGAGAAATTAAGGAAACAATTCCATTCACCATTGCAACAAAAAGAATAAAATACTTAGGAATAAATCTACCTAAAGAAACAAAGACCTATATACAGAAAACTGTAAAACACTGATGAAAGAAATCAAAGATGACACAAATAGATGGAGAAATATACCATGTTCATGGATCAGAAGAATCAATATAGTGAGAATGAGTATACTACCCAAAGCAATCTATAGATTCAATGCAATCCCTATCAAGCTACCAACAGTATTCTTCACAGAGCTAGAACAAATAATTTCACAATTTGTATGGAAATAAAAAAAACCTCAAATAGCCAAAGCGATCTTGAGAAAGAAGAATGGAACTGGAGGAATCAACCTGCCTGACTTCAGTCTCTACTGCAAAGCTTCAGTCATCAAGACAACATGGTACTGGCACAAAGACAGAAAAAATAGATCAGTGGAACAAAATAGAAAGCCCAGAGATAAAACCACGCACCTATGAACACCTTATCTTTGACAAAGGAGGCAAGAATATACAATGGGAAAGGACAATCTCTTTAACAAGTGGTGCTGGGAAAACTGGTCAACCACTTGTAAAAGAATGAAACTTGAATACTTCCTAACACCATACACAAAATTAAACCCAAAATGGATTAAAGATGTAAATGTAAGACCAGAAACTATAAAACTCCTAGAGGAAAACATAGGCAAAACACTCTCTGCCATAAATCACAGCAAAATCCTCTGACCCTTCTCCCAGAGTAATGGAAATAAAAGCAAAAATAAGCAAATGGGACCTAATTAAACTTAAAAGCTTTTGCACAATGAAGGAAACTATAAGCAAGGTGAAAAGACAGCCTTCAGAATGGGAGAAAATAATAGCAAATGAAGCAACTGGCAAAGAATTAATCTCAAAAATATACAAGCAGCTCCTGCAGCTCAATTCCAGAAAAATAAATGACCCAATCACAAAATGGGCCAAAGAACTAAACAGACATTTTTCCAAAGAAGACGTACAGATGGCTAACAAACACATGAAAATATGCTCAAATGCAAATCAAAACCACAATGAGGTACCATCTCAGCCATCTCTCAGAATGGCTGCTATCAAAACATCTACAAACAATAAATGCAGGAGAGGATGTGAAGAAAAGGAAACCCACTTACACTGTTGGTGGGAATGCAAAATAGTACAGCCACTATGGAGAACAGTGTGGAGATTGCTTAAAAAACTGGAAATAAAACTGCCACATGACCCAGCAATCCCACTGCTGGGCATACACCCCAAGGAAACCAGAACTGAGAGAGACACATGTACTCCAATGTTCATCACAGCACTGTTTATAATAGCCAGGGCATGGAAGCAACCTAGATGTCCATTGGCAGACAAACGGATAAGAAAGCTGTGGTACATATACACAACAGAATATTACTCAGCTATTAAAAAGAATGCATTTGAATCAGTTCTAATGAAGTGGATGCAACGGTAGCCTATTATACAGAGTGAAGTAAATAAGAAAGAAAAACACCAATACAGTTTATAACACATATATATGGAATTTAGAAAAATGGTAACAGTGACCGTATATGTGAGACAGCAAAAGAGACACAGATGTAAAGAACAGACTTTTGGGCTCAGTGAGAGAAGGCAAGGGTGGGATGATTTGAGGGAATAGCACTGAAACACGTATATTACCATATGTGAAATAGATCACCAATCCAGGTTTGATGCATGAGACAAGGTGCGCAGGGCTGGTACACTGGGATGACCCTGAGGGATGGGATGGGGAGGGAGGTGAGAGGGGAGTTCAGGATAGGGAACACATGTACACCCATGGCTGATTCATGTCAGTGTATGGCAACAACCACTACAATATTGTAAAGTAATTAGCCTCCAATTAAAATAAATAAATTTAAAAAAAAAAGAAATGGGCTGGGAATAAGGGGATTTACCACAGGCAGTAGTGAAAGTGACCAACTGAGGGAGGCAGGAGAGTGCAATTGTATACAGATGAGAAAACGTTAGGAATGGAGAGATTTTGAAGGAATAGGAGGAAATCTAACTAGAGATTGGCAGGGGCAGGATCCAAACAACAGATCCCAAATGCAGTGGGAGATAGCCCTCTCAATCCAAATAAATGAAAACAGATACCAAATGAAGAAAGTTCAGTAGTGGGGAAGAGAGGGAGAAAGAAATATTCAGAGACTTAACCATCTCTAATTGCTTTGAAAAGAGGTGAAGTCATCATCTGAGGACATTAACAAGGCATGTAGAAAGAAAAAAAAAATGCTGTCAAATGTACATTTGACTGCTGAAGAAAAATACAACATAGTTCAAATGGGTCAAAATTTAGAAAATAAAGTACTACTTTGATATGGGAATTGTCATAAGGCTGTGTTGAAGTGACAACTATATTGACTGGCCACGGAAATGGATTTGTTCAGCATTAATTGTTCAGCATTAATGAGCATTTAAATGTAACAAGTATAATTTTGAGTGACTTAATATGAATTAATAAAAGTCAATACTCTTGAATTAAAAAAAGAAAGAATGAGAGAAAAGGATTGCAAAAAAAATGAATGGCAGCCCTGACTACTGACAGCTGGTTAAGAATTGTGCATAGCGAGCACGTATAGAAACAGGCTTAAGTATGAAAGTTTGATGCTGGCAGTGCACCCAAATTATGACTGGGGACCACTTCAGTTGCACGGCAGTTCCAGAGTTGAGAGTGGGTAGAGAAAGAGATGCACAGGTGCACTGTTTCTCCGTGTGCACGCACACATGTGCAAGTCCACATGGGAGGTGATGCGTGAACAGAGAGGAGGAAGGGAATCAGCAGGAAAAGAGAACCAAAGCTACATTTGAAGCCACCCAAATCATTATGTTTGTAAGTTGTTAGTATGATAAGTCCAAGTATAGTAACAGGTTTGTGATTTTTAAATGTAAGACAAGCGAAGGAAATGTGCTTTTTAAAGAATCTTAAATTTGATATCTGACTAGGAATGGATTTCCTAAAAACAGCTTCCAAAGCACAAGCTGTAAAGGAAAAGATCTATACATTTGATTCAGTTCAGTTCAGTTCAGTTGCTCAGTCTTGTCCGACTCTTTGTGACCTCGTGAATCGCAGCACTCCAGGCTTTCCTGTCCATCACTGTCTCCCAGAATTCACTCAAACTCACGTCCATCAAGTCGGTGATGCCATCAAGCCTTCTCATCCTCTGTCGTCCCCTTCTCCTCCTGCCCCCAATCCCTCCCAGCATCAGAGTCTTTTCCAATGAGTCAACTCTTCGCATGAGGTGGCCAAAGTACTGGAGTTTCAGCTTTAGCATCATTCCTTCCAAAGAACGCCCAGGACTGATCTCCTTTAGAATGGACTGGTTGGCTTCCTTGCAGTCCAAGGGACTCTCAAGAGTCTTCTCCAACACCACAGTTCAAAGGCATAGATTCTTTGGTGCTCAGCTTTCTTCACAGTCCAACTCTCACATCCATACATGACCAATGGAAAAACCATAGCCTTGACTAGACGGAACTTTGTTGGCAAAGTAATGTCTCTGCTTTTCAATATGCTATCTAGGTTGGTCATAAATTTTCTTCCAAGTAGCAAGTGTCTTTTAATTTCATGGCTGCAGTCACCATCTGCAGTGATTTTGGAGCCCCCAAAAATAAAGTCTGACACTGTTTCCACTGTTTCCCCATCTATTTCCCATGAAGTGATGGGACCAGATGCCATGATCTTCGTTTTCTGAGTGTTGAGCTTTAAGCCAACTTTTTCACTCTCCACTTTCACCTTCATCAAGAGGCTTTTGAGTTCCTCTTCACTTTCTGCCATAAGGGTGGTGTCATCTGCATATCTGAGGTTATTGATGTTTCTCCCGGCAATCTTGATTCCAGCTTGTGCTTCTTCCAGCCCAGCGTTTCTCATGATGTACGCTGCATACATATGATTACTCATATTCATTATATTAATTAATTAATTTGCTAATTTTATTTTTTAAAGTTTCATCAATTTAGCTGATTAATTTTAAGTTTAAATGTGGTGGCTCAGAGGTTAAAGCGTCTGCCTGGAATGCAGGAGACCCGGGTTCAATCCCTGGGTCGGGAAGATCCCCTGGAGAAGGAAATGGCAACCCACTCCAGTACTCTTGCCTGGAGAATCCCATAGATGGAGGAGCCTAGTAGGCTACAGTCCATGGGGTTGCAAAGAATTGGACACGACTGAGCGACTTCACTTTCACTTTTCTCTTTCAAAGTACAAAAGTAAAAAGATAAGGCACAGTGGTGAGGGGAGATATTTGTAACACATACAGATAGGAGGAACATAAAGTATTAGTCAAAAATCATTAAGAAAAAGACAACTCACTGGAAAATATAAACAATAACCTGGACGGTTTCACAGAAGTGGAAACATGGATAGCTGAAAACATGTGAAAATATTCTCCACCTCATTAGTAATCAGGGCAATGCAAATTCAAACCCAAAATAAATACCATTATACACCCACCAAATTGGCAAAAATTTTAGTCTAAAAATATAAAGTATTATTGAGGATTTACAAAGAGCAGCAGGAACTATTATATGCTATTGATAGGCATAGAAATTGGTCCCAGACTCTAGAAAACAATTTGGAATTACCTTGTAGTTGAACATTTGCTTACCTTTCTATCTAACAATTCTACTCCCTACATATTTCCCTAGAGAAACACTAGTACAGGTGTGTGAATGTTCATGGTAGTAATGTTTGCAAAAGAAAAAAGAAAACTGGAAACATTTCAGATATCCACTGACAAAAGAATGGATAAATAAACTGTTATGTATTCATAGATGAATTTTACTATTATAGTAAAAATGAATGAATTATACCCACAAGCATAGCATAGATGAGTCTCACAAACAAAATGCTGAATGAAAAAGACAAGTCACAGAGAAATACATGCAAAATGATGCCATGTCTTATATATACATATATATATGTAATATGCAAAGTTGAAAAACTCACAAAACCAAATAATATTCTGTTTGTGGACACATACAGGTATGTTAAAACTATACTAAAAATAATGGAGTAATAAATCCAAAAACCAAATAATGGTTACTCCTGCTAAGATTGGAATACTAGGGTCTGAATTCTTAATGCTGAGTTTTTTTAAGCTTGGTAGTTTATTATTCTGTGTATTGATGAATACATTACCTCTAGTCTTTCATCTATATGAATTATTTCAGAGTAATGGATGTAGATTTGAGACAAAATCAAGTTGGAAATGAAAAATAAAATATATAGGAAAAATCTGGTACTAGTCTATAAGCATACATGTTTGGTTTAATGTGTAAATTTTTGTGACTTTCACCATGAACAATATAAAGAATTGACTGGTCCTAGCAAAGTCACAGTTCTTTGAAAGAGTAGTTGACTATTTGAATTATCAGGACAGATCAATTCATTGTTTCATTTTTAATAGGTAAGAAGTACTTTATTATAATGAATATTATCAATTTAACTTCTGTACATAACACAAGATTACTAAAATATATAGTGTATTTTTTCCAGAATATGTTATATGAAACATCAGAGGTTAAATGTTCTGTAATCAGATGTGTTCCCGATCAAGGCAAAGAAATAGAGGAAAACAATAAAATGGGAAACACTAGAGATCTCTTCAAGAAAATTAGAGATATCAAGGAAACATTTCATGAAAAGATAGGCACAATAAAGGACAGAAAAGATATGGATGGAAGTTCGTGACATTGTACAGGAGGCAGTGATCAAGACCATTCCCAAGAAAAAGAAATTCAAAAGGCAAAATGGTTGTCTGAGGAGGCCTTATAAATAGCTGAGAAAAGAAGAGAAACTAAAGGCAAAGGGGAAAAGGAATGATACACCCATCTGAATGTAGAGTTCGAAGAATAGCAAGGAGAGATAAGAAAGCCTTCCTCAGTGTTCAGTGCAAAGAAATAGAGGAAAACAATAGAATGGCAAAGACTAGAGATCTCTTCAAGAAAATTAGAGATATCAAGGAAATATTTCATGCAAATGTAAGTGAAATAAAGGGCAGAAATGGTATGGACTTAACAGAATCAGAAGATGTTAAGAAGAGATTGTAAGAATACACAGAAGAACTATACAAAAAAGATCTTCATGACCCAGGTAATCACGATGGTGTGATCACTAACCTAGAGCCAGACATCCTGGAATGCAAAGTCAAGTGGGCCTTTGGAAAAGGTCAGTTTTCATTCCAATCCCAAAGAAAGGCAATGACAAAGAATGCTAAAACTACCACACAACTGCACTCATCTCACACACTAGCAAGTAATGCTCAAAATTCTCGAAACCAGGCTTCAACACTACATGAACCATGAACCTTCAGATGTTCAAGCTGGATTTAGAAAAGGCAGAGGAACCAGAGATCAGATTGCCAACATTCGTTGGATCATCAAAAAAGCAAGAAAGTTCCAGAAAAACATCTACTTCTGCTTTATTGACTACACCAAATCCTTTGACTGTGGGGATCACAATAAACTGTGGAAAATTCTGAAAGACATGGGAATACCAGACCACCTGACCGGCCTCTTCAGAATTCTGTATGAATATCAGGAAGCAACAGTTAGAACTGGACATGGAATAACAGGCTGGTTCCAAATCAGGAAAGGAATACATCAAGGCTGTATATTGTCACTCTGCTTATTTAACTTATATGCAGAGCACATCATGAGAAATGCTGGGCTGGAAGAAGCACAAGCTGGAATCAAGATTGCTGGGAGAAATACCAATAACCTCAGATATGCAGATGACACTACACTTATGGCAGAAAGCAAAGAAGAACTAAAGTGCCTCTTGATGAAAGTGAAAGAGGAGAGTGAAAAAGTTGACTTAAAACTCAACATTCAGAAAACCAAGATTATGGCATCGGGTCCCATCACTTCATGGCAAACAGATAGGGAAACAATGGAAACAGTGAGAGACTTTATTTTGGTGGGGGCTGCAAAATCATTGCAGATGGTGACTACAGTCATGAAATTAAAAGATGCTTGCTCCTTGGAAGGAAAGTTATGATCAACCTAGACAGCATATTAAAAAGCAGAGACCTTACTTTGCCTACAAAGCTCAGTCTAGTCCAAGCTATGGTTTTTCCAGTAGTCATGTATGGATTTGAGACTTGTACTATAAAGAAAGCTGAGCACTGAAGATTTGATGCTTTTGAACTGTGGTGTTGGAGAAGACTCTTGAGAATCCTTTGGACTTCAAGGAGATCTAACCAGTCCATCCTAGAGGAAATCAGTCCTGAATATTTGTTGAAAGGACTAATGCTAAAACAGAAACTCCAATACTTTGGCCACCTGATGTGAAAAACTGACTCATTTAAAAGACTCTGATGCTGGGAAAGATTGATGGAGGGAAGAGAATGGGACAACAGAGGATGAGATGGTTGATGGAATCACCGACTCAACGGACATGAGTTTGAGTAAACTCCAGGAGTTGGTGATGGACAGGGAGTCCTGGTGTGCTGCAGTCCATGGGGTCACAAAGAGTCAGACACGACTGAGCAACTAAACCGAACTGAATCAGATGCGTTCAGGAAATTCTGGATGCTATATTCATTCTTAGAAATGCAGAAGTAAACACTTAATCTGACCGCTATATTAACTTTTCTGTTAAAACATTAATGAAAAGAACAATATGCACAATTTAAATATGAGACATGGAGAGAGAATATAAGTATAATCTCTAGCCAAGTCTAAAATGATCATGCATCAGATGACCTCTTATGGTGTCTTCTCCATCTCTGTCTTCAACCTCTTGCCGTCTGCCAACACTTCAAATGTGAGTTCCTTAAAGATCCATTATTGTTCCTATTCTCTCCTTAATCTCTTTTCTTCCTCTACAATCCATTACCTGGTTATGTCAAGACTTCTCTATCTAAACCTGACTTATCCAAACATTCTAAATTCATTTGGAACATCCCAGGCTCAGGTCCCAGAGGTATCTCAAATTTAACACATCTATACCAAACCCTATTCAATTACAGCCTAAAATATTGTGACCTCTGGATTCTTCATTTCCACTCTCCATTCTCTACTAGGTGGGTATCAACATCCCATCTATTTTTCATATTAGAAATACCTTCAATTGACTCTTTGCTGCATCCTCCTGCATTCATTTTCCTATTCTGAAATGTTCTTTAGCTCTAGTCTCTCTTCTCTTTAATCCTTTGTCACACCTTAATCACCATCTTCATTATGTCTTAACTGGACTTCCTGTCTTGTCATTTTATCACCATTATTTCCCAAATGCAGTTCATAGTTTACACAGATTTATCATAAAAGTCTAATCAAGTTATTTCCTAGCAAACATATGTTAGCTTTCTATAGGTTAAAATGTACAATGTAAACACACAAACAGAGCAAAGAGGCTCTTTTACAGTCAGATTTAAAAATCTACTTCTTTCACCTCATCTCGTGCCACTCTCTTGTGTATACTGCCTTGTGTGGTGATAATAAACTCCTTATCCCCTGAAAGTGCCAGAGTTTAACTTCTTTGTCTTTTATCATATACCGTCTCTCTGTCAGGAATGCTCTCACCTTTTTCATTCAACAAATTCCTATTCATACTTTTAACACCCAGAAATATCACTTTCTATAGAATACCTGACTTGCCTCTTGAGAAATTTGCATGCAGGTCAGGAAGCAATACTGAGAACTGGACATGGAACAACAGATTGGTTCCAAATAGGAAAAGGAGCTCGTCAAGGCTGTATATTGTCACCCTGTTTATTTAACTTATATGCAGAGTACATCATGAGAAACGCTGGGCTGGAAGAAACACAAGCTGGAATCAAGATTGCCGGGAGAAATATCAATAACCTCAGATATGCAGATGACACCACCCTTATGGCAGAAAGTGAAGAGGAACTCAAAAGCCTCTTGATGAAAGTGAAAGTGGAGAGTGAAAAAGTTGGCTAAAAGCTCAACATTCAGAAAACGAAGATCATGGCATCCGGTCCCATCACTTCATGGGAAATAGATGGGGAAACAGTGTCAGACTTTATTTTTCTGGGCTCCAAAATCACTACAGATGGTGACTGCAGCCAGGAAATTAAAAGACGCTTACTCCTTGGAAGGAAAGTTATGACCAACCTAGATAGCATATTCAAAAGCAGAGACATTACTTTGCCAACAAAGGTCTGTCTAGTCCAGGCTATGGTTTTTCCTGTGGTCATGTATGGATGTGAGAGTTGGACTGTGAAGAAAGCTGAGCGCCGAAGAATTGAAGCTTTTGAACTGTGGTGTTGGAGAAGACTCTTGAGAGTCCCTTGGACTGCAAGGAGATCCAACCAGTCCATTCTGAAGGAGATCAGCCTTGGGATTTCTTTGGAAGGAATGATGCTAAAGCTGAAACTCTAGTACTTTGGCCACCTCATGCGAAGAGTTGACTCATTGGAAAAGACTCTGATGCTGGGAGGGACTGGGGGCAGGAGGAGAAGGGGACGGCAGAGGATGAGATGGCTGGATGGCATCACTGACTCCATGGATGTGAGTCTCAGTGAACTCCGGGAGCTGGTGATGGACAGGGAGGCCTGGCGTGCTGCGATTCATGGAGTCACAAAGAGTCGGACATGACTGAGCGACTGATCTGATCTGATCTGATAGAATACCTTCTTCAACATTCTCAATTTGGACCTCCATTGTAACACTTGACATGTTGTACTACCTCCTCACCTAACTCCATCCTCCTTGTATTTTCATAGCACTTGAAGGAATGTCACAAAACATATGAATTCATGAAAAGAAGGATAGATGATACTTCTGTGTTAAATTTTTCTTGTTATCAATCTTACCGAACTTAATTTTGGGTGTAAACTTATTCAGGGTCTTTTTCAAGGTCATGTTTCCAGGATTGTTCTCACTTTGGTCTTTTTATTTTTATGTTTTTTTTTTAATTTTTAAAAATTTTTGGTCAATGATTTAATGATGTAGAAAGTTAAGCAGGTTTTGTTGTTGTTGTACAGCAGAAACTAACACAACATTGTAATACAATTATGTCTGAATTAGTCTCTCAGTCTTATCTGACTCTTTGCAACTCCACAGACTGTAGCCCACCAGGCTTCTCTGTCCATGGAATTCTTCAGGCAAGAATACTGGAGTAGATTGCCATTCCCTTCTCCAGAGGATCTTCCTGACCCAGGGATCGAACCCTGGTCTTCTGCCTTGCAGACAGATTCTTTACCTTTTGAGCTACAGGGAAATCCCAAGCAGGTTTTTAAATCAGATTTTATGAGTATTCCACAGACAGGGAGGGGCTTTAGACCTCTTATTTGGCTTCAGGCTTTGGAATAACAGGTTCTTAGTGAAACGGGTTCTTAAAACCTATTCATTTAGATCTCTTTGTTTTTAAAAACTTTTTTTTTTTTAGTTAAGCTTATTGGGATTTATTAAAATGAAGCATTTTGCTCTCCTAACTGCTAATTAATGGAAGCTCTTCCTAGGGCCTTTTTTTTTTTTTTTTTTTTTTAACAACAAATATTATATCTGTGGATTCGCTGATGAGTTCCTTTTTTCTCTGCCTTCTGAACTGGTCCTCAATTTACTAAGGAAAGTCTTCGGTATGCTTAGACCCAATGCTATCATGAGTGAGTGAGTGAGTGAAAGTCGTTCAGTCACGTCCCACGCTTTGGACCTCTCGGACTATACAGTCCATGGGATTCTCCAGGCCAGAATACTGGAGTGGGTAGCTTTTTCCTTCTCCACAGGATCTTTCTAACCCAGGGACCGAACCCAGGTCTCCCGCATTGCAGACGGATTCTTTATCAGCTGAGGCACAAGGGAAGCTAATGTTATCATATCCCCTCATTACAGAATAGAAAGGTGCGCCCTCTAGATGAGGGACTATTGAAGGGCATCTCTTTCTCTGGACTGATGCAGCCAGAACCAAACATAAGTTTTAGCAAGCAGAATAAAGGCTGATTACAGGCCCCACCTGCCCCAGCCTCTCTCCTGGCCCTGTGCCCTTGTAGAGGGGACACACTGTCCAGCCATGACCTACAGCTCTGGTTCTGACTCAGCAACACTGTACCTTATATGGTCCCACGACTGCCCTAACCAAGCATAACATTTGCCTAATTAACCCTGGCAGCCAGCCTGCTGCTAGGTAACAGGCCTCTTAAACTACCTCGTTTATAAGAATCTTCTGATATACCGAGATGAGCCAATCAGCCAACACAAATGGGAATTTTCATAAGCTTGTGACAGATTTCAATTGAAATGTGGTTTGTACCCAAAGCTTTAACACCCTGCTTCATATAAAGTACAGTTTCATTGCAAAATAGCAAGTCTAGCCTAAGCCAGTGAGGTAATCCTAAGTACCTGAACCTAAGGCATGAACATACTGATATGAAAGAAAAAGGCAGTCACACATAAAACAAATGAATCAAATCATCCAATGAATTTAGGAAGTACTTAAGTAAATAGAAGAGACTAAATGATATTTATTCATTCAATCAACAAATTATTATTGAGCCTCTGCTATAATGACAAGTACTCTAGATTCTGGGAAAAGCAGAAATTAACCAATAAATGACATTTATGGAATTTACAGTCAAATGGGAGGAGAAGAGTAAACAAGTTTCTACGGGCATTTGCCAGGGGGTCATGAGTGGTGTGGAGGAGAATGAGGCTGAGTGAGGGGATTAGGGGTGAGGGATGGTCAGTTTGCTACTGATACAGGGTGGTGAGGAGAAAGCTCACCAAGAAGGAGCATTTGTCGAACAGAAGACCAAAATTTGTTAGCCAGGAATGTGTGAACATGTGACCTGTGCCCATTTCCTTCAGTGCTTTCCTTTTTTCAATCATTTTAAAAAGAAGTCTTTAAAACATGAGCCCATGTGTTCCATGTGTATCACTGATGTTTTTCCTCCACTTTGTCAGTGTGTTTTACTTTTATGATTACTTTTGCACAAGAGGATTTTTTTTTATTGAAGTATAGTTGATTTACAACGTGGTATTAATTTCTTCTCTAAGGTAACGTGATTCAATTATACATGTACATACATTCTTTTTTATATTATTGTCCATCATGGTTTATCACAAGATATTGGATATAGTTCCCTGTGCTATACAATAGGACCTTGTTTTTTATCATCTTATCTATAGTAATTGTATCCTCGTTAACCTCAAACTCCAATCTATCCCTCCCCCCAACACCATCCTCAGTTCAGTTCAGTTCAGTTCAGTTGCTCAGTCGCGTCCGACTCTTTGCAACCCCATGAATCACAGAACCCCAGGCCTCCCTGTCCATCACCAGCTCCCGGAGTTCATTCAAACTCACGTCCATCAAGTCGGTGATGCCATCCAGCCATCTCATCCTCTGTCGTCCCCTTCTCCTCCTGCCCCCAATCCCTCCCAGCATCAGAGTCTTTTCCAATGAGTCAACTCTTCGCATGAGGTGGCCAAAGTACTGGAGTTTCAGCTTCAGCATCATTCCTTCCAAAGAAATCCCAGGGCTGATCTCCTTTAGAATGGACTGGTTTGACCTCCTTGCTGTCCAAGGGACTCTCAAGAGTCTTCTCCAACACCACAGTTCAAAAGCTTCAATTCTTTGGTGCTCAGCTTTCTTCACAGTCCAACTCTCACATCCATACATGACCACAGGAAAAACCATAGCCTGGACTAGACAGACCTTTGTTGGCAAAGTAATGTCTCTGCTTTTGAATATGCTATCTAGGTTGGTCATAACTTTCCTTCCAAGGAGTAAGCGTCTTTTAATTTCATGGCTGCAGTCACCATCTGCAGTGATTTTGGAGCCCCAAAAAATAAAGTCTGACACTGTTTCCACTGTTTCCCCATCTATTTCCCATGAAGTGATGGGACCGGATGCCATGATCTTCATTTTCTGAATGTTGAGCTTTAAGCCAACTTTTTCACTCTCCGCTTTCACTTTCATCAAGAGGCTCTTTAGTTTTTCTTCACTTTCTGCCATAAGGGTGGTGTCCCTAGGCAACCACAAATCTGTTCTCTATGGCTGAGAGAGTCATTATTTGGTAGATAAATTCATTTGTGTTGTATTTTAGTTTCCACATGTAAATGATATATGGTATTTGTCTTTCTGCCTTACTTCACACCTGGAGAAGGAAATGGCAGCCCACTCCAGTACTCTTGCCTGGAAAATCCCATGGACAGAGGAGCCTGGTAGGCTACTGTCCATGGGGTCACAAAAATTCGGACACAACTGAGCAACTTCACTTCACTTAGTATAATAATCTTTAGTTTCATCCATGTTGCTGCAAATGAGATTATTTCATTATTTTTTATGAACGAGTAATATACGACAACATCTTTATCCATTCATCTGTTGATGGACACCTAGGTTGTTTCCATGTCTTGGCCATTGTAAATAGTGCTGCTATTGCTATATGAACATAGGGCACATAAGTGGAATTTTGATCAGAATTGCATTCAAATGTGTTGATTTGGGCAGAATAGACATACTTACAGCCTTCAGTCTTCCAAGTGAGTGACATTGGTAGTCCAGTCCTGAATACCCCATAAGTTTTAATTAAGATTGTTATTTAGTATTTTTAAAATATTTTTGCTGTTATTATGAATTTTAGGAATATTTTAGTACATTATATTTTCTACCCATTAGTTCAGGTTATAAGGTAAAACTACTATAAGATAAACCTTCTCATTTTTAAATATTAATAAATATATTGTATTTGATCATTTTATCAAATGCTCTTATTTTATTACCTTTTAACTTCCTTCTTTTTTTAAATTTTATTTTCTTTATTAACATATAGTTGACTTATAATGTATTAGTGTACCACAAATTGATTCAGATATATATATGTGTGTGATTCAGATATATATCATATATATGATTCAGATCATATATATGATTCAGAGATATATATACATCTTTTTCAAATTATTTTCCCTTATTTTAAAGAATACACACACACACACACACACACACACACACACACGCACATCAATTTGCTATACCCCTGAATCAATTTGCTGTATACCTTAATCAGTTTGCTGTACACTAACACAACCCACTCCAGTACTCTTGCCTGGAAAATCCCATGGACGGAGGAGCCTGGTAGGCTGCAGTCTGTTGGGTCGCTAAGAGTTGGACATGACTGAGCGACTTCACTTTCACTTTTCACTTCCATGCATTGGAGAAGGAAATGGCAACCCACTCCAGTGTTTTTGCCTGGAGAATCCCACGGATGGAGGAGCCTGGTGGGCTGCTGTCTATGGGGTCGCACAGAGTCGGACACGACTGAAGCGACTTAGCAGCAGCAGCAGCAGCAACACAACATTATAAATCAACTATACTTCAATAAAGAAAATAAAAAATTTTAAAAGGTGTAGAAGGAAGCTAAAAGCTATTAGAATAAGAGAGTTTGATAAAATGGTCAAATACAATATATATTGATTCAGATGTACAGAAGATTGATTCAGATGTCTATGTGTATGTATATACTTATATTCTTTTACAGATTCTTTTCCCTTATAGGTTATTAAAAATATTAAGTATAGTTTCCTGTGTTATATAGGATGTCCTTTCCTTCTATAAATTTTAAACAGTTATTTCATGTAAGTGTAAGAGCTCTGTTTCTTATCATTAACATTTCATATCTTATTCCATTCTCTAAAATTTCCAGAACAATGTTAAAGAAAAAAAAATAGCATACACATTTTTCTTATTCCTGATCTCAGCAACACATTCCTTTTAGTATTTTGCAATTATTTATGATTCTAGCCCTTAGTCCAAGAGAGAAGGTTTTTTTTAATTATTATTATTACCTTAAGGGGATATCCCTTTAGTTGTAGATTAAAACAATTTTAATTGGATTGAATGTTGGATTGTATCAAATTCTTTCTAACATCTCTTGAAGAAATGATACAGTATCTCCTTGAATGATTGATACAATGCATTAAATTAATATAGGATCCACCAAAGATGTTTCCCAGAGAACACATTTTCCTCAAGCTGGTTCATCCAGGAAAAAAAAAAAAATGTGAAGGGAGGAAATTGTCATCTGGTCAAATAGCTTGGGGAAATGTTGCCTCACATATTCACTTCTTAGAGACAAATTAACTCTTATCGTATGGAAGATGATAAGTCCAGCAGTCAAGAAATCCGGCATATATATAGATACACCATAATGCTGTAGGGTAATTCTGTATTTGAAAGTTGCTGAGAGAGTAGATGCTAAAAGTTCTTATCACCAAAAAAACCACATGCTTTTTCTATCTATTTGAGATGATGGATGTTTATTGAACTTATTGTGGCAATCTCTTCAAAATAGGTATAAATCAAATCATTATGCTGAACATCTTATATACAGTGCTGTGTGTCAGTTATATCCCAACATAATGGAAAAAAGAGATTCAGTTAACTGTTAAACTCACCATTCCCAAATATCACCTGTCCTTCTTTCCCTCATAAAATACTGGTGAGTATCCCACTGATTTAGGGTTCAAAATAACACATTTGAGAAGTGTCATGTTAATAATTTTCCTTGTATTAAGTTGTCCTTGCCCTCCTGGAACAGAACCTGTTTGGTAGCAGAGTATGTCTATTTATTTTAGTGCTATGATCAGTTGGCTGGGTTTGTTTGTTAGTTTTAATATTTCTTTATTTATTTGGCTCTGTTGGGTCTTAGTTGTGGCACATGGGATCTCTTTGTGGCATAAGGGATCATTTAGTTGTGGCACATGGAATCCAGTTCCCTGAGCAGGGATTGAACCAGGCCCTTGGTATTGGGAGCGATGAATCTTAGCCACTGGACCATTAGGAAAGTCCTATATTGGTTAGATTTTAATTGAGGATTTTTGAGCCTGTAATTATAAATGGGATTGTACTGTCATTTTCCACCCCGACCCTCTTTTAGTTCTTTCCTAGCTTTCATTATCAGTGAGATGCTAAATTGGTTATACAAACTGGGAAATTTTGTTCCATATTTTGGCGGGGGGTTATAAAACAATTTATGCAGCGTAGGAATTATCATAAGATTTTATTTTCTTCATTTGAAATATTTTCTATGAAATAGCCAAAAGAGAGATGAAGCCAAACACTGTGCTAACTGGTTGTCAGCAAGCTTGTAGGATCCACCCTCACCCCTGCCGCGTTAGCTCTGCTTTCTCTACTGATGATGCTTCAAGTGTCTCCATTTTTCCTCACTGTGAGTAAACATGATTGCTCTTTGCTCCAGAGGGTTAGCAGTTCAGACAGCCTCCTCTGCTTAGAAGCAATAACTCCTTGCTCTTGTCACTCCGGTTCACCATAGAACAGGAGGGCATCAAAGACAGGTCAGAGAAGCAGGAAATGACAGAATCCCAGCCATGAGGATCGAACTTCTCCATGAGCACCTTGTCCCTGATGCTAGGAACAAAGTGAGGTGACAAGGACGAAGCCCTGTCGAGGGAGAGAGAAGAAACAGAGCGTGCTGGATTGTGAGGGTCTAGGATCCCTAGAAGAGCATCGAGGAGTATCGATCAGGTTTTTAAAAACACTTTCTTTGAAGCACTGTTGGGACAGGGTTGGACATTCATGGTCTGTAAGGGAAGAAACGGGGTGTTAGGTTCCCTTTTTAGACCAGTTCCTCACCCAGCCATAGAACCCTTTATTCAGAGAAATGCCATACTTTCATAGAAAAAATACTTCACTGATCTTCTAAGGGCTTGGGCATGAAAACACACAAAGATGTTTATATGTTTTCCTTCCTCATACAAGAATTACTCAACATCAAAAAGCAAAATACCTTAGCTGTTCAGGGCCAGGCTCATGGCAGGCACCTTGCTGTGCTTGGTGTTTGTGGAGTAGTTGCATAGAGCTTGTTAAATAAATGCACTCATGTTGTCCTCCCCGGTTTTTATGCAACCGATGTGCTCCTGAAACAATGTGGGTCATAAATTAAATTGAGAAAAATGAATCTTTTTTCCAGGCTTTTTAAATATACATACACATATATCAACTTTTTAAATGCTAAACATATATTGTTTTTTAATCCTTTATTAATTGGTGTTTTTCTTACCACTGGATCTTTAAATTTCAGTTTTCTTTCCCTCAGTACTTTCAAGATACAATAATCATTTCAGATATTTTCAGCATATTCAAATGAACTTAATATTCAAAAATGATTCTTTGTAAATAAGCTAGTAAGTTACCAATTTTTTTTTTCTCATTGTATTTTCACATGCTGGGTAGCTAAAAATAAAACTAGTATACCTTTGTCTAAAGCACGAATTGCATGAGATGTAATCCTCTAACCAAATCCTGGATGTATTTCTTTTAAGACAAAAAGAAACTGCTAAGATCACATATCCCTGTGTTGCCCTCTATAATGTTATGAATGCCAAGAAAGAAAGTATGTGTGTTAGAGGGAAATAATGGTTGTCAATAGAAAAATGGTTCCTTCTCCATGCTCCATCCCACTCTTCACAAAAACACGTTTGTTTAGGTGACTTGTTGGGAGGAACTAATTCATCCATTCATACACTCAAATTTCCTGCCACTTAATAGTGCTCAGCCTATGTTTAACATGCTTATTAAATGCTGTTACTTTTGTAACAGTGTACAAAGGAAAAACTGATCATAATCGAAAGAAGTTTTTGGTGGTATGTTGTAATATGAAATCAAGACTTGAATGGCTGTGATGTTCTGAGTTCTTTGAAGCACCTTGATTAAAACAAAGCTAGAAATCATTCCTTACCCTTAATTAGAGAAAAATCTGATTTTCCTTTGCATTGCCTTCTTGAAGGAGATGATGAGGGCAAGTGCCCCAGTGAAGAGCTGAAACCGAATCAAAGAATATTGATTTTGTGTCTAGCCCAGCTTGTGCTTTTTCAGTTTCAACACCTCACCAGGAAATACAGAGAGGCTGTTTCCACAATAAAGTCACCAGTGACTAGAGAAAATTATTGGGCAGGGAGATAGGAAAACATATCTTTCTCCACAGCAGTGCTTAAATGTTTCCCCTTTAAAAAATTTTGCCACTGTCCCTGCTTCCTATTTTTTGTGATTGTAAAGAAAATGCCAAGATTGTGAAGGGACATCTTGCTTGTTGGAAGTGGCTCCCTGAGGCTGCATTTGTATCCACTGTTTTGCCACCAGCCCAGCCACTACCTCATTCCCTTCTGTTAAATGTCTACACAGATTTCAGAGATGTACCACAGTGGCTCACTGTACTAATCTGAAGCCTACATCTAAGCTGCTTTGTTACCCAGGGTTTCAAAGTAGTGTGTTGTTGTAGTTGCTAAGTTGTGCCCAACTCTTTTGTGACCCCATGAGTCATAGCCCACCAGGATCCTCTGTCCATGGAATTTCCTTGGCAAGAATACTGGAGTGGGTTGCCATTTCCTTCTCCAGGGGGTCTTCCCAAATCATGGATCAAACTGGCATTGACTGTATTAGCAGGCAGATTTTTTTACCACTGAGCCACTAGGAAAGTCCTTTAAAGTAGTAGAGGGATACAAAGAAACAGATGTGAGAGAGAACGTGAAGAGTTAACACAACTCAGTAACTAATGGGATGTGAAAGATGAGGAAGAGGGCAGAGTCAAGGGTGATGCAC
Source organism: Bos indicus (assembly GCF_029378745.1). Lineage (NCBI taxonomy): Eukaryota > Metazoa > Chordata > Mammalia > Artiodactyla > Bovidae > Bos > Bos indicus. The sequence goes on along the minus strand of NC_091762.1, from coordinate 68,386,736 downwards.
ATATCCTGGAGAATCATGGAGCCATCATCCAAACAAATTAAATGAGATAATTTGGGAGCTGGAGCCATCTACCATCTGACATCTCTCTTGGCTGTGTTAATATCTCCATTAATTCTCAAACCACGAACGGAAGGAAGCAGTACTCGCAGCACCACAGCTTTGAGCACTTAGATTTTCTTCTCTTATAATGTGCAATTCAGCCATGGAAAGCTTGGGTTTTAGAAAGGTGTCTCGATAAGGCTGGACACCATCCCACATGCATTATTAGTCCTATTAGCAGCACGCTAGTTATGGAGGATTGCTAGCACAGCCTGAGGTGAATGGCAAATACTCTTACAGTCAGGGTTGCTCAAAGAAGTGGCAGGTCCAAAGCCATTTAAAAACTAGAAAGTGGCCTCCTGATAAATAAAACGGCACTTCTGAGGCTGAACAAAGCTCATAGTTGAATGAGCTTTGTGCTGACAGGAAGACTGAAACTTTCCTGCCAAGGGGAGGCCAGTATGCAAATGTCACTTTCTGGACTTTGTTGATTGCAAAACTGGTGGCAGAAGTGACAAGAGGGGTGCAGGACAGCGGTCACAGGGAGGAAGAGTCTTCCCTGTGTCTGCAGAGTGACCTAAGACATTAATTGCCAGAGATTCTATTAAATATGTGCTTTATAACTTCAGGAAGGTACAGATGACACTTAATTTTCTGAGAGTTTGCTTTGCAGTGAAAAATTCAAGAGGCTAAATTAACTTAGGTAACTTGATATGTTATCTCATGATTGCCAGAATTTAACAATGAATACACCCCTTGATGTTGATAAATCCACTGTTCAGTTCAGTTCAGTTCAGTCGCTCAGTCTTGTCCGACTCTTTTCGACGCCATGAATCGCAGCACACCAGGCCTCCCTGTCCATCACCAACTCCCGGAGTTCACCCAGACTCACGTCCATCGAGTCAGTGATGCCATCCAGCCATCTCATCCTCTGTCGTCCCCTTCTCCTCCTGCCCCCAATCCCTCCCAGCATCAGCGTCTTTTCCAATGAGTCAACTCTTTGCATGAGGTGGCCAGAGTACTGGAGTTTCAGCTTTAGCATCATTCCTTCCAAAGAAGACCCAGGGCTGATCTCCTTTAGAATGGACTGGTTGGACCTCCTTGCTGTCCAAGGGACTCTCAAGAGTCTTCTCCAACACCACAGTTCAAAAGCATCAATTCTTCGGTGCTCAGCCTTCTTCACAGTCCACTGTGAAATCCACTGTGGGTACCATCAATTACAAAAACACATATTTCCACCTTCTGGAGCCCCATATTTGTTTATTCTCTTTTCTTTGGAGCACCATATATGGCCACCCCTGTGGTATGATTTGTTATTTATTAAAAAAAAATACAGAGCACACTTTAATCCTGATAGATGAAATAGGAATTTTTTATTGAGCTATGGTTCAACTGACCAAAAAAAAGGTGTTGTTTTTTTTTTTCTATCTTAACTACAAGATAACTAAGAGCTGGGGATCTAATGTGCAGTATGGTAACTATAATTAACAATACCATATTATATACCTGAAAATTTTTGAGAGAATAAATCTTAAATGTCAAGCACACACAAACTGTAATAATATAAAGGGATGGAAATGTTACCTAACCATACTGTGGTGATCATTTTGCAGTGTGTTCATGTATCTAATTATTACATTGTACACCTTAAACTTTCATATGTTATGTGTCATTGTTGTGGTTTAGTCACTAAGTTGTGTCCAACTCTTTTGTAACCTCATGGACCATAGTCTGCTAGCCTCCCCTGTCCATGGGGTTTCCCAGGCAACAATACTGACGTGGGTTGCCATTTCCTTCTCTAAGGGATCTTCCTGACCCAGGGATTAAACCCATGTCTCCTGCATTGGCAGGTGGATTCTTTACCACTGATCAACCAATTTTCATTAGTATCTCAATAAAGCTGGGAGGAAATCTGATTCTGGAGGTAAATAGATACAAGAGGTACATATGGGTTTTATCAAATTTTGTGTGATAATCTGGGTTGTATCTCTGACATGTAATGTATTCTCAGGTATATCAGTAAGTATCTCTATTATGGACTTCCCAGGTGGCTCAGTAGTAACAAATCTGCCTGATGATGCAGGAGATGCCAAAGATGCAGGTTCAGTCCCTGAGTTGGGAAGATTCTCTGGAGTTGGAAATGACAACCCACTCCAGTATTTTTGCTAGGAGAATCCCAGGGACAGAGTTTTGCCTGACAGAGGAGTCCATGGAGTCACAAAGGGTTGGACATGACTGAGCACACACACACGTCTCTATTATATCATTTAAAAAATTTATATACATATATATATATGTAAACTAAAGTTCCATGGGAAAAATGTTAGCAATTTCTTACTTAGGAATACCTTGCATTCCAAAATTATTCAACTTAGAACCAATTGAGTGCCTACGGTCAGAGACATAACTTTTCCAACAAAGGTCCGTATAGTCAAAGCTATGGTTTTTTCAGTAGTCATGTATCAATGCGAGAGTTGGACCATAAAGAAAGCTGACTGCCAAAGAATTTATGCCTTCACATTGTGGTGCTGGAGAAGACTCTTGAGAGTTTCTTGGACTGCAAGGAGATCAAACCAATCAATCCGAAATGAAATCAATCCTGAACGTTCATTGGAAGTACTGATGCTGAAGTTCCAATACTCTGGCCCCCTGATGCGAAGAGCTGACTCTTTGAAAAAGACTCTGATGCTGGTAAAGATTGAAGGCAAAAGGAAAAGAAGTAAGCAGAGGATGAGATGGTTAGATAGCATCACTGATTCAACTGGCATGAATCTGAGCAAAGTCCAGTAGATTGTGAAGGACAGAGAAGTCTGGTGTGCTGCAGTCCACTGGGTTGCAAAAAGTCAGACACGACTTAGTGACTGAACAACTAAGTTATTACAAATAGTGGCTATAGTTCAATGAATATTCAGGGTTGATTTCCTTTAGGATTGACTGGTTTGATCTCCTTGCAGTCCAAGGGACTTCTCCTTCAGAATGGACTGGTTGGATCTCCTTGCAGTCCAAGGGACTCTCAAGAGTCTTCTCTAACACCACAGTTCAAAAGCATCAATTCTTCAGCGCTCAGCCTTCTTTATGGTCCATGTCTTACATCCATACGTGACTATGGAAAAAACCATATCTTTGACTACACAGACCCTTGTCAGCAAAGTGATGTTTTTGCTTTTTAATACGTTAAGTGTCATAGCTTTCCTTCCAAGGAGCAAACATCTTTTAATTTCGTGACTGTAGTCACCATCTGCAGTGATTTTGTAGCCCAAGAAAATAAAATGTCACTGCTGTACAACTTTAAGTGGACTATAAACTATTGAATGACTATGCTGTGGCAACCCACTCCGGCGTTCTTGCCTGGAGAATCCCAGGGACGGGGGAGCCTGGTGGGCTGCCGTCTATGGGGTCGCACAGAGTTGGACACAACTGAAGTAACTTAGCAGCAGAGATGCTGTATATCAGAAACTAACTAATATTGTAAATCAACTCTACTTCAATTAAATAAATAAACTTTTAAAAAGGCCAAGATATTTTTGGTGACCATCATCCCTTCACTGGCAAATATTCAGTCAGTTTGCAAGTAAGCTATTTATAAATCGGGAAACATTTTCCTAAAGAAACAAATTTTTTAAATGGTGGTTAGATTCTCAGGCTAATCCTCAAAAGCTAATTTAATTCATAATAAAATGGAACTCAACTTCTAATAGAATCCTCAAACCTAACAAGCATTTATAGCAGTGATTTTCAACCGTGGCTACACACATCACATTATAATCACCCAGGAAAGCTTTTTTTTTTTTTTTTTTTTCAAAAGAACTCTTACTAAGTACAAATACCAGACTTTATCCCTAGGACAATAAAATCAGAACCCATTATCAGTAGCAGTGGTGGTAAATGAGTTGGGAAAAGGTGCAGACGATGCAAACAATGCCTCTACAGAGAGTGGAATCAGTGCTGTGTCTGGGAAGTGGAGCCAAGGCTCTGAGGGTAGAGAGTGAGATCCAAGTACTAAAGAGGAAGAAAGGATGTCCCTGGGAGAAGGAAAGGGTTGGATTGTGGTGGTTTAATTGCTAAATCGTGTCCGACTCTTGAGACCCCATGGACTGTAGCCTGCCAGGCTCTTCTGTCCATGGGATTCTCCAGGCAAGAATACTGGAGTGGGTTGCCATTTCCTTCTCCAGGGGATCTTCCTGACTCAGTATTTGAACCCAGGTCTCCCGCATTGTAGGCAGATTCTTTACTGACAGCTACGAGAGAAACCCTGGGGATAGGATTGTGGAGTCAAAATCATCACATCAGAGATGTTGGCCTCTGATGACAGTAAAGAGTTTTTCAGAATGAGAAAATGGTGGAGGGGTCTTCAAGACTGGGCTCTAGCAGCCCAAAGATTGGGGCTGTGATGATGGGGAGGGAGCTGGTAAGGGGCCAGTTAATTGGCATCACTCACCACTTCCCTTTATCTGGTTCATGAGGCAGGAAGACTAAGTTCCCTTCAATCTACTTTCTTATTTTGGAGTGAGGCTTTCACAAAATTTCATGCCTCATATATCTTCTCTACAAAAAGCAACGATGTAGTTCTTTGCATCCTCTTGGCATGATTATGGACACTTAAGACTAAGCAGAGGGAAGGGGAAGAGAGGAGGAATGAAGGGAAGCCAGTTTGTGGGCTCCTAAAATAGGAGCAATTCTGTTCATCTCCTGCCGCTGTTCAACAGCCTTCAGAGTTCAGTAGCTCTTCTCGTCATTTCTTTGCAGCCTCTTTAGTTAGAAACATAGGCACAACGTGTTATCACCAACTGGTGAAAGCAAAGATGCAAGGTGGAGGAGCTTCTCAACTGTTTTCCTATGTCCTTTTCATTTATATAGCGAGGCGTAGAGATTTCTGACATTCTGTGATTGTTGCAATGTAGCAAAGTCTGTGGAGAAAACAACACTCACATTTTAATCAGATGCTCTCAAATGAGAAGCATTTTCTAAGTTCTATTTCATATTTCTTTTGGCATTTTCTAAGATATATTCCTTTTGCTCTGTGTTCTCGTTCCTATTTTATGAAATTTTGTCTATTCTGGAGTTACAAAATCACTGAGCTTAATATAAACACAAAAGAGAAATAGACTGGCAGACATAGAAAACAAACTTGTGGTTACCAAAGGTGAAAGGGAAGAGGGGAGGGACAAGTTACAGGTAAGGGATTAACAGATACGAACTATTGAATGTAGCAACAAGGGTAAAATGTAGCACAGGGCATTATAACTGATATCTTGCAATAACTAGCAAAAATACTGAATCACTATGCTGTACTCCTAAAACTAACACAATATTGTAAATCAATTATACCTCAATAAGAAAAAAATTACTGGCCTAGAAGAATTCCAGAGACACATAAATGTCATCTCTTCTGCTGGAAAGAATGGAATTATTACCATTATCTTTTCTCTGATCAGAAAGGTGGTCCTTAAATAAAAAGACCCAGTACGGGAGAAGTTTTGGTATGGGGAGGTTGTGTATAAAAGGGCTTCTTCCCAGGTACAAACTTTCTGTAAGTAAACACGACAAACACACAGCTCCTTTCTGCAGTTTGCCAGCCAACCTGTATATCAACACTATGGGGAAAACACATCTCCATGAAAGAAATTCTTCTCTTCACTAAGCAAGGGGTCTAGCTCAGTTGGAAAAATCTGGATAGACTTCAAACACTATCCCATCTCAAGAATACAGATGAAAATGGATTTCTTAGGACTAAAATTCCTGGACAGAATTAAATTGGAATAGCATTCTACCTTAGTGGACAAAAATTTTGTTTAGTAAGTGAGACTCCATTAGCTCTGATTGTTTCAAGCAAGATTCCATCACTGAGTCACTTGACTTCAGGTGTTCCGCTAGAGCAAACAGATGCCCCTCTTAGGAATCCCGGGGTGCTAGAGTAGAAGAATTAGATCAGTGTGCCTGTTGACACATTGATGATAGCCTATCATTTGGCAAAGATACTGTGCGTAAGGTAGTCAATGAAAGTCAGCATGTTGGAAAAATGACAAAACCTCCTTCTCTAAGTTAGATACTTAAATTCTCAGTCCCTGAAGACCTATGTGTCAGTTGTCGCTTTTGACCTTTACTAATTGAATTGTCCTTCTTTAGTGAGCTACATAAAAGCAGTTTAATAGATGGGAATAAGGGGGTACAGCATAACTTTTCCTATTTAAAAATAAATATGTGTGCTCAGTCATGTCTCTTTGCAACCCATGAACAGTAGCCCACCAGGCTCCTCTGCCCTTGGGATTTTCCAGGCAAGAATACTGGAGCAGGTTGCTATTTCCGACTCTTCCTGACCCAGGGATAGAGCTGACATCTTGTGAATCCTGCATTGGCAGACAGATTCATTACCACTGCGCCACCTAAAAGGAGTTAAAGTCAAAGTCGCTCAGCTGTGTCCAGCTCTTTGTGACCCTATGGACTGCCCATGGAATTCTCCAGACCAGAATACTGGAGTAGGAAGCCTTTCCCTTCTCCAGGGGATTTTGCCAACCCAGGGAGAAAACACAGGTTTCCCACACTGCAGGCAGATTCTTTACCAACTGAGCCACAAAGGAGGCCCAAGAATATTGGAGTGGGTAACCTATCCCCTCTCCAGCAGATCTTGCTGACCCAGGAATCAACTGGGGTCTCCAGCACTGTAGGTGGATTCTTTACCAACTGAGTTTTCAGGGAAACCCCACTGTACCAACTGTTCAGTTCAGTTCAGTCACTCAGTCATGTCCGACTCTTTGCGACCCCATGAACCACAGCACGCCAGGCCTCCCTGTCCATCACCAACTCCAGGAGTCCACCCAAACCCATGTCCATCAAGTCGGTGATGCCATCCAACCATCTCATCCTCTGTTGTCCCCTTCTCCTCCTGCCCTCAATCTTTCCCGGCATCCGGGTCTTTTCAAATGAGTCAGCTCTTCACATCAGGTGGCCAAAGTATTGGAGTTTCAGCTTCAATATCAATCCTCCCAATGAACATCCAGGACTGATCTCCTTTAGGATGGACTGGTTGGATCTCCTTGCAGTCCAAGGGACTCTCAAGTCTTCTCCAACACCACAGTTCAAAAACATCAATCCTTCAGCACTCAGCTTTCTTTATAGTTCAACTCTCACATCCATACATGACCACAGGAAAAACTATCACCTTGACTAGGCGGACCTTTGTTGGCAAAGTAATGTCTCTGCCTTTGAATATGCTATCTAGATTGGTCATAACTTTCCTTCCAAGGAGTAAGCATCTTTTAATTTCATGGCTGCAATCACCATCTGCAGTGGTTTCGGAGCCCATAAAAATAAAGTCAGCCACTGTTTCCCCATCTATTTCCCATGAAGTGATGGGACCGGATGTCATGATCTTCGTTTTCTGAATGTTGATCTTTAAGCCAACTTTTTCACTCTCCTCTTTCACTTTCATCAAGAAGCTCTTCTTCTTCTTCTTCTTCTAGTTCCTCTTCACTTTCTGCCATAAGGGTGGTGTCATCTGCATATCTGAGGTTATTGATATTTCTCCCAGCAATCTAGATTCCAGCTTATGCTTCCTCCAGCACAGCATTTCTCATGATGTACTCTGCATATAGGTTAAATAAGCAGGGTGACAATATACAGCCTTTCCTTTTCCTATTTGGAACCAGTCTGTTGTTCCATGTCCAGTTCTAACTGTTGTTTCCTGACCTGCATACAGGTTTCTCAGGAGGCAGGTGAGGTGGTCTGGTATTCCCATGTCTTTCAGAATTTTCCACAGTTTATTGTGACCCACACAGTCAAAGGTTTTAAAGTCCAATATTCCCCTCAAAATAATTTACCTCAGGATTTATTAAGCCATGTTACTCAGAAACAGTAGATTCAGATAGGCAGGAAATTGCAGCAAAATTCATCATTTTAACCAGAAGTTCAGGGCTGCTTTGTATTTTTAAAATTTCACTATTATGTGTAGCTGATTGCTTGGCTATGGCTGGAGCTAGCTTTGTGATTATCCCAATGGTACTGGAGACCTTAGCAATAAGCTTGGATTCCCAGTTCTCCTTCAGTGAGGTGAAACCATCTCAAGTCTCTGTCTTAATCCTTGTTAAAACTTTTAATTGTTTAAAAATTATTTTTTAAAATCTGTAACTATGTGTGGTGACGAATGATAACTAGACATTGTGGTGACCATTTCAAAGTATATACAAATATCACAGCATTATGTTTTACAACTGAAACTAATATAATGCTGAATGTCAGTTATACCTCAACTTTTCAAAAAGTTATTTTTAAACAGAAATTTTCACTTTGAAAGTGAAACAAGGCTCAGAAAGCATTTTTATCAGAAACAAGTTTGAGTCTGATTCTGTGCTAGAACAATTTCTAAAGGAAAAGCTTGTTTTAACTCAAGTTCCAATTAACTTAAAAAACTAAGGGAAAGTGAGACCTTTCTTTTCTCTTCTAAAAACTAAAAGTGGCAGGAAAAAAATCTCTTATCTACTTAGATATTCTCCTACCTGATTATAATCTTTCATTTGTTTTTCTGCCTTAGTCTTAAGGAAAGTATATGCAGAAGGAATTTCTGATAAGAGAACTAGGAGAGAAAGTCAAAACCTTCCTTTAATTACCTTTATCAGGTTAGCAGGGAACAGGCACCTATGCCTTAGGTAGAGAAAGGTGATTAGCATTCAGAATACTGAAGACTACATCAATTTAGGAAGGGCATGATTTCAAGATAAGTTGAAGGGTAAGTTAGAAAGAAGCAACTTATTTAAGCTTAAGTATAGAACTAGGATCAGATCAAATAGTGATAGCTAATAAGAATTAAGGATTTGGTAGAACTGACTCCCTAATTATACCCAGAGTATTAAGTAGACTCATTATGTTAGAAAGGATCTTGGAGGTCAACCAATCCAACTTTAAATCTTTGGTCACAAGGAACAGATGCCTCCTTCAGCTGACATAAGTCAAAGAGGACAATTTATTAAAATGTTAAGATCCTAGGGCTGAAACGAAGCCATGCCTGGGGAATGAAGTAAACCTAGGGCTGAAAGGAAGCCATGCCTGGGGAATGAAGTAAATCAAAGGAACTTGATCTTTATTTTCAGGACTTACCCCTTTATTTCTTTTTAAAGTTGATGCACATATCCATGTCAATGGCCTAAAACTATTGTTTGAACATGACCACAGCTGAAATTCTAAAAAGTGTTTTGAATGTTAAAGCTATTAACACTTATCTATAAAGTGGTGATAATAACTCTTGTGCTAAAAACACAGCTAGACAGTTATAATCTCTCTCACATGGATTAGAGAAAAAAAATGGGGCCCCCAAAGAAGAGGCAACATGTTCAAGATTTCCTAGATAGTTAACAGTAGAAACAGAAGAACTGAGGTCTTTTGACGGCTGGTCTGTCAGACCAAAATCAATGCAGGTGGTGACTGCAGCCATGAAATTAAAAGACGCTTACTCCTTGGAAGGAAAGTCATGACCAACTTAGACAGCATATTAAAAAGCAGAGACATTTCTTTGCCAACAAAGGTACATCTAGTCAAGGCTATGGTTTTTCCAGTAGTCATGTGTGGCTGTGAGAGTTGGACTATAAAGAAAGCTGAGCACCGAAGAATTGATGCTTTTGAACTGTGGTGTTGGAGAAGACTCTTGAGAGTCCCTTAGGCTGCAAGGACATCCAACTAGTCCATCCTAAAGGAGATCAGTCTTGAGTGTTCATTGGAAGGACTGATGTTGAAGCTGAAACTCCAATACTTTGGCCACCTGATGCAAAGAGCTGACTCATTTGAAAAGACCTTGATGCTGGGAAAGATTGAAGGCAGGAGGAGAAGGGGATGACAAAGAATCAGATGGTTGGATGGCGTCACTGACTCAATGGACATGAGTTTGTGTAAACTCTGGAAGTTGGTGATGGACAGGGAGGCCTTGCGTGCTGCAGTCCATGTGGTCGCAAAGAGTCGGACATACTGAGCAACTGAACTGAACCAAACTGTCAGACATGTGATGCCTCGGGCAATGCTGAGAATGATGGTAAACAAGAGAGAGCTTAGTTAAGAACCTGAGTTCTCTGATACGACGCTCTCTGGGCAAGTCCTTTATATGTTCCCAAACTTTCATTTGTATAATGGAGATATTAATTCTCCCCAAAGGATGGGGTTGTTGTGAGAATTAAACAAAATGACCTATATATTGCCCTTGGCACAATGTCTAGTATATATAAATTATCCATAAATAATAACAATTATTATTTATCAAAAAATATACTTAGCATTTTGCTACTTATCAAATAACCCTGAAACTCAGTGGCTTACAAGAACATTTATTTACCACTCATAGATCTGTGATCAGCTATAACTCTGCTAGATATCAATGAACTTAGCTCTAGTTTAGGGCTCAGATCTGCAGCCTGGGACCCAGATTGAATGAGCACTCTCTGTCTAGGATGTGCTGTTCTCATAATGGAGAGAAGAAATTAAGAAATGGGAAGCATGTAATACTTAAAATCTCTACTGAGAACTGTCTCCTTGTTCACTTCTACTAGAATTTTACGAGGCAAAGCAAGTCATTTGGCCAAGCCTAAAGCAGCGAGGCAGGAAAGCTACTGACGCATGAGCAAGCCATGTTCAAGGAGGGAACAATCAAAACAACCTAGCACAGGAAAGTTGATAGAAAAACTACGGCCCTTGAGACAAGGGCCTCTATGGTAGCTTGAATAGTCTGAAACTAGAAATCACATGGGCTATCCACAATACCTCACATCCTCAAAATCACGGGCCATTTAGAAAAACCACAGGTCCAGGGAAGGCTACAGTTATTCAGAGTAGAGATTGGGCACATGATGTAATCCCGTCTCCAAGAAGCTTCACTGAGTAGAGGAGATGTTGCTGTAGAGAACATTTAGTTCAGCATTTCTTGACCAGAAAGCAACTGCAAAGTGTTCATGTCTTTAAAGCAGCAATGGTATCCATGTTCATGTCCAAGAATAATAATTTAAAACCCTTGGTAAGTTAAAGGTTTATGTAAAAACTGTTTCCTTTTTAAGTGGAGCAAGTTGAGAGCCTTTGGGTGTATACCAAGGATGTTTGCTTAGAGACTACACGGAGATTAGATGGCATTTGCTCATGACTTGTAACTTAGTTTATAACACAGCTGAACACCACTGGGTACCTCCAATAGCCTCACACATTTTTTAATTGTTTTTATTCTTCGTCATATATTGTTTACATTTTTCTCAGTTCTGAATTAATGGGGAATTTAATGAGGAAGTAAAAATATAATTCTGCCACTTTTCCCCTGGATACTTTTGCCAGATCCATAAATTTCCTTCAGCTGAAAAAACTAGGTATATAAAACATCAAGGTATCTCTAATAATTCAAAACATAATGTAAAAAAGATAAATAAATCAGCGTTAGTTGTGCATCCTGTCTCTAACCAATAATTTATTATGGAAATTAAGTACTGATGATGCTTTGAGGTTTGCTCCAGATTAGAAGGCAAAGCAGAACTATTCTGTATTCTGGTTACTCGCATACCTCAGTGCACAGTCCCATAGCCTCCTGCCTGAAAGGTGTCCTCCTGTTCCTTTATCTGCTTGGTCTTTACTCTTAGTCTGGAGCTCAGCTCTTACCTCCTACCTTCCCCAGTTCCCTCCAGCACAATCTGTTGCTCTTCCCTCAGTATTCTCGTAACACCTGTAAGGGGATTACTCTCTCGATAACCCTATTTTTGAAACCAGTCACTGAGTGTTTCCCCACCTTGACCTTGAGTTGAGATCAAGGGCAGCTTGGTCTTTCCAGTGCCTGGCACAGTGCCTCACACCTACAGCGCACTCACCAAATCTTTCTTTAATGGATGAAGGTAAGCAGAATCAAAGCTTGATAAGATTAGAAACTGGAGAGGATGTGGGGAGAGCATTTCAGGAAGAAGGAAAATGTACACAAGTCAAGAGAAAAAAAGGCAGAATCTGATAGGTACAAGATGTACTAAGGAGCCATAAATGGAACCATGTGACTAGACTTGGGAGTTCAGAAAGAGTAGGGGGGTTATGTTTGTTGGGGAAGGGCCCCAAGAGGTACCCGTTGTCTTAGTCTGCTTGGGCTCCTATAATAGAATACCATACTTTAATTCCTATTAAAGAACAGGAATTCATTTTCTAATAGTGTTGGAAGCTGGCAGCCTGAGATTAAGGTGCCAACATGGTCGGTTTCTGGTGAGAATCTCCTTCTGGCTTGTGGCCTTCTTGCTATGTCCTCATGTAACATGAAGGGTCATCTGGTCTCTCCCTCTTCATATAAGGACAATGGTGCCATCAGTAGGACGCTAACTTCATGACCTCATGTAAACCTAATTACCTCCAAAGACCCCATCTCCAAACACCATCAAAACGAGGGTAAAGACTTAAACATAAAATTTTGGAGGGGATACAATTCAGCCAATACTGAGTGGTTAAGGATCTAGTCCTGCTTTAATGAAGTGGTCCAAAGAGACCTCCATTATCCATCCCTGTCATTCCTGAGGTTCCATTGTTCATTTAAAAAATTGAATGAAATCCCAGAAACCAACGTTTCCAACTGAAGGGGCTTTAAAGCCCAAGGGGAGGAGCAAAATAACCTTCTAATTTCTGAGATGAATGAACAAAGTAATTTTTGTGAGTGGTATCTTCTATTTCTACAGCAGCCATAAATCATACCTTTGGGAGCTGAACCATTTTACTTTTAAATGTGCATTTTGCAAAGAACACAGTAATTTCTGATTATGCTCCTTTTGCACAATTTTGTTGCATTCATCACTAGTCAGAGCCCTGTTGATTCTATGTTAGGAAAACTATTTGTTATATTTACAAACCAAGTGTCTACTGATTAGCTCAGGCATTTTTGCATTAGCTGATCCGGATGGTAGTACAGTCTTAAAGATTTATGGCTTTCTCCATTTGCCCATGGTCCATATTTCATTATTTTCCAGACCTAGACTCTTTTTGTCAAGTGCATTCTTTTTGGAATCTTCCTCAGTATGGCATTTTTATCCATTTGAAAAGTTTATGTCCATCTGTAAATGATTCAAGCCCAGATGGAGAATTCTGCCACCTGATTTGCAGAAAGTTGTTGCTGCCTAAAGATTTGCTGGGCACATCCCATTGATAGATAGTACAAATATATACTGTTAATATAATGGGCAAACTCCAGAGTATTACCATAGCTCCCAACTATCGAATGATATACAAAAATATATGACTTGGGGACAGCTGAAATTGTTTCCACACTTTGAGCTCTGCTTCCATTAGACTGGTTCACAATATTAGATTGAATCCCAAGGTGCTACTGATAATCATCAGCTGTTTTTCCTGGCCAGTGTCTTTGTTTAAATATATTCTTTCATTATCCATGTGCTTTTGAAAAAAATAGAAGAATGTTTTTAATTGAATAATCTGTATTCTGCCAGATGCTCCTTCTCCCTAGGAAGGTATATAGAAACTTACTTTACTATTTTTATTTATCCTGCCAGTGTAGTATATTGATGAGAGAACTGAGGTCCAATAGTGTTAAAATAAGATATGAAATATTGATTAAGTCTTTTTTAAAATTCCCTTTTTGCTCCTGAGTATAGCAGATTTCAGCAGAAACTGCTGCCACAATTGTGCTCTCCAGTAAACCTTCATTGTAGGAAGGGTTTGGATCCCCTTTGGGCTTTGATAAATGATTATTACGCTTTTGAAATTTTTACTTGGAATGCCCTGAGCCTTGTTTGCATTGGATCGTAGAAGAAATGGATTAGAAACAGTAGAAACAAAGGCCCCCAAAGGAACCATTCTGTGAAGAGGTGGCAGCCACAGAGATGGAGGCAACTGGACTCCTCATCCTTGTTCCCTGACAGTGGCTTCCCTTCTGCATTGCACAGCACCCATTGTAGGCTAGGGACTTCCCTTTAGGTTTAGGCCAAGTATGTTGATTCTTAGGGCTGTGTTGCAAGGTAAGATAATAATTCAGTATACACCAGACCTGAATGGCTTCAGATAGACTTGTCAAGATGCTTGGCTAGGTAAGGAAAGCCAGTGGGACAGTGAGCAGAAAGTATGGGAATGTACATAAGGAGAGCCTGGATTTGGGGTCAGAGACATCCCCATGGCAAATCTCTCTCGGCCAAAGACCATGCACCAGCAAGTGAAGAAGTCTACTGTCCTCTTAAAGCTCAGAGGAGCTTGGAACAAAGAGGAATCTGGTGAAATGTGCAAGAGAACTTCTTACACAGGGCATACACCACAACAGAGAATTATCGCATCTAAAGCAGGCCAAGATTTAAAAAACCCTGATATAGGGAAAGTGCTATTATATTGCCCATCGAAGTATAAGCTTCTTGAGTTCAGAATCCAAGTCATTGAGCTAATGGTGCTCAATAATTAGAGCATCCTGCGTATGTGTGTGTGTTTAGTCACTCAGTCATGAGAGCATTCTGTAAATAGACCAGTTCATTGTAAGTCAGCTTTCTTTTGAAAAGTAACCATTTCTGTTTCCTCAGTTCCTCCTCCGAAATTATCCCAAAGGGACATGTCACTCACTAGAAAGTTCCAGCTCTCCAGGCATTAGGAGAAAAATGCTTCACAATATGTTTCCAGAAATGAGAAGATGAGGGAACATGCTCAGAAGCAAGGGTGCAGGTGAATGAAGATATTGGGATTGGTAAAAAAAATAAGGCTAGCATGACAGACAACATACACCTGTGGCCATGTGATGGCCTTTAGCATCGAGGAACAGGGGTAAACATCAAGGGGCATGGTAACTTATATTTTATTGGTAATAAAGTAGATGAAAAATCATATTTTAAATGATATGCCTTCAAGCATGTGCTACATCAAGGTGTTGACAGCATCATTTTTCCAAGAGATGAGCAAGTAAATTTTAGCAGTTTCCAAGTGGTAAGTGTCTTGATTACCAAGGAGCAGTGGGATGGGAAGTTGCCTGGTGAAACAAATGATTGATAGCTTCCTTTTAACACTCTTGCCTTCCCCCTCCTCCCCCTCCCCCAACATGGCTCATTATTCTGCTGCATTAATTTAAGCTTTCCTATTGTACTGAATTAGGGGCTAACATTCTCTTATCATCCCTATGGGAATCTTGATTGTTTATTTGTAGGTGACAATAATTGTTTTTATCGATCCCCAATTGTGGAAGGTATAAAAAGTGCCATGGCTGATGGCCAGCTAGTACACAGTGCTATGTGCATGACTGACAAATTACAAGACAATATTTGGCCCAAGAGGTGACCCTTTTGGAATTTTTTAAGGCATCTGATAGTTATCACTAGGTCTCTCCAAGCTAAGAAGCATAAACAACTTCACATGTATCAGCTCAAGTCTTTTTGTTGCTAATTCTATTGAAACCTCCAAAAGGTCAACTGGGGTGTAAAATTTATACTTCCTCCTTTCTAGTATACCCACACAGCAGGACAGTTTAGAAATGGTGCAGCTATAAGAATTCCCAGATGCAGTGCCATCCAGGCCAGCGAATTCCCTTAGGAACCCAGATCATCAGGGCATTTATTTGGAGTGAAGTGAAAGTTGCTCAGTCGTGTCCGACTCTTGGCGACCCCATGGACTATATAGTCCATGACATTCTCTAGGCCAGAATACTGGAGTGGGTAGCCTTTCCCTTCTCCAGGGGATCTTCCCAACCCAGGGATTGAACCCAGGTCTCCCTCATTGCAGGCGGAAACTTTACCAACTGAGTCACAAGGGAAGCCCCTTTATTTATTTGGAAGAATTCCTCTATTAATCCAGCAGCTACCATTCTTCCACTGAAAGTATCATTATATGGATATTAGCTGGAAGTATTGCAAAGAAACCACTTTGCTAGCCCAGGCAAAGTATCATGGGCAGGAAACCTTATATGATTTTTACATCCCAAATATGTCAAAGGCACCGGGGGCAGGTGGGGGTGGAAATGCAACTCTTTAATTAAGTGATGGTTGTAGGACAGGGCACTTGGGCCGTATGAACCTCGTAGTCTGAATCAAATGCAACACAGCTTGCTCGAAGAGCTTTTGAGCTAATTATTATTCTCTCTCTCCAGAAACAAAATAAATCAGTTGAAGCTCAAAAGCCATCGATATCAGAAATGGGGTAAAATTTTCCTTATTAGGTGGAGAGATGGAAAGATCTTTGACCAGAGGCCAAACCCTGAAATTCTTGACCCTCTTTTCCTGTGGTAAAGAGAAGACAATCAAATAGAGAAATCACTTTGACAATTGTACCCTATTTATCCTTTGAGGGTTCTGCTAGGAAAGCCTGGCTGTTGGACTCTCAGAAACAACTATGCGGGTTGGACCAGAAAGAGCCAGGGGAGCTTATTTTGCCGAGTAGGAGTCCATATGTCCCATGAGCGATCCTCCCTTTGTCTCGGGGCTCTGAGGCCATCTTGGTTCTTGACAGCTACTATGTGGAGGGACCAGCTCCTAGAAAAACACCTAAAAAGAAAACCGATTTGACTTAATTCAGATTTTTTTCTCACTCAAATTAATCTTTACCCTCAATGGTATGGTGGTGTCTTTGGTTTTAGACAGCCATTTCAGCACCTTCTATGAGCAATTGTGTGAAAGAGAAAGATATGGAAAGTTTTCCATATTTGGAGAGAAGAGTTACCTTCCCTCCAAAAGTTGAGGGAAGGTAGCCACCACCACTGCCAGATAAAACTGTACGCCCTTTCTATATATACCCCAGGCACTCCAAGGCATTCCCATGTTACAAATGTGCATTTATTGTGACCTGACCAATTGTGTTATATGCTTGTTAATTACACACTCTACATGGATGGAGCATGGAACTGCCACATGGCTAAAGATGAAAACAGATTGACTATCATGAGTGATGATCACAGAATCGTTTGATTTTAAAATGAGAGTAAACCTTAGATAAGCCTTAGTTAAACTATCTCATTTTAGGGAAAAGGAAACTAAGATGCCCCAAAGAAGCTAAGTTGTCCAAAGCTTCACATTTCAGTCATGTCACAGCTGGAATGGGAAACCAGATACCCTCACTCAGTTCTTTACTGTGCTTGGTATTAACTCTGAAACACACAGGTTCTGCTTTGTTACCCTATATTGTGATTAATTGCTTTAACATGTGTGGCCTCCCCCACTAGACTGTGTGCTCTTTAAGAAAATGTTCGATATTCATCACCAACTTCTAGTATAGTCGGTAGCACATAATAGGATTCCAATGAATGTTTGTTAAAAAAGGTGAATAAGTGGGTAAATATGTGAGACCTGTCATTTTTCATCATGTGCAAATAAATGCTGTAATTTTTTATGATCATTACTAATGCTTGGTCAGCCTACTAATGAAGAATGGATAGGGAGGATTGGAAGGTAGAAAAGTAGAAAGAAAAAGGCAAGAAGAGGGGAAAAATACAATTCAACAGGAAGAATAACTGGGAAAAAAATCAGTATGTAGATAAAATTTCTAGATTTGATTTAGGAGCTTTTGGTCAAGACTCTTGTCTATTCTGATCTCTCCCAATTTTCAGATGACTTTTTCAGCAGATGGTGCTTTAAGCACTTCCCATTATTGCTGCTCCTCCTCAGACACCAGAATTGCAGGATTGACTGCAGGTTGCATTGTATTATAGGCAAAGTTGCTCTCTTCTATCTTCCCCTCCCTGTGGTGGGTCTTCCCACCAATTTGGCACTTGTTCCTAACCCATGCTGCTGCAACTGTTCCTGTCACAGAGGGAAAGTGCATGTAACTCAATGTGGTACTGTTTCTGGAATGTTTTCCATTTAGAAGACACACCAGGAGATACAAAGGAAGTCATTTTACATATTGGCATTTCAGACTCGGTGACAAATAGGCAGAGGGGGTGGATACAGATGCACTGGGTTTGTTTCTCTTTGCAAATCAACCAAAGTTGATGAAAATAAAGGCTAAAAATCCAGTTATCAACCCTCTCTGTGAGTTCCTTGCTCCTGAAATGCTTACCTGTTGAGATTTGATACTAAGTGGTGCCTGCTTATAAAAGAATAAGAGGCTTCAGGGGCCTAACTGTAGCACACTGATGGCTTGGTCCTAGAGAACTGCGGCAAGGATGTTGGACATCAGTGGGGAAAACCGCTGGCGGGAGGGCTGTGCCAGTGGTGAAGTGGAGGAGAAGAGATGACAGTGCGCCAGTTTACCAAGACATCTAGGTGGAAGATCGGAAATTTAGTCTTTTTTAGAAAGTGGTGCTACACAGTTGCCAAACAACCTGGGGAGACCCAGATGCCCCTATGGGGAAAGTTTTAAGGAGATTGGCAGTCATCTGTTTTGGATAGATTGGGTTGTCTTGGCCAAAGACGAATATGGAGATCCAGCTTTTCATCCAACATTCCCTTGAACCATTTGCAACTTGACAGACTCCTCAAATCAGCACTTTTCTAATTTCTCTATCCCTTCAGTCATTCTACTTCCCATCTCTTTCTTAAACATACAAGCACACATCCTCATATCTGTGATATTGAACACTTCCTGGAACACTCTTCCATCATATGGTCTGTTGAGCAAGTGGCATCTGTTGCTTATCATCAGGAGTAGAAGTCCAAACACTTCTGCCCACTGTATCTTGGTATTGGAGTCACCAAAGAAAACACAACACAGTCAAGCACTGCATGGAACAGTGCTCTCCTCACATAAAGAAGAGAGACAGAGCAAGACCAGCTGTAAGAGTGGACATCAGTACACGGTCAGCAGGTCCCTCCCAGCAGCTGACACAGGACTGTTGGCCTGCGTGCAACCCTCTTGTACCACAGAACAAAGGACCCCATCCCCTTTTTGCAGGGAACAGTTATAGCAGTGAGGTTGGCCAGGTGCTATATGTCACTTAAGCAGAGCAAAGGAGTACACACTGAGTGTGAAACAGAAGAGGCTACTCTCACACAAGGTGGTACGTCCAGCACAGGCTGTGAAAACTCCTTGGTTAGGAAGTGTTCCAGGCCCAAGGCCTATTCTTAGGTGACCAAGAGGGGGTTGAAAGACTGCCCACATGAGGCTGCCTTCCGAGTAGGCCCATATGGTTTCTTCCCATTCACCTCTCCTGCCCTCTCTTTTCCCCGTATCTTTGTGTCTATTATCAAAAAGGCCTTCCCTGATCAACCTTTATAACATAGCCATCTTCAGATCCAATCCTCTAGCCTCTGTGAAGACAAAAAGCCTTGTTTTGATACTTACTGTGTTTATATATCTGTGTCATCTACAGCAGTGATGGGCACATAGTAGGTGCTCAGTTAAAACATGTTCAGGAGATTGGTAACACAGGTCTTATAAAGGAAAAATCTTGTCTCGTGATGCCAGGAAAACAGTGAAGGAAAACTTTTCAAATGCTTTCACAGACCAAGTCATTCACTTACACTGCATCCAATTTCCACTTAGAAGCCCAGCAAGCCTCCAAGGAAGTGATATGTCCAGGTAAGTAAGATAACACCATTATCATTCAGCTCCCATCAGGGCTCCAAGCAACTTGAGAAAACCTGTCCTCTGATATACAGCACTAATTTGTGTCTTACGGAAAGTCAAATAAATTATTTTTCACCTGAAGGGAGCAGGATTATTTGACTCCAGATATTTGCCATATGGCTTCTCTTCCATACAACATAGCTTCTAGGCTTAAGGTAGTAAGAGTGAGAGTATGCCTATAAACTATTCAGAGATAATTCAAAATAAGTGTGTATCTTTGACAGATTGTCAAGTTTCCTTATGTTTTTTCCTGATAACAAGTGCTATGTTTTTGATGAAAGGTTGCTCACTTCTCCTCACACTTCGCTGTTGCTCTGTGTATGTCTTCTGTGTTGTTTTGTTTGTTGTTTGTTTCTTTCATTCCCCCCACAGAGTCCAGTCTGGCTCCTATCTCAGCACGGGGTGGTTCACCTTCATTCTGGCCATGGATGCCTGTTACGGCATTCACGTCTACGGGATGATAAATGACACCTACTGCAAGTAAGATCACAGGAAGTTATTTTTATGCATCTCCAATTCTGATATCTTGTCAAAATATCACAATTCATTTTAATACCATAAATCTGAGAAACAGAGAGAGCAACAATTTTTTTCCTGGCATTCTTTGCTGACATGACATTTTATTGTCAGTGCATCAAGTTGTGACTTTTAGGGATGATAAAAAGAAAAATATTTACCACAGTCTAACGTCAAATGTCAGAAGGAACATTTTTCCCTTAGTCTGTGGCATGTCAGGGACTTCTGGCTTGAAAATACAGAACAAGTTCAATGGTTATTTAATTTGCAGAACAGGTTTGTTGTTTCTGCTGCTCTAATGGTTGATGAATGGCTATCTACTCAATGGTTGTATTTGATCTTGAAGGACGAAATGTCCTGAAGCCTCAGAGAAGCTGATACCCTAACAAGAATTCCTGGAAATTATATTTCACTGCTAAGTGAGTAATCTGTCAGATCCTTATTTAAAATGCATGTGTTTATCCACAGTATATCCCTGCTGGTAGGATAGTTTCTAATTAGGTAATAAAACAAACCTTCCATGCTTCATCAAGGTAATGAAATAGATTTCCCTACCAACAATTGGCACAGTATCATTCAGAGAGTGTTCTAATCGTATTGTCAAATGGTACCTAAGCCACAGTCTTCATAATCAAATATTTCTACTTTAACTGTAAGCATAATGGAGCACAGATGAACCAAATATCTTACTCTGAAAATCATTAAGCTTCCTCAAGCTCTGCTAAAGCAATCAGCTTATCCAAAGTTTGTTTCCATTATACACCATTTCCTCCCTCAAAGAATGGCTCTATGTTTGCATATAATTGGTGTGATGCATAAATTTTATTTGATTTATTAAAGCACTAGGGCCTAGTATGTCTTTCTAAAAGCTTTTGTGTATAATAGCTTTTAACTGAGTTCATGGACAAGAATCAGGCATGGGTTTGCAAGTAATGCATTTACTGGGCACATAATGGATTCTAATAAATGAGTGCTTCATTTTTCATCTCAGTCTTTCTCTCCTTTTCTTTGTTTCTTTTCTAGGACAGAAGGGTATAGAAAAGTCCCCTACCATTACTATGAACAAGGAAGAGATGAATGCGATGAATATTTTCTTCATGAACATGCGCCATATGGGGGGCATAGGTTTATCACCGAAAAGAAAGTGTTTGCTAAATGGGCCAAGAAACACAGGATAATATTTACACACCCAAACTGGACAGTGTCTTGATGTCGGCTTTTCTGACCTTGCCACACCACTTGACATGATCATGATGCTGAGATTGTGATGCTAATGACGCTGATGCTGATGATGGTGATGATAAAGACAACAACAATGATCAAGTTTCTGTACATTCTCAGATACGGATGGTGATTCTACCTGTAATTTGAAC
Source organism: Bos indicus (assembly GCF_029378745.1). Classification (NCBI taxonomy): domain Eukaryota; kingdom Metazoa; phylum Chordata; class Mammalia; order Artiodactyla; family Bovidae; genus Bos; species Bos indicus. The sequence continues at coordinate 68,365,347 of NC_091762.1, read as the reverse complement.
TTGGGATTTTGTGGAGGCTGGTTGTGCTCATTACGTTCTTTCTGAAGGTTCAACATTACATATTGCACTTTATAATTTAACTGGAATTGAAATGAAGGCCAGTAATATGACAACAGTGACCTAAGAAATTGGAAGATTATCCTTCAAGATAGCTGCCCAGGATTCTTGGACGGTGAATAACTTCCAAAATCCCTGGGATTTGGCCTCATGAGGCAAGGTTTCTGATTCTAGTCTCTTGAGCCTGAGCAGCTCCACCATCTTGAAGAATGATTGATTGTCAAACACTGACCCAAGAAACGCTCTCTGGGTAAACTTGCCACAGTGACAGCTTGGCTTTGGGGCAGGGAAGAAACCTCTTTCTGACTTCCCCTCTTCCAACAGTACCTCCAACAGATAAAGCCTCAGGCCATTTCCTTATTAATGAGGAAGATACCATGGACATCCTACCCATCAGGATTACTTGACGATCTCAAACACTTCGTTCAGAATGGGCCAGCTAGCAAATCTTGATGAATTTCTACTCTCGTCACTCCATTCTTACTACCCCCCCAAATATAACTAAACATATTACTAGAATGATCTGTATTAATGTTTAGTTATTTTTGGTCAAGTCCTAAATATTTCAGAAAGCTATTTAACATATAATATACCAACACTGTAATAACATATACTGTGAAAACATTCTTAAAACATAACCAAAAGGGTTTACTAACTCTACTACAACATCCAACAACACAAAATTTGATGCTTTTTAAAATCATGACACAGGGAAAGCAAAGCATATTTTTACATCAATTTGTATCCTACCATACTTCATAATATATATTTGTATATTCAAATTTCTATTTTATAGGCCCGAGATGTGTCTCTCCACACATTACATTATCATTGCCAAGTGCCAACTGTTAGACATGGAGAGGAAATGATTTCTTGTATTTAATTTGACTGGAGCTTTTGCCTTCTTGGGGGTTTATTTTCCCCAGAGTGTATCAATTGCTATACCACAATAACACAATAATAATGACCTTGATGTCCAAAGTGCTTTGTCATGTAGAGTCTTTCACATATGCTGTCTCATGTGACACCTGTGACCACCCCACTGGGCTATTACCTACACATTCTGACATACTAGCAGATGATCTGTGATTTGTTAATTGCTCTAATATATTCCAGGTTGCTCCCCTTGCTAATATTTGTATAGAGTAGCATTTGTGTAGACTAGCAACCAATTGATTTCAGTGCCAAATAAATGTATTATATCAAGATTATGCAGAAAGTATCCCAAGGATGGTCTTGGCCATAGACTAGGACCCCTGTGAACAAAGGATACTTTTGATTTTTTTCCCATAACTCCATTTAGGTGGGGAAAAGATGAGGTAAAGGGACAACAGGAAGGAATAGAAGCCAAGAAATATAGTTTCTTGTCTCCATCTTAAGATTACTTTGTTCTCCAGACACTCGTTGCTTGTCAAATATTAGAGGGTTAAATTACTGAGAGAGGAGCTCAGAGACCAAAGACATCCTTACCAGTATTCAGAGGACAAAGCTGGGTTCAACTCAGCCTGTTTTGGAGGCTGCAAGTGATGATAACTTTTCAACTCAGGAGCTCTCTGTAGGTCTCTACCAATGCTAAATCCCACCATTAGCTGTCCTTAAAATGGGTCCTCTTGTGCAAAATCCTCTTTCCTGTTCTCTTCTGCCATTTCAATACCTCAGTACTCGCATCCATAAAAATGACCAAGTGCCACTTTCATTGTTGAAATTGTTATTGTTGTTTTTCTTTTGCTGTTTCCTCATGTGATTTTCAGTTGTATGTATGTTAGTTTTTGCAAGCTAATGATGGATAGAAATGCCCACTCAAAGAAAAATAAACAGATGAAAATGTCACAGTTGTAATACAGACTGTTTTTCCCCCCTGTTGTGATACAGAAGTTCCACTTTTAAATAAAAAGGAAACCTGGGTTATCAGAGTGTTTCAAGGAATGACATAATGTAGTTGATTTAGTTTTCTGGTAAATGGAAGGCCAACCCTATTTGTTTTATTGAGAAACTTCAAAAAACATCCGTGTTCTCCTGCCTCACTGTGATGGTCTGTGAATGGAGACTTCTGCAAAGCTCTGTATCCCTCAGTCTGTGATGGTAGATATGTGTAGAATAGGCAGTGTTTCCTTTGGAAGGGTAAGGGGGCACCTCTCCTTCCCTTTTTTTTCCTTAAACCCGTTTTATACTTTTTATTGTTGTCTCGTATCTCCTTTTTCTGCTAAGATTGGGAAGCAAAAATCAGATTATTCTTATTTATTGTGTAGGCCTAATTGAATGACTTCCAGTGCCATCACCATTTTGATAGAATTACGTGACTTATTTTTCTTTGCAGTCTTAACATTCTCTGCTTCCATTTCCTGTTCTTTTTAAAATTATTGTATTATTCTTATTGTTGTTTTATTTATTTCTACTTTTTGGCTATGCCCCATGACATGTAAGATCTTAGTTCCCTGACCAGTGATCAGACTTGCATCCCCTGCATTGGAAGCACAGAGTCTTAACTGCTGGGCTACTAGGAAAGTCTCATTTACCCTGAGCTTTCTACTGCTAGCGGAAATACAAAGTCTAATTTGTCCTATGTTGAGAAATTTCCCACCTAAGGTTTACTGATAGAGAAGCGAATGGTAAAGGAGCAAAATTCAAGGACAGAACTTTTTGTGCAAATTTCTGGTCCACATCACAGGTTCTAGTTAACTAAAAAGGGATTTTTCCCAGCATTTAAACATTGAAAAATTTGACTAAACTTATTTATCAATGATATGTATGTATCTCAGAAGTTAATTAATATTTGTAAAAAATAAAAATATTTCCATATCAGGCTCTAGGCAAATGGACTCTGGAAAATGGCCACGATTTTCTGAAATGAACATAAAAATGTGCAAACTAAAAATAATAAAGTAAATATTATTTTTAACTCTGCAGAATCCTTGATGAAAAGCAATAAAATTTTAAAAGGGTTTTTAAAATTAACATTTGAATCCTTTCTAAGTTATAAGTAGTAGTTATTTATATGGTAGTAATGTTAGAAATCTTTTAAAATATACGATTTTACATTGTTATCAAATCTATCAAAGAAAAACCAATTTGGAAGGCTGTTTGTATATATGCACATAGAGTCTCTGTGTATATATGTGTATTCATGTGTGTTTGTGTGTATACAAAGGTATACAGGCAAACCTGTATTTCTCACTGATATGTATGAATTATAGAAAATCTAGTTTAGACTTGATCTGAAATTTGTTGGGTTACATTTTGAATCTTGAAGAAAAAAGAAGATCCAGATTAAATGTACTGATTGCTAAGAGTATGTAAAACACAATCAGCAGCTGGCCAAAAGAATAAAGCTAGAGAAGCTGCTACATCCAGAACTGAGGACACAATTATATGCCACGGCAGTCACAAATCAGACCTGGAAGTACAGCAATCTGTATCACAGGCTCTGCCGATTGCAGCTCAGCTAAAGTCACATTGAAAAACATCGCATCAAGCTCCATTCACACTGACGTGAATGAACACTGGTCCCCTTATTCAAATAAGCCTGTCTTTACCATAAGCAAACTCTGATTTGCATGATGTTTATTATATGGCTAGAGAACTGTGACCATTGTGAAAAAGAGAAAATTATATAAGGAGATTGCTCCTTGAAGATTTGGAATGAATCAGCTCACGTGGGAACGAGAGTCTGACCTGGGGACCTCACTGACCTTTCCAGAAGTATAAAGCCACTAGAAGGGAATCACTCATTACTTCCTTAGAAAACAAAAACAAAAAACACTAAAGTACTTCACCTGGTGGTGTTAACTGGACATTAATTGTAAGCTCAGTTTAATTTCAATAAGCAAGAAAATATAATCAGATGACTCATTAAAAAAAAAAGTGTTTAATGTGGCACGTCAAATGCAAAGAACAAACTCTGTTTTCCAGCGTCAGTTGTTTGCATGTCTTAGCACAATAAATAATTTATAGTCCCAGGGCCAAGAGGGGAAAATACTTTTTCCTTGACTGCAGTTTTAAAAGGCAAGACCTCATCATTTTCATAGTATACATAGATCCTGTGACTGAAGGAGCCAGTGCCAGCCTTTGTACATTGTCTGGACTTGTAAAACTGCAAGGGGCTTTAGAGACCAAACCATCCAACTCCTGCATCTTGGATTTGAGGAAATTGACTGGTGGAGGTGAAGCGACTTGCCAGTGGCTATAAACCAGACTAATAGCAGTACTGAGACTTAATCTCATGTCTCTTTCTTTAGTACTTTCTCCATTACATTGTTTATTTGTTTTAGCACAGAATAGTAGCTGGAAAATGCATACTGACTTATTGGAAGACTATTCCTGGAAGCCAAGGGCTCCAATTAATGTTGATTCTACTCATGATCAAAATAATTCTTCCACTGAACTATAGAAATATTTGTATAATTGAAGTAATAGTTCAGTAATTGCTAATACTCTCTGTTATCTATATGGGCTTCCCTGATGGCTCAGATGGTAAAGAATCTGCCTGCAATACAGGAGCCAGGTTTGATCCTTGGTCAGAAGATCCTCTGGAGAAGGGAATGGCTATCCATTCCAGTATTCTTGCCTGGAAAATCCCATGAATAGAGAAGCCTTGTCCACGGAGTCACAAGGAGTTGGACACAACTGAGCAACTAACACTTTCTATCATCTATGTTTGTTGGTAACTCTAGGCCATGTCCTATTGTCATAAAATTCGAGGATTAAAGAATGGATGGATAAAAGTCAGTGTCATCTTTTGTTATTGAGGATGATGAAGTCACTGATACTCTTAAGGGCTGTTGAATACAGAGGTTACCTGGTATAACTGGCAGGTCCTATCGTTGAATTGTCCCCAGAGCCTCATCTCTGGCAGCAGTTCAGCTGCCTGGGTTAATGAAATAAGACATCTGCAATGGCAGGTGAAATATTACCCTTTGGTTTCACACTCATCTCTGTACTACACATGATCTTTGAGTCTATGTACTCTCTGGGCAGTAAATCAAATGCCCCACAAGACTCAATCACCATGAAGATTGAAAGGCTTTTTTTTTTTTTTTTTTTTTTACAGCCCATTCATGTGATATTGTTAGAAGAGAATTTTGAAATATATGCACCAGGCTCTGAAATGGCTCAGAGATAGCATATTGTCCTATTGCTTATTTTTGCTGAATCTTAGAGAATCCACTAGAGTAAAATTCCATGTAAATTGCTAAGGCATCAAATCAGAACTGTCTTTGGGCATCGTAACACTGTAGAATACATCATTTATTTTGGTTGTTCTCTACCTTTTTTTTTTTTTTTCTTTTTCTTTTCAGAGTAGGCACGATTTGTTTATGGAGTAAAAAGGCTCCTCTTTTTCCATGGATAGGTTTCCTTTTGTTCCTGCCTTGGAGACTTCAGAAAAATAGAAGCTCACTTTCATAAAAGTGAAGAACATCTTGACAAATAAATAGCCAATATTTGCCTACCTAGTGAGCAGTTTCTTCTAAGAAACTCCAAAGGGACTAAAAGCAGGGCATTTCATGGTTTCTTGTTATCTAACCTACAAAGCAATCACTTCCCTGTGTTTAACTTTGTTGTCATTGCTACTGAGTAAATACCCATTTCTATTACATACAGTGTATTTTATGCTTCACTCATTTTTCTCAGTTCACACAATTTTTGCTGTAGTCTTTCATTCACTTTAAAAACCTGTAATCTTCATCTATTTATAGAAGAAACTGTAAATGCACAGTTGTGCATTTGGTGAGGTTTTATTTTCCCCTGGCTTCATATTACTTTATTTATAAGCATCATGCCTTAGAATAAAGCTTACTAAGTGGCAGAGGACTACTGGTATATTTCAGTTTGGTTTACTTTTATGACAAGACAAATGAGGAGAGGTGAACAAAGCCAGAGAATATGTGTCATTGAAGGAGGGGAAAAAAGTTGAGTGGCAGTTGGGGAGAGAGATTCAGTATCCAAGGCAGAAAGACTTCTGGGATACTACTGTAGACAATGGCAAGAGAAGATGTTGGTCAGCCTCCAAAATTTGCTTTGTCAACATTAACTATCTGATGCTGAGGTATATAGCTTACCTTGCTATGTTAGACCTGTTAGCAAAGTTGAGTTAGTACAAAAGCTGCTTAAAATAGAGAAGGCTGCATTCTCTCTTCCCTCTCTCTTTCATTACTTCCTTCCTTTCCTTTCATTTCTTCCATTCTCCCTTATTTCCTTTCTAGAAAACTCAGCAGTCTTGAAGTTGAATATAATATATGGATAGTTTCTCATTTTACAAATTAGAGTACTCAATGGCACCCCACTCTAATATTCTTGCCTGGAAAATCCCATGGACAGAGGAGCCTGGTAGGCTGCAGTCCATGGGGTTGCTAAGAGTCGGACACGACTGAGCGGCTTCACTTTCACTTTTCACTTTCATGCACTAGAGAAAGAAATGGTAACCCACTCCAGTGTTCTTGCCTGGAGAATCCCAGGGATGGGGGATCCTGGTGGGCTGCCGTCTATGGGGTCACACAGAGTCGGACACGACTGAAGTGACTTAGCAGCAACAGCAGCAGCAAACCTATATAGTGGTCCCAAACCTTTCTGACACCAGGGACCAGATTTATGGAAGATCATTTGCAGACGAGGGAGGAGAGATGGTTTCAGGATGATTCAAGTGCATTACATTTATTATGCACTTTATTTATTTTATTTTTACATCAGCTCCACCATAGCTCATCAGTCATTTGATCCCAGAGGTTGATACTCCCTGCTATAAGAGACCCATATTTGAATACGATCTTAAAATGAGAATCTTTCAGGGAAAAAAGTAATAATAACCTATGCTTATATGTCAGGTTTATTAAAGGGCTGTCATATTGCATTCAGTGACCTGCAATACTAGGAGGTATATAACGTTACTATAATCATTTCACATATCAGTTCAGTTCAGTCACTCAGTCATTTCCAACTCTTTGCAACCCCATGGACTGCAGCACAACAGGCTTCCCTGTCCATCACCAACTCTCGGAGCTTGCTCAAACTCATGTCCATCGAGTTGGTGATGCCATCCAACCATCTCATCCTGTCATCCCCTTCTCCTCTTGCTTTCAATCTTTTCCAGCATCAGGGTCTTTTCTAGTGAGTCAGTTCTTCGCATCATGTGGCCAAAGTATTGGAGTTTCAGCTTCAGCATCAGTCCTTCCAATGAACACCCAGGACTGATCTCATTTAGGATGGACTGGTTGGATCTCCTTGCAGTCCAAGGGACTCTCAAGAGTCTTCTCCAACACCACAGTTCAAAAGCATCAATTCTTCAGCACTCAGCTTTCTTTATAGTCCAACTCTCACATCCACACATGACTACTGGAAAAACCATAGCTTTGATTAGATGGACCTTTGTTGGCAAAGTAATGTCTCTGTTTTTTAATATGCTGTCTAGGTTGGTCATAGCTTTTCTTCCAAGGAGCAAGTGTCTTTTAATTTCATGGCTGCAGTCACCATCTGCAATGATTTTGGAGCCCCCAAAAATGAAGTCTCTCATTGTTTCCATTGTTTCCCCATCTATTTGCCATGAAGTGATGGGACCACATGCCATGATTTTAGTTGTCTGAATATTGAGTTTTAAGCCAACTTTTTCACTCTCTTCTTTCACTTTCATCAAGAGGTTTTTTAGTTCTTCTTCTCTTTCTGCCATAAGGGTGGTGTCATCTGTGTATCTGAAGTTATTGATATTTTTACTGACAATCTTGATTTCAGCTTGTGCTTCATCCAGCCTGGCATTTTGCATGATGTACTCTGCATATAAGTTAAATAAGCAGGGACAATATACAGCCTGGCCGCACTCCTTTCCCAATTTGGAACCAGTCTGTTTTTCCATGTCCAGTTGCTTCTTGACCTGCATACATATTTCTCAAGAGGCAGGTCAGGTCTGCTATTCCCCTCTCTTTAAGAATTTTCCACAGTTTGTTGTGATTCACACAGTCAAAGGACTTGGTGTAGTCAATAAAGCAGAAGTAGATGTTTTTCTGGAACTCTCTTGCTTTTTCGATGATCCAGTGGATAGTGTCAATTTGCTCTCTGGTTCCTCTGCCTTTTCTATATCCAGCTTGAACATCTGGAAATTCACAGTTCATGTAGTGTTGAAGCCTGGCTTTGAGAATTTTGAGCATTACTTTGCTAGCATGTGCTGCTGCTGCTGCACTAAGTCGCTTCAGTCGTGTCCAACTCTGTGTGAACCCATAGATGGCAGCTCACCAGGCTCCTCTGTCCATGAGATTCTCCAGGCAAGTGACATGTGTGAAGTTGTGAGGTACTTTGAGCATTCTTCAGCATTGCCTTTCTTTGGGATTGGAATGAAAACTGACCTTTTCCAGTCTTGTGGCCACTCTTGAGTTTTTCAGATTTGCTGGCATATTGAGTGCAGCAGCACTTTCACAGCATCATCTTTTAGGATTTGAAATAGCTCAACTGGAATTCCATCACCTCCACTAGCTTTGTTTGTCGTGATGCTTCCTAAGGCCCACTTGACTTTGCATTCCAGGATGTCTGGCTCTAGGTGAATGATCACACTATTATGGTTACCTGGGTCAGGAAGATCTTTTTTGTATAGTTCTGTGTATTCTTGCCACCTCTTCTTAATATCTTCTGCTTCTGTTAGCTCAATACCATTTCTGTCCTTTATTGTGCCCATCTTTGCATGAAATGTTCCCTTGGTATCTCTAATTTTCTTCAAGAGCTCTCTAGTCTTTCCCATTCTATTGTTTTCCTCTATTTCTTTGCATTGATTGCTGTGAAAGACTTTCTTATCTCTCCTTGCTATTCTTTGGAACTCTGAATTCAAATGGGTATGTCTTTCCTTTTCTCCTTTGCCTTTCGTTCTTTCTATTCTTTTCTCTGCTATTTGTCAGGCCTCCTCAGACAACCATTTTGCCTTTTTGTACTTTTTTTCCCCTGGGGATGGTCTTGATCAATGCCTCCTGTACAATGTCACAAATCTCTGTCCATAGTGCTTCAGGCACTCTGTCTATCAGATCTAGTCCCTTAAATCTATTTGTCACTCCCACTGTATAATTGTAAGGGATTTGATTTAGGTCATACCTGAATGGTCTAGTGGTTTTCCCTACTTTCTTCTATTTAAGTCTGAATTTGGCAATAAGGAATTCATGATCTGAGCCACAGTCAGCTCCTGGTCTTGTTTTTGCTGACTGTATAGAGCTTCTCCATCTTTGGCTGCAAAGAATATAATCAATCTGATTTTGGTGTTGACCATCTGGTGATGTCCATGTGTAGAGTCTTCTCTTGTGTTGTTGGAAGAGGGTGTTTGCTATGACCAGTGTGTTCTCTTGGCAAAACTCTGTTAGTCTTTGACCTGCTTCATTTTGTACTCCAAAGCCAACTTTGCCTTTTACTCCATGTATCTCTTGACTTCCTACTTTTGCATTCCAGTCCCCTATAATGAAAAAAACATCTTTTTTGGTTGTTAGTTCTACAAGGTCTTGTAGGTCTTCATAGAACCTTTCAACTTTAACTTATTCAGCATTACTGGTTGGGGCATAGACTTGGATTACTGTGATATTGAATGGTTTGCCTTGGAAACAAACAGAGATCGTTCTGTCATTTTTCAGATTGCATCCAAGTACTGCATTTCAGACTCTTTTGTTGACTATGAGAGCTACTCCATTTCTTCTAAGGGGTTCTTGCCCACAGTAATAGATATAATGGTTATTGGAGTTAAATTCTGCCATTCCAGTCCATTTTAGTTCACTGATTCCTAAAATGTCGATGTTCACTCTTGCCATCACGCTTGACCACTTCCAATTTACCTTGATTCATGCACCTAACAGTCCAGGTTCATATGCAATATTGTTCTTTACAGCATCAGACATTACTTCCATCACCAGTCACATCCACAACTGGGCATTGTTTTTGCTTTAGATCTGTCTCTTCATTCTTTCTGGAGCTCTTTCTCCACTCTTCTCCAGTAGCATATTGGGCACCTACTGACCTGGAGATTTCATCTTTCAGTGTCATATTTTTTTTTTGCCTTTTCATACTATTCATGGGGTTCTCAAGGCAAGAATACTGAAGTGGTTTGCCAATCCCTTCTCCAGTGGACCACATTTTGTCAGAACTCTCCACCATGACCCGTCTGTCTTGGGTGGTGCTACATGGCATGGCTCGTAGTTTCATTGAGTTCGACAAGGCTGTGATCCATGTGATTAGTTTGATTAGTTTTTTGTGACTGTGGTTTTCATTCTGTCTGCCCTCTGATGGATAAGGACATGAAGCTTATGGAAGCTTCCTGATGGGAGAGACTGGGGGAAACTGGTTCTTGTTCTGATGGGCGTGGCTGCTCTCAGTAAATCTTTAATTTAATTTCACATATGAGAAAATTGAATAGTAGATAAGTAACATGTCCATGGTTGCCTCCCTAGAAATGGAATGAGATTTTGAACCTGGGAAATTTGACCCAGAATCAATACCTAGTTGGGGCAGGCTAATCAGTTCAGTTTCTTAGTCATGTCTGACTCTTTGCGACCCCATGGGCTGCAGCACACAAGGCTTTCCTGTCCATCAACTCCCAGAGCTTACTCAAACTCATGTCCATAGAGTCGGTGATGCCATCCAACCATCTCATCCTATTTTCCCCTTCTCCTCCTGCCTTGGGGAGGCGAGTTGAGGCAGGCTAATAGATATAACCAAAACCCCTCAAATTTCAGTGACAATAAAATGTTTTTTTCTCTCTAAAACATGAGTCCCCTATAGATGATCTGCTCTAACCAGCTTGTCTCCAAGGATTACTCAGAGAAAGACACAGGCTCCTTCAATCATGTGCTTATGCCCTCCACTGCATACTTAGAGACCTCCGTATGGGCCTGCCAATGGGGAAAGTATGGGGAACTTGTTTTACAGGCAAGTCTATAAGTCATGTACATAATTCAATCCACATTCTATTGGCCAGACTCAATCACATGACCTGGCAAGTTGTTTAACTGTGTGCCCAAGAGGGAAACAAAAAGGACATTCAGCAGTCTCTGCCATAATATTCATAGACATGTTGATATATAGCCTTTAAAAAAATCACTCTGCACTGCCATAATAGTCATAGACATGTTGATATATAGCCTTTAAGAAAATCACTCAGTTTTGTGCAGATATATGGATGACTCATTTATGTTGACAATCCTTATCAGGAACACTTAAGAAAAAAATTTCTTCACATGGATGTCAGTACCCACACCTCGGACAAAATAAACTAGGGAGCAAAATGTTGTTTTAGATTCTATTATGCCACCAGAGGATATGATTTCCTTTTCTAGAGGAAGTGAAATGAGAAACTAGTAAGTAAGGAACACGTCTAAGTAATTTTACCAACAGTAGAAGAAACATGACTTTTAATGTCTTAATGATCTGTGGTTAAAATAATAGGGATTGACCCTTGCCTTTGATCATCTCATCTTTTGGGTCACCTATTTCCTTTGCAAAGATTAGCCTCTCTTTTCAATTTTCCTTTGGTCTTCAGATCTATTCAGTGCTGCAATGATATGTTAAAATTTTAAAAAAAATGAAACTGCTGGTTCCAATATTTTAAAACGACAAATCTCTCTCTCATAGCTTCCTCGCATTCTCTGTTCACATTGGCATGTGAACTTGTTCAAGGGAAAAGGTCCAAATATGCCATGAAAGGGTTGTCCATCACCAAAATGGCACAGGTGTATTCTCATGGAGAGAAGCCCCTTGAACTGTCTCTTCAACTCCCAGTATTTCTATTCCCTTCCCAGTACTTTCTATCCTTTGATGTTACTTTCTATAAGCCACATAGAAGCCTTTTTCTCCTGATACCAATTGTATTTCACATTCTAAAATTCTTTCTCATTTAATGGGAAACTGTTTGCTGTCTTGAGAAAAAAATACTTTGCAAGTGAGAATATAGATTTTCCTAGTTTGTCTAACAAGGCAGATTAGTTAAGGCTCTAAAAACAAAATAATTAGAGAAGAGAATCTGCCAGTGTTTACCTTCTTCTGGGTCAATGTGAAATTCCTTTTCAGGACAAGAAACTATAGCACCTAGTTGGTAAATGACAAAAGTTTGAATTTCTAACAGTTGTAACTGGTGATAAGAATACCTTAAATTGCTTGACAAGAATAAAATAAGATTCTCACTAACCCTAATCCCATGGCTAAAAGTCTTGAATAACACAAGTATAGTGTACACCAGTAGCATCTTATACCATGCCCTGTTAAGAGTTCTTGCACCTAACATTGGTAAAACTTTTCAAGTATACTGTTTTCTATGCTTATGACATCACTGTAATCTCTCCAAATTATTTCCCTCCAAATTCCTGAACTTCCCCCAAAGTATAACACCTACAATGAAATAAACTCAGAATGGTCTTCCATCTTTGGTGGCAGTTTTGCTTCAAATTAAAGTGACTTGTCCAACATATCTTTTGGTGATAATGATTATAATAGGTCTCATCTCTAGTTAAAAAGGTCATATACTATGCTACAGTCTTTGATGGATAAAAGGGTGTTACAGTTGGATGAGGACATTAATACCATGCAAATGCATCTGTGGATCATGCAGAGGTGTGGGTGGCTCTTCAGTATGGGGCAATAGAAGAAACAACAACAACTATATATATATATATACATTTAACAGTCCAAAGTATGGGTTCAATGAAACCAAATGACAGGAACAAACGTAAAACCAGGCACTTGGGTTCAAAAGAGACAGGAGCATGACTTAACAATAGTATTTATAAAAAATATTTAGAGGTTTTAGAACAATCTAAGATGTAGCAATTTTAAAAGGTCATTAAGACCTAAGATGTTAAGAGAGTCTAAGAACAAGTAGCAAGGTTCAGGATTAATCAGACCACTTCTGAAATAGTTTTAAAACTCATTTTTACTTGATTTCTAATTGGACAAGTAGTAAATTCCCACTGTCAAAAACATTGAAAAGACAGAAAAGTATGATACTCAATATCACACTGCTTGATATTTCTCTGGTACTTTTCTATAGATACTAGATAAATTACATAAATTTAAAATGTGCTATTTTATAGCCTGCTTTTCTCCTTAATAAGAAATCACAAACATTTCCCCAATGTCACTAAATTATCCTTCAACATTTTCAGTTGCTACATTTTGCCATAATCTATTTAACCATTCCTCTATTGTCATTTTTTTCTATATGACAAATAAGTTTGTTTTTGAATTTTTGAACATTCCTCTGATTTTTTCTTTTATTGTTCCAGCATACAGTGGTGTCTGCTTCCCTGCATCCTTGTCAAAAATTGGTATTTTTTTCATCTTTGCCAAATTTACCCATGCAAAGAAGGGTGACTAGCTTTAATTAGCATTCAATTGATTATCATGGAAGGTAAATATTTTTGCACATTTTTTGACATTTTATATTTTTTTATTTCATGAATTAGCCCTTCCAGTATTTTGTCTATTTTTCTATCACAGTGAGAGTCACAACACTTTGAAGATACAGACAAGAATCCATTCGAAAGAGATAGAACCAGGATCACTTGGGAACTGGAAGTCATATCATACCAGTAATTGAAAACATTTATCTGGATTGATAGAGTGTTTAAAGGAGAACTAAATTCAAACATTTTAAAAGTATTAATGGAGGTGCAAAATTAGTGTTAAACTCTGTGACTCCATTGGACAGAACTAGAGCCAATCAATGAAATTTCAGATTATACCTCAGGAGAACATTCAGAAGAGTCCAGAAGTAAAGTGTGGATTTTTAGAATGAGTGGATTTGTGTGACATCTTTTCAGATAGATCACACCATCCCCTTGTTCAGTGTTTCACCCAGTTGGAAATTTGGACTTACTGACCCTACCCCAGACTCCCTTCAAAGCCCACATTCTGTGAGACAGGATGTAACTCCGAGTGGGAAGTTTTCAAACTGAAGCTGTGAAAAAGTTAGCCTAATGTGGCTGTATTTTGGAAGGCCTTTGCTTTACCAGCACTGTATTCAGAAGACATCTTTTAAAACAAGTTATTTCGGATGATGGCAAACGTCACCAAATTCATGTTCGGAGTTGGTTCTTGAATTCTGCGGATGCATTCAATCGCTGCTAGGTACACACACACAACTTCCCTGGTGGTCCGGTTGTTAAGACTCTGAGGGGCTTCTACTGCAGGGGACACAAGTTTGATCCCTGGTCTGGGAACTAAGGTCCCACATGCTGCATGGCACAGCCTCTTCACCAAAAAAAAAAGTTTAAAAAAAATCTGCTTTTTGGGCAGATTTTTCTCTGGTGCCTCAGACAGTAAAGAATCTGCCTGCAATGTGGGAGACCTGGGTTCAATCCCTGGTTTAGGAAGATACCCTGGAGAAGGGAATGACATCTCACGCCAGTATTCTGATCTGGTGAATTCCATGGACAGGGGAGCCTGGCGGGCTACAGTCTGTGGGGTTGCAAAGAGTGGGACACGACTGAGTGACTTTCACTCTCTTCACTCACACACACCCTAACAGACACACCCTACATCACCACCACCCCCAGCTTTACAACTGCCTAACACTGACTTCATTCTTGTAACACTTCACAAGGAGCCATAATTTCCTTTGCTTCCCTGTGAGGGAAATTTGTTCACATTTCATATATCCACATTTTTATATACTTGCTATTGTGCTATGTCTTTGAAATGTAATGACTCAAGAAAATTACATTTAGTATCGTAGCATTTCTCATGTTGGTAACTTATTATAATGGTTATCACTGTAGATTTAGAAGTCATTTATATTGTCCAGCTTTTCCTATTACTGCTAGATTAAATAAATTCTTCATATTGAATTTAGTTACATTTTTCAGCTTTCTAATCTGTATCACTCATTTTCAGTATATTTATAGTCCTTTTGTCTGATTTTGTAGTTTCAAAATGATGCCTTAGATATTTTAAGTTTTGAGCCATCAATGCCCTTTTCAAATTTCCCTCTTAAGATTTTTGTAAAATAATATTCTCCATAATACAACTTTAAATTACCTGCCTTTTCCTTTACTAGACTTAATCCAAGAAGGCTAATTGAACATTAAGCATTTTAATCATCCCACACCATCAAATCTCTCTCCTTGTTACTGAGACTTGGATAGCCCATAAGCTTAACTGTGTTCCTGGCAATGTAACTAGAGAGAAATGTCGATAACATAATTGGTATATAACTAAGGAATTAGTCCTGATCTTTAATATCTATAAAAAAATTATTTCAACAAATATACACTGAATATAACCAAATTCATGGTACTTCATTAGAGCTTTGGAAAATACAGAAATGGATAGGCTGTAGTATTTATCTTTATGGAGTTTACTGAAGAACTAGAAACATAAATAAAAATTTCTGATCATACCAGATGGCCCAGAACAAGAAAATAAACAAAAGAATCATGTAAACAAAAATATATGTAATATGGAAGAATAAGAAGTATAAGGAAATGATGATTCAGTTATAAAAATTGTCATTGCATTATATTTGCAAGTAATGTTCAAATACATCTCTAGGGTGAATATACCATGTGTTATGACTATATCACATTAGATCTCAGGAAGAGCATTTTGAACCACTATTAGCAATGCCTTTTGGAAATCATTAATATAGGAGATAGCCACCAAGACATAAAGATGCTTTCATCTAAAACAAGATGAGGCTTCTTGATAGCAGTATCTTGTAGAATAGCAATGTTTATTTGAAAATGTAGGGGTTATTTTTGGAAAATCAAATAAATATGTCCACAATACATTACAATAAAAATATCTTTTCCCCTGTACTATCTGAAATTTGCTAGCCTTGACTCCAGTCAAGGCTTTGGTACTATTTTTAAATGTATTCATCAAGCAAATAACACCTTTAAAGGACATTTCAAAGTAAGCTGTAAATTCAAATAACATCAGATGTGGAACCAATGTAGGTAAATATGGATCCATTTTATCCTATTTATCCATGTAGATCAATTAGTCTTGTGTTATTATTCTCTATATGCATTCACTCTCAGCTTTAGGAGTTACCATGAATGTGAATTACCCTGATTATGCTTTTTCTCATGATGGTTTCATCTATACATATCTACTGAGCTTGAATGAAAATTTTATAATGTAGCAATATGCATCTAATTGAAGACTTAACAGGGCTAAGAAACAGACTGGGAAAGCAGAAATCATAATATGCACCTGTCCTGATTGTCAGCTGTTGTCTACAATTTCCAAAGAAAATCTAATGAAGGAACCACACTTTTTCCTTTGATTAAATAAATTTCATGACCTAAATAACCTACTTACTCTGGGAAACATTTCTGTCCTGTGTAGTAGTTACCTTGAATGGGGGTAAAGGGAGAGGAGAGAGGTAGTTGCAAGATCAAATAGTAATAATTTTATGTGTCTCTTCTCAATCCCTGTGGTTATCTTACATTCTTTTTTAATGGTTTGTTCTCCTTCTCCATTACATATCAGCTCTCATGAGTTATGGTCATTGAGTCCACACACAAAAAAAGATTCACATATATTTGGTCAATTGATTTTCATAGAGATGCCAAAGTAACTTCATGGAAAAATAATAGTCTTTCAACATGTGGTATTGAAATAACTGGATATCTACATGGAAAAAAAAAATCTCAATTATTCCCTCACGCCATACAAAAAAATTAACCTGAAAAGGATGATTGATCTAAGCTTTGAAGATAAAGGAAACAAACAATTTTAGAAGAAAACAAAGTATAAAATCATCATGACTTTTGGTTAATAAAGATTTCTTAGTATATAAAAATCATAAAAGAAAAATATTAATAAATGAGACACAAATTTAAACTTTTTTTGGAAAGACCCTGTTAAGAAAATGAAAATACAAGCCACAAAGAGGAAAAGATACTTGCAAATGACTCATTCTATGAATTCTTAAATAATAAAAAGACAAACATTTGATTTTAAAATGATTTAAACATATGCCTCACAAGAAAAGATACAAAAATGGTCAATTAACACTTTAAAAGGTGTTTAACATTACAGTGAACAGGAAATATCATATAAAACTGAACACTTTACTAGGGATGAGGGACATATTGGTGAAAAATTCAACATAGTTCTCACTTTTATGGAGTTTATAGTATAATGATAGAGACAAACAAGTTAATAGGTTTTCACAAACAACTGGATAAGTGCTGAGACAGAAAAAATACAGGTGCTTTGGATATGATGACAGAGGAGATCTTATCACAGACAACAGATTGGACAAAGGGATTATCAAACCAGGCTTTCT
The DNA here is from genome assembly GCF_029378745.1 of Bos indicus. Classification (NCBI taxonomy): domain Eukaryota; kingdom Metazoa; phylum Chordata; class Mammalia; order Artiodactyla; family Bovidae; genus Bos; species Bos indicus. The sequence goes on along the minus strand of NC_091762.1, from coordinate 68,348,054 downwards.
GATAAAAGTGAATTTAAGTTGAGATCAATAAGATGAACAGAAACAAACTGAGTAAAAGGGGTATGAAGAATATAAGCATGGACAAGGCACAGTCTCATGCAGAAAATCATGATGAAGAGAGAAACAGCAAGTTCAAGAGTCTAAAAGAAGTTTACTACAGATGGTTGGAGAAAAACCACAGGGGTGAGAGGTGGAAGGTGGTAGTAAGAGATAAATGAGCAATTCAGTCAGATATCAGACCACATAAGTCTTCATATCTTGTCATAAGATATTTTAACTTCATTATAAAAACAACATATGGAATGCATAGGAAAAAAATAGAATAAATCCAAATTTGAAAGAAGTAAAACTGTCAGTATTTGCAGATGACATAATACTATACACATAAAATCCTAAAGCTGCCACCAAAAAAATTAGAACTAATAAATGAATTCAGGAAAGTTTCAGGATATGAAATTAATAAATAGAAATCTGTTGCAATTCTATATACTACCAACAAGCTGTCAGAAAGAGACATTACAAAAACCATCCAGCTTAGGATTGCATCAAAAAAAAATAAAATACCCAGGAATAAATCTGACTCTGGACATGGAACAACAGTCTGGTTCCAAATAGGAAAAAGAGTACGTCAAGGGTGTATATTGTCACCCTGATTATTTAACTTATATGCAGAGTACATCATGTGAAACGCTGGGCTGGAAGAAACACAAGCTGGAATCAAGATTGCCGGGAGAAATGTCAGTAACCTCAGATATGCAGATGACACCACCCTTATGGCAGAAAGTGAAGAGGAACTCAAAAGCTTCTTGATGAAAGTGAAAGAGGAGAGTGAAAAAGTTGGCTTAAAGCTCAATATTCAGAAAACGAAGATCATGGCATCTGGTCCCATCACTTCATGGGAAATAGATGGAGAAACAGTGGAAACAGTGTCAGACTTTATTTTGGGGGCTCCAAAATCACTGCAGATGATGATTGCAGCCATGAAATTAAAAGACGCTTACTCCTTGGAAGAAATGTTATGACCAACCTAGATAGCATATTCAAAAGCAGAAACATTACTTTGCCAACAAAGGTCCATCTAATCAAAGCTATGGTTTTTCCAGTAGTCATGTATGGATGCGAGAATTGGACTGTGAAGAAAGCTGAGCACTGAAGAACTGATGCTTTTGAACTGTGGTGCTGGAGAAGACTCTTGAGAGTCCCTTGGACTGCAAGGAGATCCAACCAGTCCATTCTAAAAGAGATCAGTCCTGGGTGTTCTTCAGAAGGAATGATGCTAAAGCAGAAACTCCAGTACTTTGGCCACCTCATGCAAAGAGCTAACTCACTGGAAAAGACTCTGATGCTGGGAGGGATTGGGGGCAGGAGGAAAAGGGGGTGACAGAGGATGAGATGGCTGGTTGGCATCACCGACTCGATGGACGTGAGTTTGAGTGAACTCTGGGAGATGGTAATGGACAGGGAGGCCTGGCATGCTGTGATTCATGGGGTCACAAAGAGTCGGACACAACTGAGCGACTGAACTGAACTGAACTGAACTGAAGGAGGTAGGAGACCTGTACTCAGAAAACTATAAGACATTGATGGATTAATTTGAAGAATGAATTGGAAGAATTAATATTACTAAATGACCATATTGCCCAAGGCAATCCACAGAATCAGTGTGTACAGCATGGGGAATATAGTCAGTAATAATGTAATATGGAACTTCTCTTGTGGTCCAGTGGTTAAGAATCCACCTGCCAATGTAGGGGACACAGGTTCAATCCTGATGCAGGAAGATTTCACATGCCATGGGTCAACTAAGCCTGTGCACCACAACTACTGATACCTATGGACCCTAAAGTCCATGCTTCAAACAAGAGAAGCCACTGCAATGAGAAGCCTGTGCACTGAAATTAGAGAGTACCTCCTTCTCACTGCAATTAGAGAAAGCTCATGTGCAGCAACAATGACCCAGCATGGCCAAAAATAAATAAATAATTTTTTTTTTTTTTAAGTTAAGATGAAACATGCATCATGAATGTCAATATATAGAAGGAAAGTTGTAAGATCTCGAAAAAGACAAAAATGTCTTTGATATTTGATGTTCTGAATGGACATTTATTATTCATTTAAAATGCATTTACTTAACAAATTTTTACTAAGTAATTGTTGGAAGTGTAAATAAAAGTAGTCTGGGGCATTTTTAAGGTAGGAAACTATAATATTTCAAATTAGTACTCAAGCCTGGTGCTAGGTTATCTATATCACAGCTGGAATGTGGCAAAGGGATAGGAAAAAAAATAGTAAAGATCTTTCAGATCTATACCACCTATGGCTAAAATAAAGTTGAGATTTTTTGTCTGGCTCTAATGATAGAAAATATTCCTGACTTGAGGACACAAAGTGACATTTCAGAACTCCTGGCAGAAAGAAGAAAGTTAACTTTAGAATATATTACTCTAAGTAATAATTTCAGGAACTTCTCTGTTATCCTTCTCAAAGGAAAAACTTGATGAATGATATAGGTATGAAATTGAAGAAAAAATAAGATACTCAACCAAAAGAAAAGATAAGAAAATTACATCAGGTATAATATTGGGTTCTCTTATTGCCCACTGTATTAAGGTTAGATAGGTGTTCTTTTTCTTTTCCCAATACACATTCTTTTCTTTCCCCTGTATATTCATCCAGTAACAAATCATGTAGAGAAGGCAATGGCAACTCACTCCAGTACTCTTGCCTGGAAAATCCCATGGATGGAGGAGCCTGGTAGGCTGCAGTCCATGGGGTCGCTAGGAGTCGGACACGACTGAGCGACTTCACTTTCACTTTTCACTTTCATGCATTGGAGAAGGAAATGGCAACCCACTCCAGTGTTCTTGCCTGGAGGATCCCAGGGATGGGGGAGCCTGGTGGGCTGCCATCTATAGGGTCACACAGAGTTGGACACGACTGAAGCAACTTAGCAGCAACAAATCATGATCATGCAGGTAGTCCAGGATGGACCTATAGTCCACGATGGGCCAGTAGTCCATGATGGACCAAAGTTTGTTCTGTATCACATTGGCCATGATAATTGGTTTGGAATGGGTATCTAACCCAAGAAGAAGCCATCAGATCTCTTTGCTGTGACTGATGAATAGATTCTGGGAGAATGAAATTAACTCTTCCCAATGGTGTTACTGCAAAGTTATGCTAACAGGCTATCTGGCCAATACCTATCTCCTCTTTAATGAGAAAAATGTCCATGTTGCATATAAGAGAAGATATAAAAGTTTTCTGGTTGGTGATAGTTTTGAACCCTCAAAAAATCATGAATGATGTCATTCCAGCATTTTTCTCAGGATTATGAGTCAATAAATGTCCCCTTTTCTCTTTTGCGTCTGAGAAACTGTCTAGAAACAAAATTGTATTCTTGCTATTTTGTTATTTGCTGTCAAACAATCTAGACTAATAAAATCTACCAACAACATGAAGGTCCCATGTTTCGAAAGATACTGTCTACTACATTGCATTTATTAAGTAAAAGCAATTTGTTTTACACTTTTAATAACTGAGAAATTTTACATCTATTATAAACTTTTAATAAGAATAAGAAAACAAAAATTACTAATTGAGCTGAAAAAATTTCAACCAAAGAAAATAAATGTAATGCTTCGTTAAACTTTGAAAGCTTAATTAAAGGTAAATATACCATTACTGTGAAGGTTTTCAAAATATCACAAAAGTTTTAGGATCTACATGACTATCCTCAAAGTGTTTGAGATTCCAGACACTCCACTGTGGAAACTATGCTCACAAAGATAAATCTCTCATAGCATTTACAATATAACAGTGTAACACAGGATTTCCTTGTCTATATCCCCTATCAGACCTTCAAATTTTTGGAAATAGATAGTGGTTCAAAATTGCTATCTTTCCCCTAATATATGCTTTTTCCATTCTCCCATAATGACAGAGATTCTAATTTCTGACTGGGAAAATAGTCACATACCTTTGCAGATGGGAATAAGCATATTAAATTCTGGTCAATGACATGTGAGCATGGATATTGTATAAGCATGAGGTTGATACTTTCTTTAAAAATAGTTGACAGTTTTCTAATATCATTTAAGGTATAAACACACTCCACTCTGTCTCCCACTGATTAAAGCTAAAATAATACAGCTACACTGGAAACACCTGGGCTATTTCTAATAATGTTAAGCATGTAACTACCTTATGACCTAGGCATTTAAATAAAAAAAACTTATTCAGAACAAAAACATGTATGTGAATATTTATATTAATATTATTTACAATCACCTCAACTGGAAAGAGCCAAAATATTCTTCAGTGGGTGAAAGGATTAATTGCGGTACATCCACACAGTGGGATATTGCTCTGTAATAAAAAGAATAAGCTATTATTCACACAATAGGATGGATTTCAGTTATATTATACTATATCAAAGAAGGAGCTTCCTAGGCTGTGCAAGTGGTAAAGAATCCACCTGCCAATGCAGGAAATGCAAGAGACGTGGGTTCTATCCCTGAGTTGGGAAGATTCCCTGGAGTAGGAAATGGTAACCCACTCCAGGATTCTTGCCTGGAAAATTTCATGGACAGAGGAACCTGGTGGGCTACAGTCCATTGGGCCACAAAGAGTCAGACATGACTGAGTGACTGAACAGATAACATATAAGAAGCCAAAACTAAAAAGCTGAATGCCTTTATGATATACAATTTGGTTTATATGACATTCTGTAAAAGGCAAAATTATAGAAATGGAGAACAGGCCAGCAGTTGCCAGGGTTTGGGTCTATTGAGGAAATTGATTACCAAGAGGTAGTATGAAGAAATTTGGGGGCTGATGGAATTACTCTGTATTTTATCTGTGATGGTGAAACTGTGCAGGACCCTTTGGGGCTCCCTGAAGCCTTTTGAACAGTTGCTAATCTAGAAAGGGAGTAGCAGCCAAGAAACAATACAGCACCCTAGGGGCAGGGTCCTACTTCCACCTCAAGGGATACACATAACATTACCTTTGAGCTTTTTATAGAACAAAAACCCCCACTGAATGGAAGATACTAGCATTCTTCATTCCAGAGAACTCATCAGAAGACCACTTGGGGCCACATTAAAGGAGAGCAGGCCCTGCACACACCCTGATTCTTATCAGCAACTCCACCCTTCAACCATTGCTATATAACTCCTCACCAAATCTTCCCAGTTGAGACACACAGTTTTGAGGGACATGAACCCACTTTCCCTGGCAAAGCAGTAAAACTATTCTTTTCTACTTCAGCCAAAAATCTGTCTCTGAGATTTGATTCAGCACCAGTGCACAGAAGCTGAGTTTTCAGTGGTGGCCACCCAAATCTACATATGTGTTAAAACTCAAAACTGTATGCAAAAAGTTGATTTTTCAATATGTAAACTAAAATAATAATAATTAAAAGGCTTTCAAAACTGGACAGCTGATACCCAAACTTTGTCCCTTCTACTTTGTCCTGGGAACATGAATGCCAGTTTGGACCATGACAACATGGATGGTGGAAATTACCTGGAAACAAGCAGTATACTATACCTCTACTGCATATTATTTTGGGATTTTCTGTTAGCGGCAGTTAAAACTATTCTAATTAATATAGTCAGTATCTTTCATTTAATGATACCCCCAAATCTAATAATGTGTGCATGCAGTAAATAACTATTGGGCAAATAAAGATTACTTTAAATGAAATGTTACCAATTAATTATCAAAATACTATATTCCTCAGTTAGGCCAGCAATAAAATATTGTTAAAACCATTTCACTAATGAGTTGAAAGAGAAGTGTTTATTATCATATTCTTCCCTGGTAAGATGATGGATTTAGTTGAGTCTGTCCTGGATAAGTCAGGCATTGTATCTATGGAACCACCATATGAAATAATCCAGTTAGCTGATTTAAAGCTATTTAATCTAAATACAATTGTCAAACTCTGTCCTGGCTCAGGTTTCCAGGACTCTGACTGGTGTTATCCTTGTCCACATTTTCCTGGACTGTTCAATTTAGATTAAAATTCTTGTTCTGAAGACTCTGAATTCCCAAATACTCCATCATATATATCAAATTCTAATACTGTAATCTGTTAGAGTATTAGAATGCTTTTTTAATTAAAAAACAAAAAGGCAATACTTCAGAGGTGCCTTACTTTGAAATAACATTTGCTAAATCCTGTGAACAAGCACCTCACATTTAAGAATTTCCTGTAGCAATGAGGACAACACTTCAACAATTTTCTTGAAATACAGTTGCTCATTCAATAATTATGCATTTTCCACAGTAAGGATTAAATCTGGAATTTGGAAGATGTTCTGGTTTCATCCTGTCTAGGCCATCAACCTTCTTTATCATATATATCACCCCCCACCACCACACACACACACACACACTCCTGTCTCTCCTATCTTGGAAATAAGTATTCTTTTCAATACTTTTCATATCCCTATCTACATCTACCTAGCTCTAATATTTGCAGATTCCCTGGTGGCTCAGAGGGTAAAGCGTCTGCCCGCAATGCGGGAGACTTGGGTTTGATCCCTGGGTGGGGAAGATTCCCTGAAGAAGGAAATGGCAACCCACTCCAGTACTCTTGCCTGGAAAACTCCATGGATGGAGAAGCCTGGTGGGCTACAGTCCATGGAGTCACAAAGAGTCTGATGTGACTAAGCGACTTCACTTTCACTTTCAACATTAAAATATTTCTTTTAAAAAAGCAATAATAAAAACCATAATTCAAAAGACTAGAAAAGGAAAAATAAATATTCTTATAGCGAGTCATTGAACAAAGGGAAAGAAGGAAATGGACAGACATTTTCAGCAACACATTTATCAGTTGTTTGCCCCTCACTGAGCCTTTGGTCTGTGTATTTATGGTTCCTCTGATGCCATAGCTGCTGTTGGACTCTAGAGATTAGACCTCTTTTCTGCAATGGATCAAAATGTGATTATGGTTTTGGATCAAAATCAGAGGAGCACTTTGAGGCCTTAAGGCTTCTGAACTCTGACAACACCAGGATGTTAGATCAAAGTGTCAGTTGCAGAACACCTATTTCGTGTAGGATGAATAAATCCTGGGGAGTTAAAGGTGTTCAGAATTTCTGTGTCTGACTTTTCTGACATTATTTTAAAACTTTGATGTAGTTTAGCTGGCTCACTTTTCTGAGTCTATATTCACCTATCACAATAACTCTTCAATAGCATCTTTATGGGAAATTTTAACTCAAAGAAAATGAGTTTAATATTTTTTAATTGGGAAACTCTCAATAAAAATTTATTAATTCAGCCAGTCAGTAATATATTATACTATATGTAGGGAAAGATGTTATAAGTAAAAGATCAACCAGTCTTTTAGGAGTTTATCACTTAATAGTAAAGATAAAATATGTACATCAAAAACTACAATTTGAAAAGCATGATAAGAGGTTCTGATTCTAGTGACGGCATACTAACTTGTATAGGACTAACTTCTCCTGCCAAGAAAAACTGAGAAAACTGAATAAAATATGAACCAAAAAAAAAAAAATGGGGTCTGTTGGAAAACACTGGGAAGCCATCAAGGAAGCAAGATTCTTAGAGAACGGAAGTACAAAGAAATAAGCCTGATACTTGGCTCTGCTTTTCCCTTCAAAGCACTGGCTGATTTGTAGGCAGCCTCTGAGAGGCTGAAAGCAAAATTTTAGACAATAGGGCTTGGAGTAAAAAAATTCAAGTTTGACGCCCTCAAAGAGAAGAGACTATGGTAAACATCTAAGGTTTCCAGTTGATATCTTTGAAAGGATCACTCAGGAGAAAAAAGGTTAACAAGAAATAGGTCAACCCCACAGGAAACCAGATTCCAATCGTCCCTATTCTCAAAGTGAATTAAACTAATTTATCCCCAGGCTAACTGCATTCTAGCAGGGAAAACAAAACAAAACCCCTTAAAGAAAATATTTCATATGACCCTAAATCAAATTATATCTAAGTTATTTTTTATATATAAGATCCAAAAAGTTTTTATTAAAAATTTAATAGGAAAATCAATAGAAGAGATCAATAAGGGAAAAAAGTAGATAACAGAAATGAACCTATGGAAAATACAAATATTGTGGTTATCATATATAAAAACAAAAGTATCTATGACCAATATACTCAAGAAAAATATGTCAAGATGAACAGTTCAACAGATAAATAAAAAATTTGGACTCCCCTGGTGATCTAGTAGTTAAGACTCCATGCTTCCAGTACAGGGGGCCTGGGCCAATCCCTGGACAGGGAATGAGATCCCTCATGCCTACAGGCTGCAACTAGAACTCAGCACAGACAAATGAAAATTAAATAAAAAAATTTTTTTAAAAGAAGGAAAACAGTTGAGGTACAAAAAGAACTATTTGTGTCCAAAGAGTGAAACTGAATAATGCGATCACAGATTAGCACCACCCCTCTCTTCCCCCAACCAGAACAAATCAACTAGAAATTTTACAACAAGAAAATTACAAAAACTGAAAATGAAACTCAATAAATGAGTTCAATAGCAGACTGGACATAGCTGAAGAGTAGAAAGACCAGTGAACTGAATGATAGGTTAGTAGTAGAGATCCAAGTTTGCACAGGAAACATTTAACCTGCATGTAATTGAAGTCCTAGGAGAAAAGAGTGCACATATTTGAAGAAATGTGGTCAAAAGTTTTCTAAAACAAGAAAGATATCAAGCCATGGATTCAAGAAACACTTTAAACTCCAAGAAGGATAAACATAAAGAAAGCAACCCTTAAACATCTCATAATACAGCTGGGAAAAAAGAAACAGAAATTTTTTAAAAAGGTTAAAGGAAAGAAACAAAAAACAATCATTTCAAAGGAGCAACAATAATACTGACAGATGGCTTCTCAATAGAAATAATAAAACCAGAAGATAATGTAATGCCGTCTTCAATACTGCCAACTTCAAATTTTTAGCCAGTGATAATATCCTATAAGTATGAAATCAAAACAAAGGCATTTTCACAAAAATGTATTTTTCACCAGTAAACCTAGGATGGAAAAGAGATGAAAGGATTTCTTATGACAGAAGATAGGAATCTATCCTAAATGGAAATAAAGAAATATCAGAAGTAGCACAAAGCAATAGAAAGATTGATGTGTAAGTAAATACATATTGATAACATATGATCAAGTTGTGAAATTTAAAATACATTAAATAGAAATATATGACACAAAAACTAATAGGCATGAAAAGGATAAATAAAGTTTTTTAAATTCCTTATATTAATCAGGAAATGGTAAAAGTACAGATTCATTTCAGACTTTAATAAAAGAAGGGTGGATTGAAATCTTGAGCTAACCACCAAAAAATAATAAAAGATAATACAACTAACTAGAAGTAGAAAATATGATAAGAATATTTAATGTAAAAGCAGGCAATAAAATATAGTGAAGAAGTATCAAACATATGAAACAAATGGAATCCAAATAGTAAAACTTACTCTCTTACTGTCCAATATATCAGTGAATAAATTAAATGTGGTGGTGGTGATTTAGTCACTAAGTCATGTCCAACTCTTTGTGACCTCATGGACCATAGCCCACCAGGTTCCTTTGTCCATGGGATTTTCCAGGCAAGAATATTGGAATATTCTTGTATTGTTGCCACTTGTTTCTCCAGGGGATCTTCCTGACCTAGGAACCAAACCTTCAGACCTGCATCTCCTGCATTGCAGGCAGATTCTCTCACCACTGAGCCACCAGAGAAGCCCTAAATTAAATGGTCAGTTCAGTTCAGTTGCTCAGTCGTGTCCGACTCTTTGCGACCCCATGAATCACAGCATGCCAGGCCTCCCTGTCCATCACCAACTGCTGGAGTTCACTCAGACTCACATCCATCAGGTCGGTGATGCCATCCAGCCATCTCATCCTCTGTCGTCCTCTTCTCCTCCTGCCCCCAATCCCTCCCAGCATCAGAGTCTTTTCCAATGAGTCAAATCTTTGCATGAGGTGGCCAAAGTACTGGAGTTTCAGCTTTGGCATCATTCCTTCCAGAGAACACCCAAGGCTGATCTCCTTCAGAATGGACTGGTTGGATCTCCTTGCTGTCCAAGGGACTCTCAAGAGTCTTCTCCAACACCACAGTTCAAAAGCATCAATTCTTTGGCACTCAGCTTTCTTCACAGTCCAACGTCACATACAACTTCACATCCAACTTCAGTCCAACTTCACATCCATACACGACCACTGGAAATACCATAGCCTTGACTAGACGGACCTTTGTTGGCAAAGTAATATCTCTGCTTTTGAATATGCTATCTAGGTTGGTCATAACTTTTCTTCCAAGGAGTAAGCATCTTTTAATTTCATGGTTGCAGTCACAATCTGCAGTGATTTTTGGAGCCCAGAAAAATAAAGTCTGACACTGTTTCCACTGTTTCCCCATCTATTTCCCATGAAGTGATGGGACCAGATGCCATGATCTTTGGTTTCTGAATGTTGAGTCTTAAGCCAACTTTTTCACTCTCTTCTTTCACCTTCATCAAGAGGCTTTTTAGTTCCTCTTCACTTTTTGCCATAAGGGTGGTGTCATCTGCATATCTGAGGTTATTGATATTTCTCCCGGCAATCTTGATTCCAGCTTGTGCTTCTTCCAGCCCAGCATTTCTCATGATGTACTCTGCATTGAAGTTAAATAAGCAGGGTGACAATATACAGCCTTGACGTACTCCTTTTCCTATTTGGAACCAGTCTGTTGTTCCATGTCCAGTTCTGTTGCTTCCTGACCTTGGTACAAATTAAATGTACTAATTGATAAATAATGACACAAGTAATATAAGCTGTTTATAAGAGATACACCTTAAATATATACAGAATAACTGAACATTAAGTGATAAAAGCAGATAAACTGTACAAACATTAATCAAAAATCTAACGCATCTGGACCAACATAAAAGCAGATTTGAAGGCAAGAAGCTTCACTAAAGATAAAGTAGGACATTTCATCATAAAATGGTCAACTCACTGCTGCTCCTGCTGGTAAGTTGCTTCAGTCGTGTCCGACTCTGTGTGACCCCATAGACAGCAGCCCAACAGGCTCCCCCGTCCCTGGGATTCCCCAGGCAAGAACACTGGAGTGGGTTGCCATTTCCTTCTCCAATGCGTGAAAGTGAAAAGTGAAAGTGAAGGCGCTCAGTCATGTCGGACTCTTAGCGACCCCATGGACTGCAGCCTACCAGGCTCCTCTGTCCGTGGGATTTTCCAGGCAAGAGTACTGGAGTGGGGTGCCATTGCCTTCTCCGGGTCAACTCACTAGACAGATATAAAAGTTTCAAATTTGTGTTCACCTAATAATAGAGCCTCAAAGTATACACAGCAAAATCTGACTGAAATAAACTGAGAAGTGGGAAGAAAAAAAACACAACTATATTGGGAAATTTTAACAAACTATGATCAGTAAGTGATATAAAAAAAAAGCAGTTTATAAACAGGTAGGAATTTAGAACTTTTGATTAATGTAAAAAACAAAGTTATCATAACTGAAATATATAGAACACTGCACTCCAAAATAACAGAATATATATTTTTAAAATATTTTTTTGAGATGAACCATTTTTAAAGTCCTTATTGAATTTGTTACAATATTGCTTCTCTTTTATGTTTGAGTTTTTTGGCCATGAAGCATGTGAGATCTTACGTCTTTGACCAGGGATTGAACTCGCACCTACCTTAGAAGGCAAAATCTTAACCACTGGACTGCCAGGGAAGTCTGAGCACACATTCTTTTAAAGTTCACATGGAAAATTTTTCCAGAATTGAGCATATGATGAACCACAACACAAGTCTCTAAATATTTCAAAGGAAACTGTACCAAGTGTTGTTTTCTCAGAGTGGAATAATGATACTTTTTAAAATATATATACCTAGAGAATTACCAAGCATTTGGAGCTTAATTAATATATATACATTTCCTAATAACCCATGGGTCAAAGATGAAAGTTGCAGTAGAAATTTTAAAATATTTTAAACTGGATGATAATGAAGATATGACATAATATATGTAACTCAACTAAAGCTATCCATAGAGATAAATGTGTTGTTTCAAATGTATATAAAAAAAGAGGGGGAGAGAGATGCTAAAAAACTGTGAACTTAGCATCCATTTCAGGAAGGTGAGAAAAGAACAGCAAAAATAAATGAAAGGAAAGCAAAAGATTGGAAACATACCTAACCCCAAGACCCCAGTAGGGAGACAAATAGTAAAGCAAAATTCCATTTTTTATAAAATCCATGCTATTTGGCTCTCTGTTTGACTGTTTCTTCTAATTTTTGTCATCCTTTGGCTATTAGGATTATTTGGCTATTAGTAACTCCTCATCACTCACAGAGCATTAATGCTTCTATTTTCTTCCATCCTATCTATGGTCATAATGATTTGTGATGTTGAAGTAAACCGTACATTGAATAAACAATTTAAGATTATGAGTAACACACAACTTTGTGCTTCGCACAGTCCCTTTAAATTTTATTGAATGGAGGTGAGTTTTTTCCACAGGAGGAAGAATTGAACTTTTCTGGTCATTTCCAGGTACTATAACACCACCTGGTCACTTATGTCATTAAAAACAAGGCTCAAATCAGAAATGAAAATACTTTGTCCCATGTAACAGTGACTATTCTGAATATTTATTTGGGAATCAAGTCTTCTCCCCTCCCCAGCTCTTGGAGCTTTAGGTTAGAGGCTTCCACTCTCTATTTTTATCTTGTTAGTCTCCTCACCCATTTGCTATACTATTTGGCTCCCCACTGGAGTCTTGGTGTTGGGTGTATGAAGGGAAGAGGAGTAAAGAAATAAGCCTGTTTTTATGTGGCTAGCTAGACTCCAGAATGTAGGTTTGGGGGATGATAACCAGCTGACTCTCCTACCAGAGTTCTTTAAAGGTTCCCACAAGGTCCCTCTCTCCTACAGCTCTTTCGTTCTGGGATTGATAGATCCACATTCTGGGCAGCTCCTTGACAAAGGTTAAGTGCTATCATCATTCCCCCATTACAGATGGAGAAAGTGAAATTCAGGGAAGTTAAGAAAGTTTCATAATAAGCAACTGAGCAGAATTTTATTACAGATCTGATGGACCGCAAACCTTGAGCTGTTTTCAAGTTACCAGGGAGCATACAGTCTACAGGGAGAGTTAAGAAAGCACCTGGGGGGACAGAGAAGACTCAGGTTGAACTTGAAAGATGCACAATGTAAGTTGTGAGTTTAAGTTATATTCAGGGTCTTGCTGAGGACTGTACCCTGGGAGAAGCCACTCAGCTTTGAGGAGACTGCTCTGAAGAGGTGGGGAAAGGCCAGCTTATATATGATTTTTGGCAAGGAATACATGCAGTCAAGCATACAACTTGGTTAAAGGCTACTGCTAATTAAAAAAAAAAAAAAACAGATATCTCAAGGGAATGATTTTAGTCCTTTTCTATGTATGGGAAGATGCAAGAATCTGGGGTCACTAAAATTCTTCCTGAGATATGCATTTAACCATTTAAGGGGCCTGCTTGTCCAAAGCACAGTGTCATATCTTGATATCATCTAACTTCCTCTCTGAATGCACTGTTATTTGGCAACTGCAGTAGATAACAACTTAACCCTTGTAGAACTGGGTGCTGAGCAACCCTCTTTGTTTTAGCAATCCTGATTCTTCTGCTTGCATTTGCCAAAGAGGCACATTTTGGGGTGGCAAACTGTTCCCCTTCAGTAGACTAGTTGCATCTGATCCTTTCATGTTTTCAATTTGACTGGTATTCATAGGAATTTCTGATGGCATTCTATGCATTCCACCTTGGTTGGCAAGTCATCCACTTGTCTGTTCTTAGCACACTATCTTGCCTTAGGTTTTGAGTAGACAGGAAAAGCTTCTAGTGAGACTTTCATGAAGAAACCAGCTCCTCTGGAAACCATGGATCCCTCTTCTATGATTCTATCATGCCTTTCTTCCTTTAAACTTTGCTCTTGTCAGATCTTCCTGCCAGGGGTTGAAGCCATGCCTCTAACCACATCAAAGCCTGTATGAATTGGATTATAAAGCTTAACCTCTGGAATCAGAAGACTTAGTTTTCAAATCCAGCCTCCAACTTACTCAAGTGTGTGGTCTTGAACAAAACACTGAAGATAATGAATGTGATGCTTACCAATCATGTGCTGGGTGCATACTCTGTGCTAGGCGCTGTAGCTAAGCACTTTTCACACATTACCTCACTTAGCACTAACAACTCAAGAAAATTCGATAAGTACCTATGTTGTCAAATGAGGATCTGAGGCTTTGCAGATTCACTACTCATAAAATGCATGACTTTTAGCAAGTTACTTAATCTTTCTACACCTCATACACAAATGCTAAAATATCTAACTTCTGTTGCCATTGACATGGTTAAATAGGGATGCATAGAAAGAACTTGGCCTAGAGTGTGCCAAATAAGTATTATCCACTAGTATTATTGTTACCCTACACTCTCCCCTATGAGAATTGTTTATATATGATATGAAGAAAGCAAAAACTTATATTAACTAGTTCCAAGAGATGCAACCAAATTGAATTATTCCAACCAAAGTCTTCATTTTCATGATAGTTGAAAATATCCGCCTCATTTTGCATTATGAAAGCAGCATTTAAGATATACACATATGAGGATAGGTGTCAGGTTAAAGATGAGCACATAATCTGGGACCACTTTAAAAAATACCAGAAAGTTCCCTGGATCATCTAGTGCTAAGTAGGCAGACAGATGTCCCTTCCCACCTGCTTCCTCACCATCTCCACATTCACATATTTGAGAAAATTCCAGATGCCTCAGTTCTCCACCCACTTCATCGCCTATACTATGTCATATCAAGTAACCCAAGCTCAGCTTCCCCTTTGAGCACCACACAAATGCTGCTGCTCTCGCTTAGTGCAGCCCTTCGTTTATCACTCTGGCATCTGTGTTCTCACAACTCCAGAGGGAAGAATCAATGCAGTCACTGTTCATTTCCATCTATCATGACACCTCAAAGGGGTGTCCTTCACAATGACACCATCTTACTCTAATGCTTTACAAAATGTATTCTTTTGTCTCATTAATAACTTGACTGATGATAAAAGATGCCTTGAGATTCAGCTTGCCTGTCTGTGGTCCTGCTGTCTGATAATTCCAATTATGTCCAGATGTTTTCCTGCCCTGTCCACTTCTAGACACACACAAAGGAAAATAAAAGCATCCTTTATTTTACTTTTTATTACTGATGGTGTAGTAGTTTCAGAAAATATGATTAGTTCCATGTTTTCATGCAATTTTTGGTTTTGAATTCTTAAATTTATCATTAAAAAGTCAAATAGTATTGGCCAGCACACATGCCGAAAGTGGATTTCCATGATCAATAAATGACAGAAATAAATTCAAGCCAGCTGACCTTTCTTGTGATACATACATTAACAAATATTTTTCTTTGATAAAGAAAAATTTAAAGACTTCCTCTTCTATGACAAGAAAAGGCTGAATACAGCTTTTTGCCTGGAAACAACCAAAAAGATAAACCAAATATATAAAACCTTAGTTTTCAAAATACTGACTACTAAGCAACAAAGGACAGTAACTCTCTGAGAAATGGGAAATAAATGAGATGAGTCTTATGACTGCTCCAGCTTACTACTTGAGAATTTCCAGGCCATGTCTCAGGGAGGGGGGACTGAAGAAAAATCTGCTGAATGCCATGAACAGAGAATAAGCTGGGATTCTAGAGAGACCAAGGTAACTAGAGGGGGAAGGACAGAGTACCAGAAAGGATAAGGATGCATAGAGAGGGAACTTTAGAGATTTGCAAAAGGCCCCCTAGAGTTTTCAGATAGCTATGGGCACACGCCTTTGAAATGATGGCACAATGGTAAAAATTCTGCCTGCAATGCTGGAGACACAGAAGATGTGGGTTCAATACCTGGGTCAGGAAGATTTTCCTGGAAGAGGTAATGGCAACCCACTCCAGTGTTTTTGCCTAAAATGTCCCATGAACAGAGGAATCTACAGTCCATGGTGTCGCAGAAGAGTCAGACATGACTAAGCGACTATAAAAGTATTCAGTTCAGTTCAGTTCAGTTCAGTCGCTCAGCCGTGTCTGACTCTTTGCGACCCCATGAATCGCAGCATGCCAGGCCTCCCTGTCCAACACCATCTCCCGGAGTTCACTCAAATTCACGTCCATCGAATCAGTGATGCCATCCAGCCATCTCATCCTCTGTCATCCCCTTCTCCTCCTGCCCCCAATCCCTCCCAGCATCAGAGTCTTTTCCAATGGGTCAACTCTTCACATGAGGTGGCTAAAGTACTGGAGTTTCAGCTTTAGCATCATTCCTTCCAAAGAAATCCCAGGGCTGTTAGAGGGAACAATTGCGAGAGTTCACACAGGGCCATGAATACTGCCCACTCTCATTAGCAAAACTGGAAAATCCCATTATTAATAGAGCTCTGAGTACGGTATTTGACTTAAGTTCTTGACTGAATAATGAGGAATAAGTGTTGTTGTTGCTGTTCTGTCACTAAGTCATGTCTGACTCTTTGTGACCCCACGGATTATAGCCCTCTTGGCTCCTCGGTTCATGGATTTCCATAGCAAGAATGCTGGAGTGGGTTGTCATTTCCTTCTCCAGGGGATCTTCCCCACCTAGAGATTGAATCTGTGTCTCCTGCATTGGCAGGTGGATTCTTTACCACTGAGTCACCTGGGAAGCCCTTGGGGAATAATTAGGTCTCTCCTTAACACCACTCTAGTCCCACCTAACAAATCTTAAGAACAGGATCTGAATGAATTAAGCTAAAGGGCTTTCCTGGTAGTTCAGCTGGTAAAGAATCTGCTTGCAATGCAGGAGACCCCAGTTCAATCTCTGGGTTGGGAAGATCCCCTGCAGAAGGGAATGGCAACCCACTCCAGTATTCTTGCCTGGAGAATTCCATGGACAGAAGAGCCTGACAGGCTACAGTCCATGGGGTCACAAAGAGTCAGACATGACTCAGCAGCTTTCATTTCACTTCACTTCACTTCACTTTATTAATAAAAACTTAGGTATGTCCCAAAACAAAGGTCGAGACTATTTCTAGAAATACAAAGATGCCCATTACCCAACAAAGTAAAATCTGCAATATCTGGCATTCAACAAAAAGTTACTAAGAATGCAAAGAAATAGGAAAATATGAAGAAAAATTAATTGACTAAAACCAATCCAAAACTGACACAGATGTTAGAATTAGCAAAGACATTTCTTAAATTATTGTAGCTGTTTTCCCTATGCTGACATTTCTAGACATGAAAACTTCAGTGTATGGGATTAAAAATACAACAGGATGAAATTTTTAAAAAATTTTATTGGAGTATAGCTGCTTTACAATGTTGAGTTATTTCCTACTGTACAGCAAAGTGAGTCAGTTATATGTATACATATATCCCCTCTTTTCAGAGAAGGCAATGGCACCCCACTCCAGTACTCTTACCTGGAAAATCCCATGGATGGAAGAGCCTGGAAGGCTGCAGTCCATGGGGTCACTGAGGGTTGGACACGACTGAGCGACTTCACTTTCACTTTTCACTTTCATGCATTGAAGAAGGAAATGGCAACCCACTCCAGTGTTCTTGCCTGGAGAATCCCAGGGATGGGGGAGCCTGGTTGGCTGCCATCTATGGGGTCGCACAGAGTTGGACATGACTGAAGCAACTTAGCATCCCCTCTTTTTATATTTCCTTCCCATTTAGGTCACCACAGAACATTGAATAGAGTTCCCTGAATTATACAGCAGGTTCTCATTAGTCATTTATTTTAAATATAGTAATGTGTATATGTCAATCCCAATCTCCCAACTCATCCCACTCCCCTTTCCCCTTTGGCAACTCTAAGTTCATTCTCTACATCTCTTTATTTCTGCTTTGCAAATAAGCTCATCTGTATTATTTTTCTAGATCCCACATATAAGGGAAATTATATGGTGTTTTTCTCTTTCTGACTTACTGCACTCTCTATGAAAGTCTCTAGGTTTACCCACGTCTCTGTAATGGCACTGTTTCATTCCTTTTTCACAGGATGAAATTAACAGTAGATAATTATGGAAGGAAAATAAAAAACTAGTCAACTTGAAGACATAGCAATAAAAGCCATCTGAAATGAAACATGGAGAGAAAAAATAAATAAAGGGATGCTCAGAAAGGATCTCACTGATTTTTAAACAAAAAATTTGAAGGAAGCAGGAACATAATATCCAAAGGCATTACTGGAAATGATGGATGCAGAGACAGAAATTATCAGGTATTTGACATAATATTTAGCATTTAACAAGCATTTAAGAGATTAAATTTATCATTGCTAATGTTATCAGTCCTGAATATGCATTGGCAGGACTGATGCTGAAGCTGAAACTCCAATACTTTGGCCACCACATGCGAAGAACTAACTCATTTGAAAAGACCCTGATGCTCAGAAAGATTGAAGGCAGGAGGAGAAGGGGACAACAGAGGATGAGATGGTTGGATGGCATCACAGACTCAGGGGACATGAGTTTGAGTAAACTCCAGGAGTGGGTGATGGACAGGGAAGCCTGGCGTGCTACAGTCCATGGGGTCACAAAGAGCTGGACATGAGGAGAGACTGAACTGAACTGAACTGAATGTTATTATTGTCCTTTTTAAACACTGTGAGTCTGAGAAGGGAATGCATGTATATAGGGGCTTCCTTTTGATGGCATTCATCTAGGTGTTTCCATATGTATATATTACTTCACAGGTGGTAAAGAACTTGCCTGCCAGTGCAAGAGACGTGAGACACTTGAATTTGACCGCTGGGCCGGGAAGATCCCCTGGAGGAGGGTGTGACAACCCACTTCAGTATTCTTGCCTAGAGAATCCCATGGACAGGGGAGCTTGGTGGGCTACAGTCCATAGTGTCACAAAGAATTGGACACAACTGAGCAATCAACACCTTCACTTTTCACAGGTAACTCCATTTTATAGAGAAGAAAGCAAATACTTTGGGGAACTGAGATATTTTTGCAAAGTCACCAAGAGCCTAAGTGAAAGTGAAAGTCGCTCAGTTGTGTCCAACTCTTTGTGACCCCAATGACTATACAGTTCATGGAATTCTCCAGGCCACAATACTGGAGTAGGTAGCCTTTCCCTTCTTCAGGGGATCTTCCCAACCCAGCAATCGAACCCAGGTTTCCTGTATTGCAGGCAGATTCTTTACCAGCTGAGCCACAAGGGGCTTCCTTGATAGCTCAGTAGGTAAAGAGTCTAAGACAGAGACATATTTGACCTCAGGCTTCTTTGACTTCAAATCTTAGATACTTTCCATTCTTCTACATGGAATTTGCAAGCTTGGGGAACTTAAGTGTTCCACATTCTCACACACTTTTGTCTTGTGCAGGGGATACAAATTCAAATAGAGCTACCATGACAGAGATGTGTATGGGAGGAAAGGCAAGTTAGCAGCCACTATTCAGTCCTGAGTTAATACAGACAGAACAGAAGGCAGACAAGTGTTGCTTCGGCTTCTTTGTAAGAGAAGTCAGATATCTACGATATTTTCTAATTTTTAAAGTATTTATAAAATGTCTTTATTATAAAACTTTAAGTGTGGGCCATTCAAAACATGATTTATGATCCTAAATAAAGATTTGGAACAATTTGTTTGCCAGCTCTAGCCTAGGTAATTAATTAGTCTACATAACTATATGGTGGAGAGGTCTGACAGAATGTGGTCCACTGGAGAAGGGAATGGCAAACCACGTCAATATTCTTGCCTTGAGAACCCCATGAACAGTATGAAAAGGCAAAAAGATAGGACATGGAAAGAGGAACTCCCCAGGTCAGTAGGTGCCCAATATGCTACTGGAGATCAGTGGAGCAATAACTCCAAAAAGAATGAAGGGATGGAGCCAAGCAAAAACAACACCCAGTTGTGGATGGGACTGGTGATAGAAGCAAGGTTCAATGCTGTAAAGAGCAATATTGCATAGGAACTAGCAATGTCAGATCCATGAATCAAGGCAAATTGGTCAAAGTGGTCAAAGGCAAGTGGTCAAGGCAAATTGGTCAAGGCAAGTGGTCAAACAGGAGATGGCAAGAGTGAACATCGACATTCTAGGAATCTGCAACTAAGATGGACTGGAATGATGATCATCATATCTATTACTGTGGGCAAGAATCCCTTAGAAGAAATGGAGTAGCCGTCATAGTCAACAAGAGAGTCTGAAATGCAGTACTTGGATGCAATCTCAAAAATGACAGAATAATCTCTGTTCATTTCCAAGGCAAACCATTCAATATCACAGTAATCCAAGTCTATGCCCCAACCAGTAACGCTGAAGAAGCTGAAGTTGAATGGTTCTATGAAGACCTACAAGACCTTTTAGAACTAACACCCAAAAAAGATGTCCTTTTCATTATAGGGAACTGGAATGCAAAAGTAGGAAGTGAAGAAACACCTGGAGTAACAGGGAAATTTGGCCTTGGAATACAGAATGAAGCAGGGCAAAGGCTAATAGAGTTCTGCCAAGAGAACGCACCCGGTCATAGCAAACATACTCTTCCAAAAACACAACAGAAGACTCTACACATGGACACCACCAGATGGTCAACACGGAAATCAGACTGATTATATTCTTTGCAGCCAAAGATGGAGAAGCTCTATACAGTCAGCAAAAACAAGACTGGGAGCTGACTGTGGCTCAGATCATTAACTCCTTATTGCCAAATTCAGACTTAAATTGGAGAAAGTGGGGGAAACCACTAGACCATTCAGGTATGACCTAAATCAAATCCCTTATGACTATACAGTGGAAGAGAGAAATAGGTTTAAAGGACTAGATCTGATAGACAGAGTGCCTGATGAACTATGGACAGAGGTTCATGACATTGTACAGGAGAAAGGAATCAAGACCATCCCCATGGAAAAGAAATGCAAAAAAGCAAAATGGCTGTCTGAAGAGGCCTTACAAATAGCTGTGAAAAGAAGAGAAGTGAAAAGCAAAGGAGAAAAGGAAAGATATACCCATTTGAATGCAGAGTTCCAAAGAACAGCAAGGAGAGATAAGAAAGCCTTCCTCAGCAATCAATGCAAAGAAATAGAGGAAAACAATAGAATGGGAAAGACTAGAGATCTGTTCAAGAAAATTAGAGACACCAAGGGAACATTTCATGCAAAGATGGGCTCAATAAAGGACAGAAAAGGCAGGGACCTAACAGAAGCAGAAGATATTAAGATGGCAAGAATACACAGAACTGTACAAAAAAGATTTTCATGACCCAGATAATCACGATGGTGTGATCACTCACCTAGAGCCAGACATCCTAGAATGTGAAGTCAAGTGGGCCTTAAGAAGCATCACTACGAACAAAGCTAGTGGAGGTGATAGAGTTCCAGTTGACCTGTTTCAAATCCTGAAAGATGGTGCTGTGAAAGTGCTGCACTCAATATGCCAGCAAATTTGGAAAACTCAGCAGTGGCCACAGGACTGGAAAAGATCAGTTTTCATTTCAATCCCAAAGAAAGGCAATGCCAAAGAACGCTCAATCTATCACACAATTGCACTCATCTCACACGTTAGTAAAGTAATGCTCAAAATCCTCCAAGCCAGGCTTCAGCACTACGTGAACCGTGAACTTCCAGATGTTCAAGCTGGTTTTAGAAAAGGCAGAGGAACCAGAGATCAAATTGCCAACATCCGCTGGATCATGGAAAAAGCAAGAGAGTTCCAGAAAAACATCTATTTCTGCTTTATTGACTATGCCAAGCCTTTGACTGTGTGGATCACAATAAACTGTGGAAAATTCTGAAAGAAATGGGAATACCAGACCATCTGACTTACCTCTTGAGAAACCTGTATGCAGGTCAGGAAGCAACAGTTAGAACTGGACATGGAACAACAGACTGGTTACAAATAGGAAAAGGAGTACATCAAGGCTGTATATTGTCATCCTGCTTATTTAATTTATATGCAGAGTACATTATGAGAAATGCTGGGCTGGAGGAAGCACAAGCTGGAATCAAGATTGCCGGGAGAAATATCAATAACCTCAGATATGCAGATGACACCACCTTTATGGCAGAAAGTGAAGAAGAACTAAAGAGCCTCTTGAGGAAAGTGACAGAGGAGAGTGAAAAAATTGGCTTAAAATTCAACATTCAGAAAACTAAGATCATGACATCCGGTCCCATCACTTCATGGGAAATAGGTGGGGAAACAATGGAAACAGTGGCTGACTTTATTTTTCTGGGCTCCAAAATCACTGCAGAAGGTGATTGCAGCCATGAAATTAAAGACACCTACTCCTTTGAAGGAAAGTTATGACCAACCTAGACAGCATATTAAAAAGCAGAGACATTATTTTGTCAACAAACGTCCATCTAGTCAAGGCTATGGTTTTTCCAGTGGTCATGTATGGATGTGAGAGTTGGACTATAAAGAAAGCTGAGTGCAGAAGAATTGATGCTTTTGAACTGAGGTGTTGCAGAAGACTCTTGAGAGTCCCTTGGCCTTCAAGGAGATCCAACCAGTCCATCCCAAAGAAGATCAGTCCTGAGTGTTCATTGGAAGGACTGATGTTGAACCTGAAACTCCAATACTTTGCCCACCTGATGTGAAGAGCTGAGTCATTGGAAAAGACCCTGGTGCTGGGAAAGATTGAGGGCAGGAGATGAAGGGGACAACAGAGGATGAGATGGTTGGATGGCATCACCAACTCGATGGACATGGGTTTGGGTGGACTCCGAGAGTTGGTGATGGACAGGGAGGCCTGGTGTGCTGCAGTTCATGGGGTTGCAAAGAGTCAGACACGACTGAGTGACTGAACTGAACTGATAAGCATATTGTTTTTTCTTATTATAAAAATGATGCATGTACATGGTCAACTAGGTTTTGATTAAAAGTAGAGGGTATTACATTGAGTGAAATAAGACAGACACAAAAAGGTAAATACTATATGATCTCACTTATATATGGAATCTACAATGGTCAAACTCATAAGAACATAGAATAGAAGGGTGATTATTACGGGACAAGGATGGGGGAAATGGGGGAATGCTGGCCAAAGGGTACAAATTTTCATTTATAAGATGAAAACTTTCTGGAGACCTAATGTACAGCATGATGACTGTAGTTAGTAAAAATGTATTGCAAACTGCACTTGAAATTTGCTGAGAAAATGGATCTTAAATATTTTTACTGCACACACTAAAATAACTATATGAGTTGATGAATACGTTAATTAGCTTGATTGTAGTAATCACAATGTATACAAATGCTCTGATGTTTTGATCGTCTTAAATATATATAATTTTTATTTGTCAATTATACCTCAATAAAGCCAGGGGGTGGGGAAAAGAATACATACTGAATGTAAGAAATCTGCTAAGTGTTCTCACCACACACACGCACACACACTCAAATGGAAACTATATGAGATGATGATGTGTTAATTACTTGATCATGGTTATCATCTCACAATGTACAGGCATTTCAGATAATCACCTTATATTTCTTAAATATATGTAATTTTTATCTGTCAATGATACTTCAATAAAGCTAGGAAAAAATTTTAAATGAAAAGAATGAAGTACATAGTGAGTAAATGAAATCATTGCAGTCACAGTATCCCTAAGCATCACACTATCCAGTTAAATTACCTTGCAGCCCTCACATATCCCCTGAAACTTCTCACACTCTTACTTCCATATTGACCCTGGGCTAATGTCAAAGCCATTCTCCCCCCAGGATGCAACTCAAAGGTCATCTCCACTGTGAAGCCTTTCCTCACCACTCCCATTCTGTTTTGAAAATCATTGCTAGGCTTCTCTACCTTCTACTAGAATCATTTGTCTCATCCTTCTTACAAAACTGTTGTTTACCTAAGAATAAACTAGCCTTGTTTTCTGTAGCTTTTCTTTTATCCAACACAGGACATAGGAAAATCTTCTAAGAAAGTTTTTATTATGAGAAATTTAAAATATACACAAAGTATAAGGAATTGTATAATGAACCCTTATTACGTATCACCCAAGTTCATCAATTCCCAATGTATTGCCTAATTTGTTTTACTGTACCTCAAACTTTTTGCTGATTATTTTATAAAGCTTTATTTAGATACAGTTTGTATACTGTAGGGCTTCCCTCGTAGCTCAGTTGGTAAACAATCTGCCTGCAATGCAGGAGATCCCAGTTGGATTCCTGGGTCAGGACGATCAGCTAGAGAAGGGATACCCTACCCACTCCAGTATTCTTGGGCTTCCCCTGTTGCTCACCTGGTAAAGAATCCGCCTGCAATGTGGGAGGCCTGGGTTTGATCCCTGGGTTGGGAAGACAGGCTACCCACTCCACTATTCTGACCTGGAGAATTCCATGGACTATATAGTCCATGGGCTTACAAATAGTCGAACACTACTGAGCCACTTTCACTTTCTATAATGTAAGGCTTCCCAGGTGGCACTAGTGGTAAAAAACCCACCTGCCAATGCGGGAGACATAAGAGACTTGGGTTCTATCCCTAGGATAAGAAGATCCCCTGGAGAATGAAATGGTAATCCACTCTAGTATTATTGTTTGGAGAATTCCATGGACAGAGGAGCCTCGTGGGCTTATAGACCATGGGGTTGCAAAGAGTCAAACATGACTGAAGCAGAAAACTCACCCATTTTAATGTAGAGGTCAAAAACTTTCAGTAAATTAACAAGTCCTGCATCATCACGGTACAGTTTTTGAACATTTCCATCAGCTTAACAAGCTTCTCCAGGATCTTCCCTTGCCACCAGTTCCAGACAACTACTGATCTATGTTCTGCCATTATAGAGTTGCTTTTTCTGGATATTTCATGCATAGTGTCATATGATATGTAATCTTTTGTGTCTGTCTTCTTTTATTTAATATACATTTGGGGGATTCACTCACGCTGTATTACATACCAAGAGTCTGTTTCTATCTACTATGAAGTAGCACTGCTTTGAAAGCATTAACCACATTTTGTTGTCCGTGGTCAGCTGATACACATTTAGACTTTTTCCAGTATTGGACTGTGATGAGTGGTGGTGCTCTGACCATTCACACACGATTCATTGTGTTGGCATATGACTTTACTTTGAGGGGGAGGGTAAATGTCTAGGAGTGGAATTGTTGGGGAATCTGATGAATTTGTGTTTATTTGAGGAACTACCAAGTGTTTTGCAGGTGGCTGCCTTATTTTGCACTCCAATTAGAAATGCATGAAGATTCTGGTTTTCCTTCATCCTTTCTGACACTTGATATTGTCCGTATTATTGATTGCAGTCATTCAGGTGAGTGTGTGGTGGTATCTCATTGTGTGTTTTGATTTGCATCTTGCTGATAAAGAACAATGTCAATCTCTTTGTGTTCTTATTAACCATTACATATTTTATTAGATGACATGTCCGTTCAAATATTTGGTTCATTTATAAAGTGTTTAGACTGCATTGGGAAACTTCTTTATATGTTTTAGATGTAGGTCCATTGTTGGATATATGGTTTGCAAATGTTTTCCCAGTCTTTATTTGTTATAAGTTATAGACCTAAATCTAAGGGCTAAAGCTATAATAAATCTAGAAAAAAAATTCCAAAAAGCAAAAACAAATGATGCATACATGTTATAAAAATATTCAAAAAAGTACAAAAAGAATAAAAGAGAAAGCAAAATGTACTAGAATTTCTACAAGTAAAAACTACTATACCCTTTTAATACATATTTTTCTGTTGTTAATAGATCTTGTATTAAACAGCTACTGCTGCATTAAAGAAAAGGCTTGAATAGACGTTCCTGTAAAGAAGACATATGTGACCAATAAGCACATGAAAAGATACTCAATATCACTAGTCGTTATGGAAATGCAAAAAGAAAAAGTAAATCAAAACCAACAGTGAGATACCATTTCACATCCAGAGAGAAAGCTATTATAAAAAAGAGAAAAGAAAAAGAAAATAAATGTTGCTGAGGTTGTAGAAAAACTGGTACCCTTGTGCATTGCCTGTGGGAGTGTAAAATGGTCCAGCAACTGTAGAAAACAGTATGGAAATTCTTAAAAATGATTCATGTCTATGTCTAACAAAAACCACCACAATATTGTACAGTAATTAGCCTCCAATTAAAATAAATTAATTTAAAAATTAATTATAGATTACTGGATGATCCAACAATTTCATTTCTGGATATATAACCAAAAGTGAAAGTAAAGACTTAAGAACAAGAAACCAGTCTACATAAAGATATTTTTGTGTAGCTTTACATAAAAGACATCCTGTATATCTAGTTCACTCTTGATAAGTCACATAATTGAAAGAATCTGGTTCCTAGTTTTAAAACTTTCAAAGCCCACAAAATTTACTATTAAACTTAGACATAATAAGAGAAATATTTACAGCTTCTTTGACTTTTGGTAAAAATCTGAATTTTTTTTTCTTTTTTTTTTTTTTGCTACTTTTCACCTGTGAGTTTCCCTAGAATTCAACCACAATACTTATGAATCTAAACAGTGATACAAGTAACTTAGAAAGTAAATAAGAAACACTAAGGAACAGGTGTCATTAACTTCCCAGAACCTACAAAGATATATTAGCCATTTAGGAAGAAAAATGATTTTCAGACTCTCCATAGGGCCTTAGATGAGATGGACCATGTAGAGTAACTGAGCTGTAATTTCAAGAGATTCTAAAACCAAGAGTGCTCCATCCCAAATGAAAGGACTAGTTGTTTTTTTTTTTTTTGAAAGAAAGGATTAGGAAAAGAGATAGAAGCATAAAATTTTCTCCTTAAGAAG
The DNA here is from genome assembly GCF_029378745.1 of Bos indicus. Classification (NCBI taxonomy): domain Eukaryota; kingdom Metazoa; phylum Chordata; class Mammalia; order Artiodactyla; family Bovidae; genus Bos; species Bos indicus. The sequence continues at coordinate 68,321,254 of NC_091762.1, read as the reverse complement.
GGGACTTCCATAAAATGTTTCCATTTGTCTAAGGTCAAAAACAAAGAGAATCTCAGATCTAGTATATTTTGACCAAATAAGAGCCTCTTCAAGCCTGAAATATTTATTTTTCACCTAGATTTTCAGTCAGCAGGAGTTGGAAAAATAAATTGTATGTCATCAGATAGCTGTGTTTCTATTAAAACACAATGTAATGTATTGATAAAATGAAGTTCCAGACTGTGATCTGCTGGGTGTCTGATCTTTGTCCTGAGGGTTATTTTTAGGAACGATATCATTTTATTATAGTGGTGGTACAACCCCTTTATTCTCTCAGTTCTTTGGACACAAAGACCATGGGATTAATTATATACTGTGAGCAACAATTCATGAATATTTAATATACTCATCTATACTTAATGAATAAATTTGCATCTTGACACTATTATTTAATGTGCTTTAAGGAAATACTGCTCATTACCTTTCAATTTTGTAGATTAGTTGAATGTAATCAGAATGATAAGGCAGGAGAGATATAGTATTATTTAAATAACATGGTTTTTTATGACTGCTTCTGCTTCCCTGAGTTTCCCTCACTCTTTTAAGCAACTAGGTTTATTTCATTCTATTCTGGCTGTTCTATATTAATCATTTTGTCTCCATGTTCCTTGCAGAAGGGAGTTTCTTTAGTTCCATGGAAAAACAATGCAAATTAAATAATCAGTGTTTTGCTTCCCTCTGTGTGTTCTGTCACAGGGCATTCTTTCATACAAAATGTCCCAGTGCAATTGGCAGTAATTGCATCCTGAGCTGGCAGGCGCAGTGAGGTTGCTACAACCTGCACAGAGAGCAGAGGGCGCTGCATGATGAATGGCAATGAGCAGAAACCTCTAAACTTTCCTAAAAATGGTAGAATCCCAAGCAATCACTCCCGGCTGCAAAAAGCCAGCTAACTGGCAAGGGTGCAGTGGGAGATAAGCTTTTCTGTTTGTTTGTTTGTGAATCTTTGTCTCATTGTGAGGAACTTTTTCTCATAAGGGTCCTTTGTGAGACGGGCATCTAATCTACATACCCAATTTAGGGAGTTTGGGCTTGAGAATGCACCTTTAGGAATCTTATTTGCATGCAGGTTCCAAGGTCTTTTCAAAAGGAAGGGGACTGGAAATCAAGAGATAAGACATGCCAACAAAGATGAACGACAAAATTGGACAAAAGCACGTGGAACAGAAAAGGAAATAAATCTAGATGCCAGACACTGTACTAAATATCTATATATATATATCACCTTACTTAATCCTTTATGAGATCTCTGTCATCATCATCACCACTTCCACTTTGCAAATGCAGAAATTGAAGCTCAGATAGGTTAATACAGATATTGAAAAATAGAGCTAGGATTTGAATCCAATTCTGTCGGATTCATATACTTTTAACAGTTCTCAACTAATTGAAACTTTATGTTTGCTTTACTAGCAAACATACTGGAGTTGAGTTAAAATACAGAAGCCTTCCTTACCCTGCAGTCCTTGGTTGAATTCTATGTTGATTACAGAATATATATATATATGTACCAGTAGACCATTCAGGTATGACCTAAATAAAATCCCTTATGATTATACAGTAGAAGTGAGAAATAGATTTAAGGGCCTAGATCTGATACATAGAGTGCCTGATGAACTATGGACAGAGGTTCATGACATTGTACAGGAACAGGGATCACGACAATCCCCATGGAAAAGAAATGCAAAAAAGCAAAATGGCGGAACAGGGATCAAGACCATCCTCATGGAAAAGAAACGCAAAAAAGCAAAATGGCTGTCTGGGGAGGCCTTACAAATAGCTGTGAAAAGAAGAAAAGTGAAAGCAAAGGAGAAAAGGAAAGATATAAGCATCTGAATGCAGAGTTCCAAAGAATAGCAAGAAGAGATAAGAAAGCCTTCCTCAGCGATCAATGCAAAGAAATAGAGGAAAACAACAGAATGGGAAAGACTAGAGACCTCTTCAAGAAAATGAGAGATACCAAGGGAACATTTCATGCAAAGATGGGCTCAAAAAAGGACAGAAATGGTATGGACCTAACAGAAGCAGAAGATATTAAGAAGAGGTGGCAAGAATACACAGAAGAACTGTACAAAAAAGATCTTTACGACCCAGATAATCATGATGGTGTGATCACTGACCTAGAGCTAGACATCCTGGAATGTGAAGTCAAGTTGGCCTTCGAAAGCATCACTACGAGCAAAGCTAGTGGAGGTGATGGCATTCCAGTTGAGCTATTTCAAATCCTGAAAGATGTCGCTGTGAAAGTGCTGCACTCAGTATGCCAGCAAATTTGGAAAACTCAGCAGTGGCCACAGGACTGGAAAAGGTCAGTTTTCATTCCAATCCCAAAGAAAGGCGATGGCAAAGAATGCTCAAACTACCACACAATTGCACTCATCTCATATGCTAGTAAAGTAATGCTCAAATTTCTCCAAGCCAGGCTTCAGCAATATGTGAACCGTGAACTTCCAGATGTTCAAGCTGGTTTTAGAAAAGGCAGAGGAACCAGAGATCAAATTACCAACATCTGCTGGATCATGGAAAAAGCAAGAGAGTTCCAGAAAAACATGTATTTCTGCTTTATTGACTATGCCAAAGCCTTTGACTGTGTGGATCACAATAAATTGTGGGAAATACTGAAAGAGATGGGAATACCAGACCACCTGATTTGCCTTTTGAGAAATCTGTATGCAGGTCAGGAAGCAACAGTTAGAACTGGACATGGAACAACAGACTGGTTACAAATAGGAAAAGGAGTACATCAAGGCTGTATATTGTCACCCTGCTTATTTAACTTATATGCAGAGTACATCATGAGAAACGCTGGACTGGAAGAAGTACAAACTGGAATCAGGATTGCCAGGAGAAATATCAATAACCTCAGATATGCAGATGACACCACTCTTATGGCTGAAAGTGAAGAGGAACTAAAAATCCTCTTGATGAAAGTGAAAGTGGAGAGTGAAAAAGTTGGCTTAAAGCTCAACATTCAGAAAACTAAGATCATGACATCCGGTCCCATCACTTCATGGGAAATAGATGGGGAAACAGTGGAAACAGTGTCAGACTTTATTTTTCTGGGCTCCAAAATCACTGCAGAAGGTGACTGCAGCCATGAAATTAAAAGACGCTTACACCTTGGAAGAAAAGTTATGACCAACCTAGATAGCATATTCAAAAGCAGAGACATTACTTTGCCAACAAAGGTTCGTCTAGTCAAGGCTATGGTTTTTCCAGTGGTCATGTATGGATGTGAGAGTTGGACTGTGAAGAAAGCTGAGCACTGAAGAATTGATGCTTTTGAACTGTGGTGTTGGAGAAGACTCTTGAGAGTCCCTTGGACTCCAAGGAGATCCAACCTGTCCATTCTGAAGAAGATCAGCCCTGGGATTTCTTTGAAAGGAATGGTGCTAAAGCTGAAACTCCAGTACTTTGGCCACCCCATGCGAAGAGTTGACTCATTGGAAAAGACTCTGATGCTGGGAGGGATTGGGGGCAGGAGGAGAAGGGGACGACAGAGGATGAGATGGCTGGATGGCATCACTGACTCAATGGATGTGAGTCTGAGTGAACTCTGGAAGTTGGTGATGGACAGGGAGGCCTGGCATGCTGCGATTCATGGGGTCACAAAGAGTCGGACATGACTGAGCAACTGAACTGAACTGATGTGTGTGTGTGTATATATGTATATATATATAAAATGCATATCACCCCTCCCCCACCGTGCCATAAACTCTAAAAGACAGGGACACCTGTGTTGTCAGCTGTCCATTCCTGGCACCTTGCAGAGCACCTAGCACAATGTAGTCATGCATGTGTCTGTGCGTGTGTGTGTGTCTCAGTTTCTTCATCTATAAAAATGTGGTGAAAATACCTTCCTCATGGTGAGAGTTAAAAGAGATAATTTATGTCATGTGACTATCACAGAGCCTAGAAGATAAAGTATTCAATAAATGGCAATTTAAAAAGGTAAAGATATGTAAGCTACTCTGAGACCCTGGGAAAAGGATGAGGCCAGGTTTTGGATCCTGATGACAAACCAAAGGGCTACAAGTCAAATACAGAAGGTCTCAGTGGTCCCGAAGAATAGTGACCAAGGAAACAAAGAGAAGACAACTCTAAAGAATATAGAAATAGCATATATGAGAAGCAGTCTTACCTTAGGGTGAGATGTAAACAGATTAGATAGCATAAAGAGTAATAATAACCAGATCTGAACTCTCAGTCTTCATGGGGCCTGTCCAGTTGTTCACCGTGTTTCACCTGATTTCAGAAATACAGATATAATGGAAATGGAAGAAAATATTTACACACTCTCCCTAAGCTCACTTCACAATCCTACTACTTTTTTTTAATCAGGCAGCAGGATTCCAGCTTCTGTGTCATCTTTAAGGTACCATTACTAGCACATTTCCACAGTTTATTGTGATCCACACAGTCAAAGGCTTTGGCATAGTCAATAAAGCAGAAATAAATATTTTTCTGGAACTCTCTTCCTTTTTCCATGATCCAGCAGATGTTGGTAATTTGATCTCTGGTTCCTCTGCCTTTTCTAAAACCAGCTTGAACATCTGGAAGTTCACAGTTCACGTATTGCTGAAGCCTGGCTTGGAGATTTTTGAGCATTACTTTACTAGCGTGTGAGATGAGTGCAATTGTGTGGTAGTTTGAGCATTCTTTGCCATCACCTTTCTTTGGGATTGGAATGAAAACTGACCTTTTCCAGTCCTGTGGCCACTGCTGAGTTTTCCAAATTTGCTGGCATATTGATTGCAGCGCTTTCACAGTGACATCTTTCAGGATTTGAAATAGCTCAACTGGAATGCCATCACCTCCACTAGCTTTGCTCGTAGTGATGCTTTCGAAGGCCAACTTGACTTCACATTCCAGGATGTCTAGCTCTAGGTCAGTGATCACACCATCATGATTATCTGGGTCGTAAAGATCTTTTTTGTACAGTTCTTCTGTGTATTCTTGCCACCTCTTCTTAATATCTTCTGCTTCTGTTAGGTCCATACCATTTCTGTCCTTTTTCAAGCCCATCTTTGCATGAAATATTCCCTTGGTATCTCTCATTTTCTTGAAGAGGTCTCTAGTCTTTCCCATTCTGTTGTTTTCCTCTATTTCTTTACATTGATCGCTGAGGAAGGCTTTCTTATCTCTTCTTGCTTCTTTGGAAAATTCTGAAAGAGATGGGAATACCAGACCACCTGACCTGCCTCTTGAGAAATTTGTATGCAGGTCAGGAAGCAACAGTTAGAACTGGACATGGAACAACAGACTGGTTAAAAATAGGAAAAGGAGTACATCAAGCGTGTATATTGTCACCCTGTTTATTTAACTTATATGCAGAGTACATCATGAGAAACACTGGGCTGGAAGAAACACAAGCTGGAATCAAGATTGCTGGGAGAAATATCAATAACCTCAGATATGCAGATGACACCACCTTTATGGCAGAAAGTGAAGAGGAACTAAAAATCCTCTTGATGAAAGTGAAAGTGGAGAGTGAAAAAGTTGGCTTAAAGCTCAACATTCAGAAAACGAAGATCATGGCATCTGGTCCCATCACTTCATGGGAAATAGATGGGGAAACAGTGGAAACAGTGACAGACTTTATTTTTGGGGGCTCCAAAATCACTGCAGATGGTGACTGCAGCCATGATATTGAAGGATGCTTACTCATTGGAAGAAAAGTTATGACTAATCTAGATAGCATATTGAAAAGCAGAGACATCACTTTGTCAGCAAAGGTCCGTCTAGTCAAGGCTATGGTTTTTCCAGTGGTCATGTATGGATGTCAGTGTTGGACTGTGAAGAAAGCTGAGCACCGAAGAATCTATGTTTTTGAACTGTGGTGTTGGAGAAGACTCTTGAGAGTCCCTTGGACTCCAAGGAGATCCAACCAGTCCATTCTGAAGCAGATCAGCCCTGGGATTTCTTTGGAGGGAATGATGCTGAAGCTGAAACTCCAGTACTTTGGCCACCTCATGCGAAGAGTTGACTCATTGGAAAAGACTCTGATATTGGGAGGGATTGGGGGCAGGAGGAGAAGGGGACGACAGAGGATGAGATGGCTGGATGGCATCACTGACTTGATGGACGTGAGTCTGAGTGAACTCTGGGAGTTGGTGATGGACAGGGAGGCCTGGTGTGCTGTGATTCATGGGGTCACAAAGAGTCGGACACGACTGAGCGACTGAACTGAACCTAAAGAACCAACATGCCAGTGCGGGTTTGTCTGTTAAGTCTCATGAGTTTGATCCCTCGGTCAGGAAGATCACCTGGAGCAGGGCATGGCAATCCACTCCAGTATTTTTGCGTGGAGAATCCCTTGGATAGAGGAGCCTGGCGGCCTCGAGTCCATAGGGTGGCAGAGTTGGCCACGAGTTGAAACAACTTAGCACACATGCACAATTGAAATTTGAGTGAAAATATAGAATTCCTGTTACCCAAATCACATGAAAGAATTGGTAGAGGCGTGACCTTCAAGTTCCTTACTGACATAGGGGAATAATTTTTAAAAAGAACTAAATGTATCTGTATATGCTTCAGAAATTTTGCCCCTATATCTCCCCTGTGGTCTCAAAATCTTGATCAATAAATAAGACTGGGGACTTCCCTGGTGGTCCAGTGTGTAAGACTCGCACTCCCAATGCAGGGGGCCAGGATTTAATCCCTGGTCAGGGAACTAGATTTTGCAAGCCTGTGGGATCTTAAGAGTTCTCACGCAGCAGCTAAGATTTTGCATGCCACAAAGGAAGATCCCACCAGCTGCAACTAAGACCTAGTACAGCCAAAATTATTTTTTTTAAAAAAGGGTAAAAAAATAAATAAATAAAAATTTAAAAAAAGGGTAAGGCTTTTCCTGTCTAAGATGGTGAGTATAACATGAATATGAATTACCGACACAATAACCTTAGCTAACTAGAGATTAAATTGTCTCATAGTTAACTAAATATCTTTTCCACTCTGGGAAGATTTGGAAATAAGTAAAGAATGAATAAGCAACTCAAAACTACAGTGTAAATACTGCTATTGTTCAAGCTAATCCATATTTTTTATTTAAAATGATCGTATATATATTGAATCATTACATTGTATATTTGAAACTAATATAATGTTATATGTCAATTATATCTTGATTAAAAGGTTAAAAAAGAGTGTACTAGAAAAAAATGATTATAGTATTTAAGATAATTGGAATATCATATCTGGAAGATTAGCCTTCTATTGCCAAAATTAAATTAGTAATTGATTTTAGAATTATGATTTAAACTGAAGTCTCTATAAGAAGTTGGCTATCAACAAATTGGAATGCTTATGTGAATTCAAAATTTCCTATAAAAGTTTAACTTATTAAATTTATAAGGATTGCTTAAGTATTTGAGATTTTGCTGGTTAGGATTTTCAGTTTTCCCTATCAGGCATTTTAAATGTTATAAAAGAAAATTAAATATATTCAGTATACAAATGAAGTTGAAAAGTCTATATTTTATTAATTAAGTCTGTAAAGAGGACTCCTTGTTTAAAAGGGTATGTATAGGTCAGGGTCCAATCAAGAGAAAAAATTTGTGCAGAAATTGTTGCAGGCAAAGTTTAAAAGAGTTATTTCTACAAAGGGAGATTGAAGAAGGGATTGTCTAGTAAGAAGGAAAAAGCACCATAAAGAATAAAGGAATATAGGAAGCAGTCTTATCCTTTGTTGTTGTTTAGTCACTAAGTCGTGTCTGACTCTTTTCAACCATGGACTATAGGCCACCAAGATGAGTAAGAGCACACTGGAGGAGGCCTACCCTGGATTGAGATCCAGACCTCGGTGAAGATGTCTCACTGGATGGAAGAGAAGTCGCTGTGGAGCTCTACTGGTAAAACTTTCCAGAAATCCACTCTCTAAGATACAAGGGAAAGCTGTTTACAGGGATCTCGTACCAGAGGCATCCTGCTAGGAAACCTGAGGGGGCTCTGAGGAGAGATGCTGGCTTCCAGTGTACACAGTGGCAGCGGCGCTGGAGGAACCACCCACACACGAGGAGCTGGACGTGGAGAATCAATCTTCACAGAAATTTCTAGACTTTGGAGAAGCCACTCACAGCACGGTAGATGGGCACATGAAGAAACTGCATTTGTACAGGAGCCTTTCAAGAGGAAAAGCCCCTTCCTGCTGCAGTGTCTCTGCAGAGCCCACTGCTGATGCCAGGCCACTGGCAAAAAAACACAGTATTTCAAGAGTTCATTTAGGATTGATTTTTGTAGAGCAAGTAATGATGGATGGAGTGGTCCAATTGACAACAGTCACAGCAAATTTAGTCTGTTATCTTGAGTTAATGGACATTGATAAATTGTTTCTATTTTATGCCAAAATTACTAAGTTAATAACTAGAATAACAAGACTTGCTAGTTAAAGGCTGAAAGAAAACCGGATTTTAAAATTATGATTGATTTTAATCAACTAATAATTAGTTTAAAACCCAGGTAAATATAAATAAGACCAATTTCTTTCTAAGCTCAAAAGCCACCACTGGATATTAGAAATTTCATATGGACACTCAGATCTTATTCTAAAGAATCCTATAAGTAGGTAAAGGAAACAAAATAAATGAGAGACTCAAAAGGCAGGCAGATTATTGATGGAAGCTGATATTAGAGACTGGTGATTTAGGTCTATCTACTGGCCAAGTGGGTGTTGTCATACTTTGTCCTGATTTAAACAGACTTATCCATCCACAGGGGCAACCCACTCCAGGATTCTTGCCTGGAAAATCTCATGTTCACAGGAGCCTGGCAGACTATAGTTCATGAGGTCACACAGTCCGCAGGACTGAGTGACCAACACTCCCTTATTTATCTGTACACAATCATTGGAATTGATGAATAGCCACAGGCTTGTCCTACAAGGGAGGAGCAAACCAGAGCATAATTTATACATTCAGTCACTTACAGCCTCCAAAGACCCCAGGGAGAGGAAGGAACTTAACATTGTGAACTTAATGCCCCCAGCTGCATTGATTAATTGAGGTTTCATCTTACAGAAATCTGAAGCTAGAAAAATTAGTTTCTCTTTGAATATTCCCTAACCTAAGGGTCGATCAGGGCTAAGGTTATTTCATGGAAGGAAGAAATCACCCTTTACCAACCACTAGTGGGCAGTTTCAATTTTGTTCCAGAAAACTCTGAAGTTGGCTAGAATAGAATAGGAGAGGACACTACAAGGTCATTCTATACCCAAGGCTGATTTGCTCTGTCATTTGATTCCCCAACCTAAATCATTTCCATCACCATGGCTAATTTAGCTCTTTACTGATTCTGCAACCTAAAGACTCTCTGGTAAAAAAAACACTGCTGCATATTCGGACTTAAGCCATCTCCCTTGTGAATTCCCAAGGAGAAACTGAACTTCAAAGAATAAAGTCCTCAGGAATGGTGGACTGCAACTGAACATTAAAGGCTCTTACCTCCTCCCTGCAAAACTGTAAACACGGAGGGACAAAGCAGATTGTGTACTTCCTGAGGGAAGCCAGCTTTGAGAGAGAGAGAGGAAGTGCTCAGTCATGCCTGCTCTGCTCTTTCCAAACTCACTAACCAGTGACACTCTAGCAGATGTCCCCAAGGAGGGAAGCAGAAGTACTCCTCCCCCACCCACACACTTACAACACATACAGTAGACCAATCCCCAGGAGGGCTGCAGCAAGACTGCTATTTTATACACAGGCAATAAAGATAAGTTTATGATTCATGTGGAATTTTGCATCTATATGGATAGCTTTTTCCTGTTTTTATAAAATACTATCAAAGCTCCTACTGGGCTTTTCAACATCTTTTGAGAGAAAGTTAGGTAGAAGGGATACTTTCAAGCCCTTTTGACATGAGGAAAATTTGCATCCTTCTAGAAAGAGGCAGATCTGTGTTCAGAGCCCTTGACTTAGAACCCTTCCTCAAAAACTGTGAGGTTCATTCCAGAGCTTTGTGGGCTCTGACTGAAATGCTAAGTCTTCTATTGTGGAAAAACTCCATCCAAGTTTCCCAAGGAGAAACTCCTCTCCAAAATCACGGAGTTCTCTATCTGCTTATGCAGACCCAGACACTCATTTTAAATTCACTACCACGTTTACTCCTTGGAAGGAAAGTTATGACCAACCTAGACAGCATATTCAAAAGCAGAGACATTACTTTGTCAACAAAGGTCTGTCTAGTCAAGGCTATGGTTTTTCCAGTGGTCATATATGGATGTGAGAGTTGGACTATAAACAAGGCTGAGCACCAAAGAATTGATGCTTTTGAACTGTGGTGTTGGAGAAGACTCTTGAGAGTCCTTTGGATGGCGAGGAGATCCAACCAGTCCATCGTAAGGGAAATCGGTCCGGGGTGTTCATTGGAAGGACTGCTGTTGAAGCTGAAACTCCAGTATTTTGGCCACCTGATTTGAATAGCTAACTCATTTGAAAAGACCCTGATGTTGGGAAAGATTGAAAGCAGGAGGAAAAGGGGACAACAGAGGATGAGATGGTTAGATGGTACCACCGACTCAATGGACATGAGTTTGGGTAAACTCCGGGAGTTGGTGATGGACAGGGAGGCCTGGCATGCTGTGGTTCATGGGATCTCGAAGAGCCAGACACGACTGAGTGACTGAACTGAACTGTGGAAATACTACTACATATCATCACCATCTCTAAGTTTGTAATTTAAAAAATTATTTACAAAGCAATGAGATCTCTTTCTGAACTTTCGATTTCCTTTCTGAACTTCAAATAACAGTGAACAGCCCTAGAGAATCCAATCTATCTCTACTTTATTTTACTACACAGTGTGGCTTGTGGGATCTCAGTTCCCTGAGCCAGGCCATTGCAGTGAAAGCCAGGAATCCTAACCACGAGGCCACCAGGGAACTCCCAACCTATTTCTACTTTTATTCTGTTGAAAAAGAAAGAAAACTACATCAGGGGATGCACGACCTTTCTTTAAAATATTTTTTATTGGAGTATAATTGATTAAAAATGTTGTATGTTTCTATTATAAAGTGAAGTGAATCAGTTATTTATGTATATCCACTTTTTTCTCACTCATTTTTAGATTCTTTTCCATGTAGGTCATTACAGAGTATTGAGAAGAAGAGTTCCTGTGCTATACAGTAGGTCCTTACTAGTTATCTGTTTTATATATAATAGTATGAATGTATGTCAATCCCAATATCCCAATTTATCCCTCAATGAGTAACCTTCGATTCAGCCTAAATTGTCTTTGGTGTTCATCAGACTTATCTGGGGAGAGAAAAGTGCAATGTTACTCTAGTTTGTTCTACTATGTTTGAGCAAATGCTCCCAAGATCCGAGTAAAGGAACTTAGGTGAAAGTGAGACAGATGGTCCATTTTGCTGCTTCTGCAGGCAAACAAAGTTACAGAATGTGAAAAAGTTGTAGAATTCTTGCAGATACGACCCAGAATCCATTTTTCCAACTCTGTAGACATTGCAGACAAGTGTCACAGAGATGGTCAAGGCAGGAGCGGCATCAGCTGCAATGATTCTAGGTCCAGAACCCTGGATCACAGGAGACAAAAGCATGAGTCCTTTCCTCCAGTGATGGTAGTGACCCTGGGAATCACTGGAGAATGGTTTGAGAACACTAGAACCTTCTAGTACCCGCCCCATAAGTCCTTCGGAGAACTTTGAAAGGAACCAATTCTCCATCTTAAATTCCTTGTTGCTTTAACTATTTTTAGAGTTTTGTCTCCTGTATGAATCTCTGACTGACTCGTGATTAGCTCTAAAGCCACATAGTTCACCAGTTAACTCTCAGGTATGAGTCAGCCAATCGTTATTTTCTTGGAATCTCTCTTCTGTTGTTGGACTCAACACTGAGCACTGTTTATCACACAGTTCCATTCGGGGTTCTAGCACAGTCATCTTGGGGTGTGATGTCCCACATCTTGGTGCGACTAGGACAGGGTCAGAAGTGATTTGCTGACTTCAAAACAAGAATGTGGTTCCCACCGTACTAAGCATTCAAGATGATCTGGAAATTCTTTTCCCCAGAAAAGGTATTATAAAGCTGTCCCTTAAAGAAATACACTTGCAAGGAAGAACAACTTGTTAGCAAATGGCTATTATAAGTTTTAAAAGTTTGGTTAATTTTGACCTTATTCACAAGCATCAGGATGTAGAAACAACCCAAATGTTCATCACAGATGAATAGATGAGTACCACGTGGTATACACATGTAATGGTATGGTATTTATCCATAAAAAAGAATGAAGTTCTGATACATGCTACCATATGGATGAAAGTTGAAAACATTTTGGTTAGTGAAATAAGCCATATGCGAAAGGACAGATGTATAGTTTCAGTTACATGAAATATCTTCAATAGGCAAATTTACAGAGATAGAAAGTCGATTAGAGGTTACCAGAGACTGGGGTTGGGGAGAGGAAGGATGGTAAGTTATTGCTTAATCATTAGATATTCTATTTAGGGAGATAAAACATTTTAGAAATTGATGGTTACACAACATTGTGAACGTAATTAATACCACTGAATTGAATTGTACCTGAAGAATTGTTAAAATTTCAAATTTTATATTATACACATTTTACCACCACCAATACAACAAAAGTTTAAGTAAATGGAAATTATGTAAAAGCAGTGTTTAATACCCCAAAGGTTTCTGGTAACAGTTTTGGGGAGTAATGATGATAAAATGCAGTCCTAATCAGGGGGGCAGAATATTGGGAGGTCATCTCTAACACAAGAATTCCCTTAGAAATTTCTTTCTGTTTTATTTGTCTAAATGTTCTACTTCCTCATGCCTCCAGTCAGCCTCTGTCTAACTCTGTTGTTCTCCACTGTCTTCTTGGGTCAACATTCTTTCTCTTCTGATCTTCTTTATGTTGTTGGAGATTCATATTTTCTATCCCTGGAAATGACCCTGAACACCTTCAGTCTTCCTTCTGATTTCCTTAGTCTGATACTGAGGGCCTAGAAAGAGCTCAAATGGAGCAAAGGAGGTATCTTAAAGGACCTGGGGAATTACCAGGAGATCTCACATGGGTACTGGATGCATTGCTGGTTTTTATGTCCCTCCTTTAAAGGGGAGGGAAGTGAAGAGGAGAAATAAGCTCATAGAGATATTAACAGCCTACAACTCCAAGTTACTTCACCTCAGATAAGGAAGTTCCAGCTATAACACCTTCCTTCATGCTGTCCATACTACACAAGCACTCTCCTGACACTGACTCCAAATGTGAGTTCTAACCTCATTCAGTTGAGAAGGGAAGGGCAAACCCCTCCAGTATCCTTGCCTTGAGAATCCCATGAAAAGTATAAACAGGCCAAAAGTCCAGTCCCATCACTTCATAGCAGCTAGATGGGGAAAAAGTGGAAACAGTGACATATTTTATTTTCTTGGGCTCCAAAATCACAGAGGATGGTGAGAGAGAAAATTAAAAGGTGCTTGCTCCTTGGAAGAAAAGCTACGACAAACCTAGACAGCATATTTAAAAAGCAGAGATCACTTTGCTAACAAAGGTCCATATAGTCAAAGCTATGGTTTTTCCTATAGTCAGGTACGGATGTGAGAGCTGGGCCATAAAGAAGGCTGAGTGCCAAAGAATTGTGGTGCTGGAGAAAAGACTCTTGAGAGTCCCTTGGACTACAAGGAGATTAAACTAGTCCATCCTAAAGGAAATCAACCCTGAATATTCACTGAAAGGACTGCTGCTGAAGCTGAAGCTCCAATACTTTGGCCACCTGATGCAAAGAACTCACTCATTGGAAAAGACCTCAATGCTAGGAAAGATTGAGGGCAGGAGGAGAAGGGGACAACAGAGGATGACATGGTTGGATGGCATTACTAACTTGAGCAAACTCTGGGAGATGGTGAAGAACAAGGAAGCCTAGCCTGCTGCAGTTCATGGTGTCACAAAGACTTGGACATGCCTTAGTGACTGAACAACAACAGCCTGATTCAGTCATTCAGGGCAGGGCCAGAGACCCGCTCACTCCCAGCTGGAGGCAGCACGTTCTTGAATATCTCAGACAAGGCTTTGCTTTAAAAGGTTGTAAAACTTAAGCTGAAAGGTCATACATGTGCGTCAGAAGCGAAAACCAGAGGGAAAACTCAGTCTCATCAAGTAAAAACCATACCACTGAAAAGCTTTTCTAAACTTATAATTGGCACCCAAAATAGGCTTCAAAAGTGTAGGAGGAGGACAATTCATTCAAACAAAAGGAACTTAGGAAAATTCTTTGCCTTAGAAAATGTCTTTCAGTCTCTCTCAGATCAAAATACAAAGCTTGATTTGCTTTCTCGCCTACGTATATTTTTCTTCCTTAATCTTAACATAATAGCTCTCATATATATCTGTCTCTGACAAACAGCTTTATCATTAGATATGCCAATGCTGGGCCACACCATAGCTCCTGGAATATCTGCATCTCAAGGTTAAGTAGAGTGTTAGTCATAGAATTCTAAAAATAAGAAGGGTTTTCTTGAAATTCATAATGCTTTTTGTGTAGTTGAAGGTAATTTTCTCCAGATTTGTAAGCCTCTCTAGATTGGTATTCTATTCACCGACCTTATGCCCCACAAGTAACCTCTGGGCTGTAGGATTTGTTGTTTAAACTATGAAAATGGCTCTAAACAAGATGATGTTTTCTCCACGTGACCTGTTCATGTGGGACATGGTTGAAAATGCATCACCCACAGGCTGTAGGGTTAACAAGGGCACTTCTGCCTGGTTCCAGGGAAGATCTAGTTTTCACCTAGCCCTCAAGTTCATTTACAGGGTAAAATTACCTGAATGTGGCTACTGAATGGTCATTTTGAAGTCTATGTATATAACTGATAATAAACTGCTCAAAAAAGTGACAATCTTAAGAAATAAGTTCCTTACCAGAAACTTCTTTTTTTGCTTAAATTAATAATTAAAAAAAAAAAACTTTAAATTTTATATTGGAGAATAGCCAAAAAACAAAGTTGTGATAGTTTCAGGTGGACAGCAAAAGGACTCAGTCATATATGAGTTGGGTACATACACATGTACCCATTCTCTCACAAACTCCCCTCCCATCTAGGCTGCCGCATGACATTGAGCAGTGTTCCCGGTGCTATACAGTAGGTCCTTATTGGTTATCCATTTTAAATATAACAGTGTGTCCCTGTCAAATTTTCTAACACTTCTCAACTCCTATCTTCCTTTACACACTTCACAAACCCTCACATACAACTACAACCTAAACTAATTAAGGAATTATTTTTCATGCTACCCCATTGAGAGGACTGTATGCTTTTATATGACAGAGACACCATTCAAATGTGATATGTGACAACACTTATTCCATTTTAAGTTACTAAAACGTATGGGTGAATGGGAACTTTAAGACAATATATACATAAAAGGGAAAATCAGAGGCGCTGTGCTGGTGATGGATGCTAGGTGAACAGAATAATTAAAACCATACCTCGGGCTCAGATCTTTTAACACTTTAGACCAATTCCTCCGCTTTAAACAAGAGGTATGCTGAAGCTTGAGAAGCTGAAAAATCTAATCCCAGTCTGGACCAGACCACTGGCTGTCTGTGATGAGTCCCTTCATGGATACAGGCCTCCTGAGAATGGTGCATCACTTGGTCCCGGCCCCCATCTATGTGCTGCCTGCTGTTGGCTATGTGATATCATAATGAAAGGAAGATGGAAGGAAACAGACGTGAAATGAAACTGAACCCTTCTCTCACCTGTCAGAATTAACATATCGCATTAGAGCTGTGATGGCCTCTTGCATACCTACATGGTTTAATAAATCAGTTCTGGCCTGGGAAGCAGAAACATAGATTTTGGGCATGTTTCTGGCACCCTCTGCCTCTGCCCATTCATATGTTCTATGTCAGAGTTTTCCCCACTTCAATTCCCAAAATTCGTAGGCAAGCCAGAAGACTTGTAGTAGGTAGTAAAGCATTTGCCTGCACTCATAAGAAACAAATTTTATTCTGTTGTTCAAAAAGATGAGGAGAAGAGTGACTGCTACTGAAATAAACCAAGGGGAAGAAGTTTATAAACTTTAAATGGGCACAATGGCTCCATTTCTTGCATGAAGAGTTGCATGAGAGACTTCACTGACACAGTGAGCTCAAGAAAGAAAACAAGAGGGGGAAGAGAAATAAAAGGTGGGAGGCAGAAAGACTGAGAGTAAGACAGAGCAATAGGGAGAAAGAGAGAGGGAGAATTTCTCAGGGTTTTTAAATGCAAAAAAGACTTTATTAAACCATTTTCCCCTTATTAAATACTAAGTAGAGTGCTTATCCAGTGCTCTCGCCACCCTTGCTCAGGGCCTGCCTTACTAGTAAACAAGTTCTTTTATGCTACTTGATTAAGATAACATCCTTGGAGAGGTTATTTAACTTTATGGTAAACTCTAAGCTGTGGCAGGTTGCATTAGAGTGATATTCCATGGTGATCAGTGGTCTTTAAACCATGAAGCATCCTGAATTAACTTACCTGATGAATCTCAGGAATGATCCCACTCAATTATGAGTTGTGTTTCCTTATCTGACCACACTGCTCTTCTCAGCATGGAAGACTGACACTTTGGTCCATACAGCATACTCACAGCAACACAATCATTTCAAGTGGGATTCCTTTTTTCCCCCCAATATTCACTGAACCTCTTTTTACACTCACTTGTTATTCCATTGACAAAAGTAAAAGAAATTCCAGGCCGACTGTGGCCTGCTGTTTACCCACGATGGGGAGGGGGCTCAGATTGACAAAGTTCCTACCAACGTCATACTAGCATGGTTCTGATGGGATTACTTACTATCAAAACATGACATTTCTGTTTCAGAGATAACATGGAAAATTAAGAGTGCCTGTTCTCTCAATGCTGATTAATGAAAGACTTTTAAGATGGAACCAGACACTATCCAAATGGAAACAATATTGTCCTTGGAATGGAAAGTTGGATTTGGACTCTGTTTTTCATTCATTCAGTAACTATTTACTGGTAGTCTACTGGTTTTCGGGCACTATGCAAGGAATTCTGACCCTTAACCAGTCCCATGACCTGGGCATGTTATTTAATATGCTCATTCTTCATTTAGTTTTTTCAGTGCCCAACTGCCCACCTGTACATGGCAGCCAAGTCTCAGAACCTATGATGCCATCCTTTCTGCAAAGATGTGTGCATTCTTTTGCCATTGTCACACATCTGAAAAGTAAACACAGGCAGTCTTCAAGGGCATTTCCTGCTAGTAAATCTCATTCAAACTCCCCAGTACATCCTACATGGAGGGTGGTTCAAGATGGAAAGAAGGTGGAGTCTTTTAGCCCCTAAATATCTAGAATCCATGTCAATGTTCCCACTTTCATTTATTTATTTTTAATTGAAGTACCCTGGTGGCTCAGGTAATAAAGAATCTTCCTGCGATGTGGGAGACTCAGGTTCAATCCCTGGGTCAGACGATCCCCTGGAGAAGGAAATGGCTCCCCCTTCCAGTATTCTTGCCTGGAGAATTCCATGGACAGAGGAGTCTAGCGGGCTACAGTCCATGGGGGCAGCAAAGAGTCGGACACGACTGAGTGACTAACACTAACACACTGTCTGTAGTTGATTTACAATAGTATATTAGTTTTCAGTATACAGCATAGTGATTGAGTATTTTTGTAGATCATATTCCATTATAAGTTATTACAAAGTAATAGATCTAATTCCCTATGCTATACAATATATCCTTGTTGCTTATCTGTTTTATATATAGTAGTTTGTATCTCTTAATCCCATCCTTCACATTTGTCCCCTCCCCCATTCCCTTCCCCTTGGGGAACCACAAGTTTGTTTTCTATATCTGTGAGTCTGCTTCCGTTTGTATTTCTTTGTGTATTCCACATCCAAGTGATATGATACATATTTATGTAATATTCTCTCTTTTAAAAGTTAGTCAGAAAAGCAATGGGGCAGGAAAAATTGGGAGTGAACCAAACTCTACATATGTGAAACTCTTGAACAGCTGCATTTATTCTCA
Organism: Bos indicus; assembly: GCF_029378745.1. NCBI lineage: Eukaryota > Metazoa > Chordata > Mammalia > Artiodactyla > Bovidae > Bos > Bos indicus. The sequence goes on along the minus strand of NC_091762.1, from coordinate 68,303,220 downwards.
ACAGGAAATCTGTCTCTCTAGTACTGGGGCCATTTACCACATTACCCTACCAAGTCATTTAATATCTCTGAGTATCTGTGAATTTTATTGATATTATCTTCATTGTCTTCTTCATCCTTATTAGAAAAAACATGATTGGGAGACTCCCCCTTCAGGCTGTCCAACACCCTTTGTGGGTAGGCAGACTGCCTGGATGGGGTGAGAAACTCCATCTTTCACCTGTGATCTCTCAAACATGGAAAGGCTGTCTGCCCAGTAGAAGCCTATCTGTGCGACTGCCTTCCACAACCAATCCAGACATTTAGGAATGAAAGGGAGCCATAGCAACCTTACACAATCAGCCTCATAGATCCATAGAGCTCCTCATCCTCATTCTTCTTTTAATAAACACAACTGGGTTGGTCACAGGCCTTGACAAAGTAATAGGAGTCCCCACTTCAAGACTGTCCTGAAAGACTCAATCCTCTGGCTGTAACGATGAGAAGTTTGTTGGGGTGTGGGGGTGGGGAGGATGAGTGCTTCCTTGTGCTTCAGATTCTGGCAGGAAGCTAATAGCAGAGTTCCAAACCCCACTCTCATCCTGAGAACCTCTCGCGGGAGGCCACGTGATTATCCAAGCCCTGGAGCAGCTGTACACTCAAGCGGTGCTGGCAGCTCAGTGCCCAGAGGGAGAACATTTTCAGTTCCCATCTCTGTGAGATGACACAAAAATTAATTTTTCCCAAAAAATAGTACCAGGGGTATTGAAGGTCAGAGCAGGGAGTCCTGGCAGCCCCCATCTGGCCAACGAATCCTCTACATTTAATATGGCTGGTGAAAAAGGTTATAGCATTTCCTAGGTTATAGTGATTGCTTGCTTGGCTTTGCACAGCCAAAAGAATATTCCTGGAAATAGTAGGTCATGGTTTGATGTCCAGTTCCCACCACTAAGAACCAGGAAAAGCCTAGAAGAACTGAATCAGAGTTGGGTAGCTGGTTACCAAAGGAGGGGTGTTATGGAGTAGGATCCTACATTGTTCTATACTTGTGTGAGTTCATACACTGGGCAGCCTAAGCCTACATGATAAAATGTGTACCATGAAACAGCTCTTACAATTTAATGGGGTTTAGTGTCTGGACCTCTTTTTGACACATTAGAAACCAGTTTGTTAGCCTTAAAAATAAATTAAGGTGACAAAAAATATTTTAGATTGATAGACAAGATGAAAAGAAAGATTCCAAGTGGGATATTCAGTAACTTACTCAACCTGTCTCTCTCAGTAACAGCCTTCTGCTCTTTGAATAAACAATGATTCTAAAAGAGACTGCTAGGCAACCCACACACATAACATGCTCTCGCTTATGCCAGGTATCACTTAAAATGCCCGTGCCATCCAATCCCCTTCTCAGGGAGTCTGCCCAGCCCCACCACACTCTTTGTCTATGGGCCCAGCCAGGCTCTGTACCACCTCAGAGAGGTACCAGGGGTAAGCATCTCTCCCAAGGGCAGTCCAAAGCAAAGTGGACTTTTGTGTGACCCAAGACTTAAGTGACCAGGATCAAAGTGTTTAGGTGAGATGGGCCAATGAGGTTTCTCTATAAATATTTGCAACTGGAAAGCTGAGAGACTCATTTGGTTATGTGGACCACCACAAATAGAGTGACACAGGTCCAGGGCAAGCCTAGAGGGATACGCATAGTCTGAGGTACAGGGACTGAAACAAGAGTAAGCAAAGGAAGATAATGGTGGAAGAGGGGCCCAGAGCAGGTAAGAGCAGAAACAGAATGCTACCTGGAGGGAGAGATCAGAGGGAACCCTGAGCTATTCTCCTCCCTGCCCTTCCTGACCTGCATGTGCTCACAGGCAACTCCTCTCTTTTTGCCACTAACACACACAAATCCTGAATTTACAATACCCCTCTGGTCACTTAAGGGACAGGCTGGAATTTGCCAGGGGGTGCATCAGGGTGGTCCATGAAGGCACGTTTCTCTTTCCATCCTCAGCTAAATGGAGTGTCCAGATTCTTACAGGACATGGTTTCCCCCGCTTTTCACAGGCAGAAACGCTTTTGCGTGCACACTCTCGACATTAAATACATCTATTCAATGTACCTGCGTCCAGGTCAGCTGGTGGAAATTGGAGCCTTTACCCAGAAACTGATTGTTTGATCACAGACTTATTAAAGCTGGAAAACATCCCTTTTGCAATGATTCTTTACTGCAGTCTTGACAACAGTCTCATTTTTCTTCCTGAGGGACACATTTGAAGGAGCCAGATGGTACGTATGCTGCAGCAGAACTGTCTGTGTTCTCTCTCTCACCCCCTTAGCTTAGCTTCAAACACTTTCTTTTTATTCAGAGAAAATATTTATGCACATTTGTTTGGCATTATCCAAGATATTTCATTTGGTCCTCAAGCAAAGAGATGATGGAAGTACAAGAGTTATTATCTCTCACAAATATAAAATTAGAGACAGTGACTTACAGAAGGTCGGTCACACAGCATTGGCAAAAAGCAGAGCAGAAACCTGGATCCAGGTCTTCCGATACATGTCCAGTGCTAGGACATCTCTAATTTTTAAATTTTTTCTTAAATTTTTTTCAGGCAGAGTTTTTCCATTAAATTAATGCTCTTAACAGTATGATTAGGTTGAATCAAAAGTCCTTTGCCTTTGGACAGAATATCCTTAGGGTACATATGTATGCAGCAAATAAAATACACACTGGATTTTCACTACTCATCTGCAAAGACCACCGGAACTCAAAACTAATGACACTCAACTGCCAATGGAATCAAGGTGTTCATTGTATTCTTCCAATTATTCATATGTTTAAAATGCACTTACTGAGTGCCTGCTAAGTACCAGTTGTTACTGTATCAACTAGGAAGAAACATGAATAAAATGAGATCAAGTCCCTATCTTCATGGAACTTGAATTTTGGAGGGGAGATACATGGTAATAAAGAATTATACCTGTGGCTGATTCATGTCAATGTATGGCAAAACCCACCATAATACTGTAAAGTAATTAGTCTCTGGTTAAAATAAATAAATTAAAAAAAAAAGAATTACAGAAAGACATGTACTGACAAATGTTATGAAAGAAAAAAAAAAGCATGGGAAAAAAATAGTGAATGACAGGGAGATCTTAAGGGAGTCAGACAAGGACTGAGGAAAAGACCATTGGGTAGTGACCTGAGTGAGGTGCAGAGACAAGTCCTGCAAAAATGCAGGGAAGAGTTCCAGCAAGAAGGAGCAGAAAGCACAAAGCCCTGCGTAGGAAGAATGCTTGGTGCCTCCAAAGGAAAACAAGGAGGCTGGCGTGGCTGGAGCTGCTTATCTGAGGGATGAGTGGTAGGAAAAAAGGGCAAAGGGTGAGTCAGGCAGGATCGGACAAATCGCGACAGGGCCTTTGGATTTTATTTTAAGTGTGATAGGAAAGAGAGCATGACATTATTTGGTTTATGGTATAAGAGGATCACACTCAGGGGATATTTGGAGAAAAGACTGTAGGGCTGCAGAAGTAAGAAAACCAAAGAGAAAACCTCAAGGCAAGAGAGGACGGTACGATGCTCCCAGTAGCTTACAAATACACTGCTGTTCTTTCCATTCCTCCCAACCCCCACATCCCCAGCAGCCACTGCCTGAGTTCTCTGCTCTTCTTTGCACCAAATCTCTTCCAAAGCACTGTCTTCACTTTCTCTATTCTCATTGTCTCTTAATCTCCTAACATTCATGTGTTTATGACCACCACTCCTCTGAAACTCCTTCTCCAAGTCACTCATGGCACACACATTGCTCCATTCAGTGATCAGCTGCTGGTCCTGATCTTACCCATCAGCAGCAAGGGTGGCCATGTACAGTTGTGCAGGTGGTGCCTATGCAGATGCTTGGAAAGTGGACGGAGGGGTGAAATGGAACCCACACAGCAGCTGTTTAGATGCATGTTGGTAGGAGCCGGGCTCCCCGGATGAGCTTCCTACAAGGCACTATCGATTAACAGCAGTAAGCCTGTTAGCAGTAGTTGATGTAGTTAATTGTGCCTTCCCCCTTTCTACACTTTCTTCACATGGCTTCCAGAACCCCACATACTTGATTTTTCTCTCAGCTCACCAGTTGCTCTTCTCCATCTCTTTTTACTCTTTCTTCACCTTCTCTTGGTGGATGTACTAATGTGGGAATGCCCCTCAGCACTTTTGATTCTTTTCTCTTTTTTTTTGCACACTTACACTGGAGTGAGCTCAGCCAGTCACTTGAATCTAATGCTATCTTTATGTCCCTGATACCCTAAATTATAACTCCAATCCAAACTCATATTTCCTGCACTCTCACTGAATTCCAAGGTCTTAAATCCAACTGTATCTTCAGAGTCTCCACTTAGATGTCTATAGACACCTCAGACTTAGCACGAACCCACACTGAATCCTGGCCTCCCCCCTGAAGTCTGCCCACCCCCAACTCTGCCTATCCTTGTACAGGGCAGCTCTACCCTTCCATGTGCTGCGCCCAAGCACCTCGAATGACTCTCACACAGCTGTTTCTCTTGCACCCCTATCTCACCCATCAGCATGTACTGCTGATGCCACCTTCAAAATCCATCGAGAATGGAATTTCTTAGCTTTCACCATCCTACCCTGGATGAGTCACCAGCACTGTGGCTGCTTTACACTAGCCTCCTAACTCATTTCTTTTCCCACCTTTTCCCCATATATTCTTTTTTTTTCTTTCAAGTATTTTATTTTTCTGAAGTATAGTAGATTTACAATGTGGTACCAATCTCTGCTCTTTTTTAAAATTATTTTTCATATAATTTCCCTTATGGTTTATTACAGGATATTAAAATAGCTCCCTATGCTATACAATAGGATCTTGTTTTTTGTCCATCCTATATATTAATATAATAATTTGCATTTACTAATTCCAAACTCCCACTCCATCCCTCCCATGGCCCTTCTCCCCCTTGGCAACCACAAGTCTGTTTCTGATTTAGCACTCAACAGACCCTGAAAACAGAAGTCAGGTTGTATCACTCCCCTGGTCAAAACACTCTGGGAGATCCCAATTTCCCTCAGAGAAAAAGCCAAAACTCTTGATCTTCCCTCTTTCCCTTTCAGACCACGTCCTACTCTCTTCTCCTGTCCAGCTGCTTTGCTATGCCTTGAACATGACAATTACATTGTGACCTCAGGGCCTTTGCATTGGCCATTTCCTCTGTTAGAAACACTTTCTCTAAAACATCTATGTGACTAACTCACTCTCCTCCTTCAAGACGTTTTTTCAACTTTATTTTTTAAAATTAATACCCTTTCCCTGCTTCCCTGATATACTCTGTCCCCTTTGCTTTGTTTTATTCTTTTCCACAGTGCTTATCATCCTCAAATATTTAGCTATTGTGCTTGATTTAGTGGTCTGTTTCCCCCAACTACAGTGTAAGTTCCTTGAAGGCAAGAGTTTTGTCTCTTCCCTAATGAAGTCAAAGTGTTTGGAATAGAATCTTGCACACAGTTAGTGTTCAAAAAATATTTATTGAATGGGTGAAAGAAAGAGAAGATGCTACTAAATGTTGACTTATTTTTACTTTAAAGGTGTTCCCAAAGGTAGTACCAAGCAATCATGTAAACTGTTAGAATATTTAATGACTTGGAAAGCTATTTATGGTCTAGTACTAACAGTTTTATGATCAGGCTTCAGGAAAATAGGTACAATACGATCTAACTTTTATTTAAGCGATGTGTATATTTTCATTAGAGAAGAATGGGAGGAAATATTTATTTAACCAATATTTCTGAAATACCTACTATGCACCAGGCATTGTGCCTATTAACTCCCCCTGGGGTGAGATGATACACTGATTTTATTTCTTCTTTTTGCTTTCTGTATTTCTACATTAGCCATTTATTCATTTTATATTAAGAATAAGTTGAGGGCTTTTGTTTGTTGATGTGCTTTAGTGGCTGTTTTTAGAAAGCACATTTTCAGAGTGCACGCATTGTGTGCATACTGGCTTACTATAGTTGCCATGGGAAGGCTACAAACGGAGTTTCTTCTTAAATTCCACTAACTAGAGAGAATCCCAGATCTCATTGCCTGTTCAAACAGCTGCAAGGACAGCTATCACATCAGCAATCAACATTCCTCCTGCAACCAAGGAGATATTCTGAGAAATTTATAAGCTCCTGGGATAAGAGCAGACATTTTCCCATTGCCCACGAACCCTGGTCTTTCGCATTTTAATTGCTTGTTAGTAAGGCACTTTGGAGTCTTGAGCATGAGAGAGACAACACACTGTAAATTTCAGTATAATTTCCTTGTATTCATTAAATCACTGCCAACTTGCCATGATTTCCTTAGCACAGAGGCTGTGCTATCATTTCTAAAAACAGTAAATTCTATGTGTAGGCTTGAAGAGCAAACTTTACCTGGAGTTTATTCCCTATAGGTATTTCTATAATATGCTATTTGAATATTCCTTCCTTTCAATTTTTAAAAACCTCCATCTGCAGATGCTGTCCTAGGCAGGAAAATTCTCAGGATTCAAGTGGGACAGATGTTTCCTCATGCTGAATTTTTTTTTCCACCCTCACTGTGTGCTTTGTTATATCAGCCAGATAATGAAATGCTTAATTAGCTCTTTCCTTTTGACACAGGATCATTTTATAAAACAGTAAATTAAGAGCTTTGAAAATGAGACATTTCTATGTGGCACAAAGGTATCAAAGTCCAGGTGTGTCCTTTAGCTACCTTTGGCTAGTTGGAATAATCATGCAGGGTTGCTTCTTGTCCCACATGGGGAGACAGGCTTCTCTATAGGTATGGGTTGCTGGGGACAATGGCCACACCAGCTCTGCTTCCTGAGGAGCCCGAATATCACTTACTTTATCTGTAAATGGCCAACTGAGGCAAATCACGTGGAGTCATTCTGGTTTCTGGGAAAATACTTTCGGTGAAGTTCCCTCTCGGCTACTTAGATTTGTCTCTCAGATGACATCAACAGTGAAAGTCTTCACCCACCTTGACCGCACTATGGTGAGCAATCCAGTGGAGAGTCAATAACTTTTCTTTCTGGAGGGTTCTTCTGCCCCCCCAGTGCAGTTCACGTTGTCAGGTCTAATTTAATCCATTGACTGCTCTAACGTTAAAGAGGAGAACTTATTCCTCTTCCCTCCACTCAGCCCACCTTGCCACCCCTGTCCTCTGCTCCAGTCTGTGTTGTCCTCCTTACACAAGTGATGTGCTCGCCAGCCATCTGCATGTTTCCTTTCCTGTTCAGCCTCTTTGACCATGTTGTTTAGTCACCAAGTCGCATCTGACTCTTTTGCAACTCCATGGGCTGTAGCCTGCCAGGGTCCTCTGTCCATGGGATTTACCAGGCAAGAATACTGGAGTGGGTTGCCATTTCCTTCTCCAGAGGATCTTCCCAATCTAGGGGTTGAAGCTGTGTTTCCTGCACTGGCAGGCAGATTCTTCACTGCTGAGCCACCAGGAAGCCTTCTTTGGCTCTAGGAGGAGCAAAGGTGTTTTCTGAACAAGAAAGTATTTTATCTGTGGTCAAACTGCAATTTCCAGTGTGAGCTTTTTTTTTTTTTCCTCTTAGCTGGCTTATATTTGCTCAGGGAAAAGCTAGCAGGCAAATCAGGTGACATACACTGCCTGAGGTGTCCAGTCGAAAAATAAGACCTTCTCAGGATGTTGCTAAAGCTCCTATTTTCAGCCAGAAGAGACATCCTTTCTGCTATGAAGGATGGCAATTTGGTTGGTTTAGGAGGCTCCATTAGGAAACAGAGCTCAAGGCTGATCACCATTATACAGACCTGGATGATGGCTCATGCATGACCAGCTGATTGCATTAATGTATCCGTGCATTCATTTAGTGTAGTCAAGGTCAAGGAGGTCTGCTTCTCGGTGGTGTTAGACAGGAAGCTCAAAATATTATGTATGCCGGCAACAAGTGTCATGATTGATTTTTGTTATGGAATTAATCTGTCAAGACTTGCAGTTGCGGGTTTGCTGCCATGAATTATATCTCTGGTGCAGCTGGAAGACACAGTGCCGGAGAAAAGGGCTAAGCTGTCTTTGGCTATTTGCCTTAATCTCGGGTTTGTTAAGTGCTTGCTGTTTCTGCCGTTGATAAGAGAGGTAGATGTGAGGGCTGGGGCCAACCATCCTTCCATTAAAACTGCAAGGAAAAGAAACCCCCCTCCCCCAACACACACCCCCGCCTGTAGTGGCAGCCAGACCAAATATGGATGGATGGTTGATTTGAGTTGCCTAATCTATGGGTTCCTCTGCAGAGATTCAGATTTCGTACATCTGGATGGAGCCCACAGAGCCACCATTAACAGACACTACAGGGGTCAGCTGGAAAACAGGAATTAAGATGCGGAGACTTCACCATGGTTGCTGGTGAGTCACTAGACAAAGAATTTATATGTCATACCTTAGACGTGAGGGAAGCCAGTGAGAGGCATTAGGTAGAGATGAATTGGCATTTTATAAGGGATATTCAAGCAGTAGTACACAAACGGATGGGAATAGGGAAGTCAAAGAGAGTGAGAACAGTGAGGAAGCTGCAATGCCAAAGGGAATTATTGCATTATCTCAAAGTGGGGATGCCCATTAAGGCTGCCATCCTGATATCCAACAAAGCTCAGTGTTCACAGTAAAGGGATGTATTCACCATGGCCCAAGGCGATCATCCTTCATTTTGTATCCATCACACTGTAAAGTCATTGCATAAACTGGTGTCTTTTGAAATGAATTTGATTTTGACACCCGCTTCCCTCTTCTTTCCATTTCTATCCCTGGTGCCCCTAGGTGCCCAAGTGCTGGTTTGAGGAAAGCTATTTTTTATTTGAGAGTCATAAAATAATCATATGAACAATTGTTCCAACATACTGTTCATTAATATTCAAACACAGGTGGTCAAACTGTTTTAAAGAATCATGAATTGTTGTTGTTTTTGTTTTGTTTTTCAACAGTGTCTCAGCCTATGCTCAACTGAAGGGCTATTTTAATCTCTTAAAGATAGGGAATATAGAAACACGGGATCCTGGAATCTCAGAAGAGGCAGATCCCTTATTGATTGTCCAATGAAACTCATTTAAAGCATGGATTTCTTCTACAACAATCTCCCCATGAAATGCTACTACTAACAGACTAATTATGTCTAAAATATTAGACTAATAAAGTCTAAAGCTTACATTGCATTAATGTGCTTTACATTTGTTAATTATTCAATCCTCGTAACAACCATATGAGGCAGGCATTGCTTTTATCTCCATTTCGCACTGAGGCACAAAGAAGGCACAGCTTGTCAGGGACAGAGTTTGGGACTTGAACCCAGGCAATGTGTCTCCAGGAGGTGTCTTTACTCACTACTCTCTCCTGCCTTAAATGCAGGTTTTGCTACACCACTTGCAGAAGTGGGAAGTGTACTAGCCCCAGAAACAGCCTCCTTCATTCTTGTCCATTAAGGTGGTTGGATACATCTTCCAAAGACTCTAATATGTCTACACATTGAGTCCTCTGGAGTAATAAAAATGTTTAATCTGTCTGTTGTTAAAAATCTTTTCCTGGGAATTCAAATTTCCCCTCTGTGACTTAATCTGTAAGTCAGTTCTCCATTAAGTTTCTGTGTGTTACAATTCAAAGCTGGTGTATTTTTTTTCTTTTGAGAGTTCTGTTGGTCCCACTCCCAAGTGTGTGTTTAATTACCACTGTATTTGTGTGTTTGGAGACATAATTTTTTTAAATCATAGGAATAGAATTTTATATTTCCTTGTTAAATTTCTTTCAAAATTGAGCCTATTTGCAGCAACCTATTGAGATCTACTGCTGGGTTCATGTTATTAAATAATAAAACAGGAAGAAATTGAAGCTTAGAGAGATTAAGTTGCCCAAGGATTTAGAAAGCAGAATTTGCACCCAGTTCTCTGGTCTTCCTTGGTGGCTCAGCTGGTAAAAAATCCACCTGTAATATGGGAGACCTGGGTTCAGTCCCTGGGTTGGAAAGGTCCCCTGGAGAAGGGAAAGGCTATCCACTCCAGTATTCTGGCCTGGAGAATTCCATAGTCCATGGGGTCAGTTGGACTCAACTGAGCCACTTTCATTTCATTTCCATTTCTCTGTAATTTAAATATATATATATATATGCATATGTAAATGAACTTATTTACAAAACTGAAACAGACTCACAGACTTAGCAAACAATGTTATGGTTACCAAAAGGGAAAGGGTGGTAGTGGGGATAAATTAGGAGTTTAGGATTAACATATACACAGTACTATACATAAAATGGATAAGCAACCAGGGCCTATGGTATAGCACAGAGAACTATACTCAATAATCTGTAATAAGCTATAATGGGAAAAGAATCTGAAAAAGTATGGATATATGTGTATGTATAATTGAATCACTTTGCTGTACACCTGAAATAAACACAACATTCTAAATAAACTATACTCCAATAAAAAATAAAATTTAAATTTAAAAAATGCACACAAATCCAGTTGTTCACTCTTGCTCCCAGATCTGCTTTTCATTGCATCTGTTTCTGACTTGCCTCCTGCTCAAGCCCTGGTCTCCACACTAATGTGAAAAGGGCATGACTGCAGAGGATTGCCTTGTTTCAGCAGCCACCTCACTCCCTATTTCTCATTTTTATTTGACTTGAATTGTGAAGAAAGATGTTGTCCTGATATATTGTCTAATAATAGTGTAGCTTTTGGCTTGATAGTGACTCTTTTTAGCCATCTCAACTGTATCATCTGAGATGATGGTTTAAAAAAGCTTAATCAAAGCCATAATGAAATTAATTCACTGTCAAACTAATAGTGTTCAAAAAAATTATTCCAAAGGCCAATGTGAATAAGTGGAAGTGTTTTTAAGGCTCTGGTATTGGTCTAGGGGATGATACAAAGTCAAAACTGCCAGCATTATTTTTTCAAGGCTGCCTGATGCTTAGCAAGGTATTTGCAAGTTGTATAAACCAGATAGAAATATGCGACTGTCAAGTGGTATGACAGCCTGTACTAAGAGGGAAGGGTGTAGTGGCAGTGGAGATCACCTCAAAGACCACTTAGAATCCTAAAAATAAGGACAGTGATAAGGGAAAAAATAGAATTCTCACTGCAGGATCTTGAGATAATTTCTAATCCTCTCCAATTTTTCTTTCCCTTTCCCCTTACCAAAATATATCTATAGACACATTTGTTACCAAGAAGTACTGGGCTCCATTTCCATCTTAAATCATGTTTTTCATATCCTTTCTTCTTTAATCAACCTTACAGGGTATTATCAGAAACCAACTATGATCTTACAACTATCCAAGTTACACTGAAAGAGTCATCGAAAGATAGCCACACTATTCTTTTCAGTTGGTAAAGCAGACTACACAGAGAGGAAACAGCCCTCCTACTGATATATTCAGTATATCTTCCAGGACGGAACCCACCATGCTAGATACATATGCTATAGGAATCACATAATTTATTCATTTATCCTAAAGACATCCAGTGAATGCCTGCATGTGTAGGATTCTGGAGGAAGCCTGGAGAAACAAAGATGAATCAGATATACTCCCTGACCTCAGGGGCATGAATGCTACTGAGAGACAGAAACATAAACAGATAATCAGAAATCACCATGCTATGAACAGAAATCCAAGCATTTTGTTAAGCTTGGAAAGACGGATAGGGTTTTATTTGATGCAGAGGAGAAAGGAGCCAGTGAGACGGTACAGTTCAGTTCAGCAGGAGGAAAATATAGAAGGATGGTAAGGTACACAGCCTGGGGAGGGAAGTGGCTTTTTATTTAGAGGGGGATTACACAGCAGAGAAGTGAGAAGCCAGCCTGATTCGCAGGCCCACCTCGGGGATTCAGCAGTTACAGTGTTCCTAGGACCCTGCGTTGGGAAAACTTGCAGCAAGAAGTTGTGCTTCACTAAAAGAGACCCAGAGTGGGGACTTTCCTGTTGGTCTACTGGTTAAGAATCCAGCTGCCAATGCAGGGAACACGGGTTCCATTCCTAATCTGGGAAGATCCCACATGATTTGGGGCAACTAAGCCCGTGCTTCACAATTACTGATCCTGCAGGCCTCGAGTCTGTACTCTGCGACAAGAGAAGCCACCTCAGTGAGATGCCTGTGCACCACAGCCCAGCTCAGAGCAACTGGAGAAAACCCACACGTAGCAACAAAGACTCAGCATAGCCAAAAATAAATAAGTAAATGAATAAAATTTTTAAAAATAATATTTAAAAGAGATACCTAAAGCATTTATTTTTCATAACTTTTATTTTACATATTCTTGCATTGTTTTGTGACATGATTTTATATATACACCAGCCCTAATAATATCTTTCTACCCCTTGTACTGCAACCCTAATATCTATAGCACCCAGACCAAGAAATACAGTATGTTTAAATATTTATAATTCATAAACTGATGTAACAAAATGTCACATGAAAGTTGTTCTATCTTTCTACCTTGAAAAATATAACTTCATAACAATCTGAAAGATCAGCTTTGAATTTAAGAGTTCTTGGTACTCTCCAAGTTCCATGCTGGAATTTGGTGGTTGGGAAAATCTCATCAATAGCCTACTGCTCACTCTTCCCATCCTTGACTCCATCCCACACTGTGGGATGGTCAAATATACCTGAATACTTCTGTCAGTTGCCAAGCTCCATAACACTCCCTCCTCCAGCAAAACCAATCACTCACTGGTCATACCCAAGGCCTAGAGGGATCTTCATCTGAGGTTTGGTCCACTCTTGGGAGGACATTCTGCATAATGTCAAGGAAGAATTCTGCATAAGGCTTAGTAATGGGCTTTGAGACATGGATGATGAGTTCCCAGAATGCAGCCTAGGAGTCAATGTTTGGGGATATGCAGGTTCTTGGTGGGCCTGTTCCTTTGCCCCTGGTACTTCTTCCCAGGGTAGGGAAGAATAAAGACATATAGGGCCAAGGTTAGGTTCCCTAAAGTGCAAGATACAGGGGTAAAGGATACGGAGATCTCTTTTTCAGTTCTAAGGGTGGTATTTTCCCCAACCCACCTTGCAGTGGTTGAGTTATCTTGAGTCCTTTACCTTTCTAAGGACAGCACTGATAGTGACAACTGAAGATTTTCTATGCTGATGTTACTACAGGTTCCAATAAAATGGCTCCTTGATTCAACTGTTACATTTTAATCTCTCCCTAAAGGACTCTTTGGGGCTTCCCTGGTGACTCAGGGGTAAAGAATCCACCTGCCAAAGCCGGAGACACAGGAGATATGGGTTCAATTCCTGAGTCAGGAAGATCCCCCAGAGAAGGAAATGGCAACCCACTCCAGAATTCTTGCATGGGAAATCCCACGGATAGAGGAGCCTGGAGGGTTACAGTCCAGGGGATTGGAAAAGAGTCTGACACAAATTAGCGACTAAACAGCAGTGACAACAAAGGCGTATCTGTTGCAACCATCTTCCTCCAAGTAAGAGTTACAGCCAGTTTGTGTATGTGTGTGGGGGGAAGAAGAGTGGAATGGAAGATTCACCTTTCTTACAGGCCAAAATAAATTATTATGATAGATTATTAATTATCAAACATTAAGCACTTTCCAAAGTTCTTTAGCTCATAGTTTACCCTGTGCCTCTCCACTAGTCCACAGAACCATACCTTCTTTTACCACTGAGACTGGACAGGAAATAAAAGAATACAAGGTAGACAAAGAAAAAGCCTTGCCTCTTCTGTGTAAAAGGAAGGTGGGCAGGAGTCCAGCAGAGCAAGGAGAGGGGTTGGTACTGAAAGTGTTGTGCTGTGAGCTCCACCCTGGAAGGAAGGGGAAGGGCTTTGGATTATGGACCAGAACTCTGAAGGCACAAAGACTGCCATCCCACTCTCTTTATAGTGGTGTTGAGGAGGCTACTTCACAGGCTTGTGCTAACCACAGTGGGGATGGCCCCATCATAGATGGCCAGTAAGGTTAGCAGAAAGGGGAAGCCTGAATGTTCTTATCAGACTTCCTTTCTCCTTGGCTCCTTGACAGCAGGACAAGACCCCAGTGCCCTGAATACTGGAAGCTAGCAGTAGCAGCTTTTGAACTCACTCATTCATTTACATCTGCTCCCATCAACTGAAATATACAATCACTAGGTCCTTTGGGTTTGTTCCATTCTTAGTCCTCATATGACTTAGTGACTTTTGACACAGTTCATTAGTCCTTACTCCTTGAAAAGCTTTTTTCACTGATCTTTCAGCAGGTGATTTTTTATTTTATATCCTATCTGACTAGATTCTTTCTTTTTTTCAGTCATTTTTGCTTGTTCTTCCCCACCTCCCTATCCCATACACATTAGAGTTCCCCTTGATCCAATCTTCAGAAGTCTACTCTTCTTTCTTGTTTTCAATCTTTGTGTGATCTCATTCAGCCCTTTGGCCTGAAAGATTGCATATATGCAAGGATTCCTAGATTTGCCTTTCCACATTGGACCTCTCTTCTGAACTCCAGGCTCGTCTAGGCATTGCTTACTCGAGAGTTTAGCTGAAAGTCTGTCATTACACTAAAATTGGATATTGACGATTTAGGAGGTAAAGTGGTCTTCCCTGGTGGTTCAGATGGTAAAGAATCTGCCTGCAATGCAGGAGACCTGAGTTTGGTCCCTGTGTCAGGAAGATCCCCTGGAGAAGGAAATGACAACCCACTCCAGTATTTTGGCCTGAGAAATCCCATGGACAGAGCAGCCTAACAGGCTACAGGGTTGCAAAGAATTGAACACGACTAAGCACACACACACACATACAATGCATACACACATAGATGAAATTTAAATAGCACACTGATTGTTTTTGTACCCTCAAACTCCAGAATACACATTCTTCTTTGGTACATGTGGTATAATCATAAAAATTAATGACGTGCTAGGCTATAGAGAGAGCCTCAATACATTTTAAAGGATTCGGTTCAGTTCAGTTCAGTCGCTCAGTCGTGTCCGACTCTTTGCAACCCCATGAATTGCAGCACGTCAGGCCTCCCTGTCCATCACCAAATCCCGGAGTCCACCCAAATCCATGTCCATCGAGTCGGTGATGCCATCCAACCATCTCATCCTCTGTCGTCCCCTTCTCCTCCTGCCCTCAATCTTTCCCAGCGTCAGGGTCCTTTCAAATGAGTCAGCTCTTTGCATCAGGTGGCCAAAGTATTGGAGTTTCAGCTTCAACATCAGTCCTTCCGAAGAACACCCAAGACTGATCTCCTTCAGAATGGACTGGTTGGATCTCCTTGCAGTAGAAGGGACTCTCAAGAGTCTTCTCCAACACCACAGTTCAAAAGCATCAACTCTTCAGGGCCCAGCTTTCTTTATAGTCCAACTCTCACATCCATACATGACCACTGGAAAAACCATGCATTGATTAGACAGACCTTTGTCGGCAAAGTATGCCTCTGCTTTTTAATATGCTGTCTAGGTTGGTCATAACTTTCCTTCCAAGGAGTAAGCATCTTTTAATTTCATGGCTGCAATCACCATCTGCAGTGATTTTGGAGCCCAGAAAAATAAAGTCAGCCACTGAATGTTGAGCTTTAAGTCAACTTTTTCACTCTTCTCTTTCACTTTCATCAAGAGGCTCTTTAGTTCTTCTTCACTTTCTGCCATAAGGGTGGTGTCATCTGCATATCTCAGGTAATTGATATTTCTCCTGGCAATCTTGATTCCAGCTTGTGCTTCTTCCGGCCCAGCATTTCTCATGATGTACTCTGCATATAAGTTAAATAATCAGGGTGACAATATACAGCCTTGACGTACTCCTTTTCCTATTTGGAACCAGTCTGTTGTTCCATGTCCAGTTCTAACTGTTTCTTCCTGACCTGCATACAGGTTTCTCAAGAAGTAGCAAACACAGTTTATTTCCTGATTACAATGCACATAGTTAGAAATTAACAACAATAAAAACAAAAATTTAAAGAAAGACTAAATGCTTGGAAATTATACTTCAAGACAATTCTTAGTAAGGCTTCCCTGGGGGCTTAGACTTTGGGCTCCCAATGCAGGGGGCCTGGGTGTGATCCCTGGTCAGGGAACTAAGATTCCACATGCTGCACCTAAGAGTTCATCTGTGATGACTTAAATTCCCAAGTGCCACAACTAAGACCCCGTGCAGCCAAGCAAGCAAACAAACAAGTAAATATTAAAAGAATGCCTAGTAAAAAAATTGCAGTGGAAATAAAGAAATATTTATAATTAAATATTTTTGAAACAATAGTTGTCAGAACTTGTGGTGTGCAGCTAATGTGTTATACTTAGAGAATTTACAGCATTAAATGCCTTATGAGAAAATAAGAACAACTGAAAATCAATAAATTAGGTTAGAAACAGAACCCAAGGTAAACATTAAAATAGCAGAAGAAAGGAAATAATAGGGATAAGAGTAGGCATCAATGAAATGGAGAAGAGAAAAGGTACTTTAAACAGTGTGAACAAACCAAATATCTGTTCTTTGAGAAAGGTAAGCTTCTTAAAAGAGGCAAAAATATGGAAAGAATAAACTGAAAGATTGACTAACGAATAATTTTAAGAAGGCAATAGGTATAATAACACGTGGTGAGATTAGGAAATAAAAAGAAAATATTTAGATTAACTTCATGCAAAAAAAAAATGGAAATCTAAGGTGATTTAGGCAAATTCCTTAACACATAACTTATCAAATTGACTCAAAAATAAATAAAAAAATTGAATAGTCACATAACCATCGGTAAAACAAGACCAGATATTTTTGCTGGTCTTACTGATGTTTCTGTAAAATATTAGAGACAAATTATTATTCTAATCTCACGTTAAATATCTCCAGCAAAGAGAAAAAAGAGTACATTCTCTTTTTAATTTACTAAGATTCATATAACTTGGATATCAAAATTTGATGATGATTGCACAAGAGGGAAAAGTTACAGTCCAGCATTTCTTATGAGCACAAATATAGAAGTGCTATATTATTGGCCAACCAAATCCAAACATGACTGACCACGTTGTGTTTATCCCAGAAATTCAGAACTGACTTAACATTGGAAAATTGATAAATATGATTCACTACATTAACAAACAGAAAAAAATGATATGAACATCTTAATGACTACAGAAAAAATTTACTTTGATGCATTTCAATAAAGCAAGAAACAAAATTAAGACTTTTAAAGGTAAAATTATAAACTCTTATTGAGAGGTATTAAAATATTAAATAAAATGGAAAACTTTACCATGATTATGAATAAGAGAATTCAATATCATACAGTTGCCTATTTTTCCACAAAGGGAAATTAAGGCAAGATTCCTAGAATATATTTTTTAAATGTTTTATAAAGCTATAACAATTATCAGGTTTGTTTTGGCGTGCTGCTGCTGCTAATGCTAAGTCACTTCAGTCGTGTCCGACTCTGTGCAACCCCATAGATGGCACCCCACCAGCCTCCCCCATCCCTGGGATTCTTCAGGCAAGAACACTGGAGTGGGTTGCCATTTCCTTCTCCAATGCATGAAAGTGAAAAGTGAAAGTGAAGTCTCTCAGTCGTGTCCGACTCTTCGCGACCCCATGGACTGCAGCCTACCAGGCTCCTCCACCCATGGGATTTTCCAGGCAAGGGTACTGGAGTGGGGTGCCATTGCCTTCTCTGTGTTTTGGCTTAGGGATAGAAAAATAACTCAACAGAACAGCAAGAGTCTAGAAATGAACCCATTTAATATAGAAACACAATATATGAGAAAACCGGCATTGCAGATTAGTGGGGACAATGACAGATTATCTAATAAAAGGCACTGGGACAATTGGCTCTTCACTAAACAAAACATGAAATTGGATTCTTACTTCATGCCAGATACAAAAATCAACTTCAAATAATTTAAATAGCTACATGTAAAAGGAAAATTACAAAACTTTTAAAACAGAATATAGGAAAATTCCTCTAGGACTTCGGGCAATAAAGATTTCTTAAACAAAATTTAAAACTCAATTTATAAACTAAAAGTAATATAACTCATCAAATGGAATTTTTAAGTGCCTGTTCACTAAAAGATACAATGAATAGAGATATGAGACTCCAAGTACTGACAAAAAGATGTTTATGACATTTATCCAACAATGGCTTAGTATCCCAAGTAAACAATAGGAAAATATCAAATGTAGATGATAATGTGCAACAGTGAGAACTCTCAGACACAGCTGGTAGGATTATAAATTTGTACAGCCTCTTTGTAAAACTTTTTGACTTTACACTGTGAATTTGAACATCTACAACCACTATCTGTGATCAAGTATTTTCTACATGTAATCAAGGAAATATTGTATATGTGTATGAGGAGACAGGTACAAGAATATTTATAGTAGCAAAACCTAGAAACAATGCAGTTTCCGTCAACAGCAGAATGGATAAATTGTGATAATTGTATTTTAAATACAAAACAGTGTACAGTAGTTAAAATGAGTGAACAGCAGAAATACGTATGAACATGGATGGTTTTTAAAAGAACAATTTGAATGAAAAAAAGTAAATCATTAATAGGCTTTATTATCACACATATGTAAAGTGCAAGCAATATGGAGAAGGAAATAGCAACACACTCCAGTATTCTTGACTTGGAAATCCCATGGACGGAGGAGCCTGGTGGGCTACAGTCCTCAGGATTGTAAAGAGTCAGACTCTGAAGTGACGTAGCATGTGTGCAAGATAAAGTTTATCTCAGAAGCAGGAGAAAAGTGAGCAGCCTGTTGGAAAGGGGAATCGGTAGGACTTCTAGGATACAACAAATGTTATAATCCAAAGCTGAATGGTAGGTGCATTTTAAAATTGTAGATATATTCTGGGTTGGCCAAGAAGTTCGTCTGGGTTTTCTGGTAAAACTGTATGGTAAAACTGAACAAACTTTTGGCCAATCCAATATTTTTATTTCTTTGATACATTTCACTATACAAGAAAGAAATGAATATGAATGTCTTGGAAAATCTTGTTAAAGATAAGTGACACTTAAAATGACTATCAAATTAGATGTGGGAGAGACAACTATAAAAGGGAGTTGGAAATTTGCTCCTTTTTAAGAAAATTGAAACTTAAAAACACAGAAAGCACAGAGGGTGTACTTAATGCAAAAAAGATAAGAGTCACTTGAATTAATAATCCACACACAAATGAAAGTCCTTGAATTTATATCAAAAGCTAGGCAAAACTACACCTATTTATATGTTTCAAGTTGCAATCCTTAACGTATTTACGATTCTACTTTTGTGATTTCCTGCTTTGCTAAGCTTTTTCAAATAGCCAACCAAATATGGATAATGAGAACATCAGATATGAAGGCTTCTGTGGCATTATATCACTCAATTGAACTAAAATCTAGTTTCTTTTCTTTTTCCCTTACCAGTGGGTGGCAGCTTGTGAAAGAGAGTGAATACCTAATAGATAACATACATATCGGTGTTTAGTGTGAATAAAAATTTTAGTCCTCTTAACATAAGTATCTTACATGCTCTGTGAGTTAATAATTTATAAATACCATGTCTACTTAATCTATGTTGACTATTGTGACAGGCACTACCTGTTTTTCTTCTCCTAGAATAATTGTTCAAAAACATTTCCTGACCTCCCTTGAAACTGGATATGGTTGTAAAACTGAATAGTGGGTAGTGGAATATAGGTGGGAGTGATGTACACAATTTCTAGGTCTATGGAAATTTTACTATAAGAAACTCCCAGGTATAGTATTACTTATATACTCCCAGGTATCCCAGGTATAATATTACTATAAGAACCTCCCCTTCCAGCTGACTTGAATGAAGGTGACCCCACAGTATAACCTGGACACATAGGTGGGAGGCAGTGGGGTTTTAAGATGAAAACAGCTTTAGTCACTGTGACATAGTTTGCAAACAAGCCTACCTGACCAGGAGCATCTGCACTGGATGCCATGAGTAAGGAATAAGTTCAGTGATAAAACACTTCAAAGATATTGGGGTTTATCTGTAACAGTTGTTAGAATTTATCCTAATCAATATTAGGAAAGCTATTTAAGGGAAAAATAGAAGGATGAGCTTCCTTGGTAGCTCAACCGGTAAAGAATCTGCCTGCAATACAGGAGACCTGGGTTTGTTCCCTGGATTGGGAAGATCCCCGGGAGGAGGGCATGGCAATCCACTCCAGTATTCTTTCCTGGAGAACCCTATGGACAGAGGAACCTGATGGGCTACAGTCCATGGGGTAACAAAGAGTTGGACATGACTGAGTGACTAAGAACAGCACAGCACAAAGGACAAGGCAGCAATTGGATATCTTTTTCTTCTCTCTAGAGAACAGATCTAGAGCAGTTCCATGTACATCAAGTGGCCGGGCAAAAGTCTAATGAAGGAAGAGGCAACTCTGATCATTTGCTGCCCAATTATCTTTATAAACTGTGGCATAGCTGTCTGTTACTAAAGTTGTATTATCACCAGTGGCTAAACAGCCGACCAGGGATAAGATGCAAGGTTATGAAGAGTTTGAACTGAATTGACATAAATTCATGGATTCAGCAAAAGTGTTTATTGAGCAATTACTATGTGTTGGAAACTGTAAAAGTTCTAAGGATGCAGTGTTGTAAAAGTACCTTCCAAAGTGGAAAAGTCCAGTATTATAATATTGGAATTATTGAATGTTTAGAATTCAATAATTAATAACAGACTTCCCTGGTGGCTCAGACAGTAAAGAATCTGCCTGCAATGTGGGAGACCCTGGTTCAGTCTCTGGGTCAGCAAGATCCCCTGGAGAAGGGAATAGCTAAGCACTCCAGTATTCTTGCCTGGAGTATCCCATGGACAGAGGAGCCTGGAGGGCTACAGTTCATGGGGTTGCAGAGTTGGACATGTCTGAGTGACTACACACTACACTAGAATTCATTAATCCCCTAAACTCTCCACACTCTTGAGAGGAAGGACAATTTCTTCACCTTGAACTTTCCTTTTCCCTCCTCTCAATAAAAATCTTTCTATTTTTTTAACTATATGGCTGAGAGTGTTGTTATCAAAAAATATCCTCACTCACAAAATGAGCTTCACTGTAATTTTCTGTCTTCATGTATTTAGGTGGGTACATGTGACTAGTTCCTGCTAGCGGAAAATGAAAAGAAGTCTGCCTCCTTTATAATCTGAGGCACAGAAGGGCAGATGTGCCCTCCCCACATACTTTCTCTCTCCAACAAAGAAGCCCAAAGCAAAGGATTCTGGGATTCCTCAGTTGCAAGATGCAAACAGTCTGGTCCCCGAGTCATAGCTCGGATGAGAGCCACACAGGATTGCCACATGACCTGCATTGAACTGTGCCATAAGTAAGAAATAAACATTGATTGTATTAATTTAACAACAGACTGGTTCCAAATTGGGAAAGGAGCACGTCAAGGCTATATATTGCTAACCTCTTTATTTAACTTACATGCAGAGTACATCATGCATAATGCTGGACTGGATGAAACATAAGCTGGAATCAAGATTGCCAGGAGAAACATCAATAACCTCAGATCTGCAGATGACACCACCCTTATGACAGAAAGTGAAGAAGAACTAAAGAGCCTCTTGATGAAGGTGAAAGAGGAGAGTGAAAAAGTTGGCTTAAAGCTCAACATTCAGAAAATGGAGATCATGGCATCTGGTCCCATCACTTCATGGCAAATAGATGGGGAAACAATGGAAACAGTGTCAGACTATTTTTAGGGGCTCCAAAATCACTGCAGATGGTGACTGCAACCATGAAGTTAAAAGATGCTTCCTCTTTGGAAGAAAAGTTATGCCAACATAGACAGCATATTGAAAAGCAGAGACATTACTTTGCTGACAAAGGTCTGTCTAGTCAATGCTATGGTTTTTCCAGTGGTCATATATGGATGTGAGAGCTGGACTATAAAGAAAGCTGAGCACCAAAGTACTGAATGCTTTTGGACTGTGATGTTGGAGAAGACTCTTGAGAGTCCATTGGAATGCAAGGAGATCCAACCAGTCCTTCCTAGAGGAAATCAGTACTGAATTTTCATTGGAAGGACTGATGCTGAAGCTGAAACTCCAATACCTTGGCCACCTGATGCGAAGAACTAACTCATTGGAAAGACCCTGATGGTGGGAATGATTGAAGGTGGGAGAAGGGGATGACAGAGGATGAGATGGCTGGATGGCATCATCAACTCAATGGACATTAGTTTGGGTAAGCTCTGGGAGTTGGTGATGGACAGAGAAGCCTGGCGTGCTGCAGTCCATGGGGTTGCAAACAGTTGGACACGACTGAGTGACTGAACTGAACTCAACTGAGGGCTTTATTTAAAGAGCTGATTCCTTATAAATAAAAAAAAACTATGTATTATGTATTCAGAAAAAGGAAAACAATAAAAAGTAATGCAATTTATTAAAAGATTAGAAAGGAAAACATGGAAAAAAGTACAATCTCAATCTCACTTGTATATTCCTGAAGAAGCCTTCTGTTGAAATTGGCAAGTGAAGGTGTGGATCCCAGTTCCCTCTTAATACCTCAGTGGTTTGCTCTTCCTTTCCATATAACTGATAACAATAACAATGAAACATATACATTACCACATGTAATATAGATAACCAGTGTGAGTCTGATGTATGACACAGGCTACCCAAGGCTAGCGCTCGGTGACAACCTGGAGGGCTAGGGTTGGGAGGGAGGTGGGGGGGTTTCAGGATGGGGGAACACATGTATACCTATGGCCAATTCACACTGATGTATGGCAAAAACCATCACAATGTTGTAAAGTAATTATCCTCAATTAAAATTAATTAATTAATTAAAATAAACAAAAAATGCCGCATGTAGAAGCTGAAATAGAAGATGAACTGTTACAAAGGACTTATTTATTTACCACATCTCAGTGGAAGTCTGAAACTCCAACATTAACATAATTGGAAAATTTTGTGAGTCGATGTGGAATTACTAATGATTTCTTTCTAGCGCAAGGGAATTGATTTAACTGGGAAAGAGAATTAAAATACTTTATTAATGTTGCTAATGTAATTATCATTAAATATTATTAATATATCAGTAGTGATATATGCACTGATATGCCACTGGGAGAATAAATGAGAAAACAATAAAGGCTTTGCATCAATTTGTAGATTTGAGAGGGTAGAGCTATTCCCTAGTGCAGAAATTTTTGTATTGTGTTTGTAAAAGAAAAATGTTCCTTTCTCAAAGTCTGCTAAAGAGAATGATGTCAAGAATAGAGTACATTGGATGGAAACAACTGCTTTCTTTACCATGAACATTGAATGCTGCCAAAGGAAATATTGAAAAGATGATACTACATAGTAATAAACAAGTTTCTGTGCTTCTCTTTTTTTTTTTTTGTAAAATACAATTTACCTAGAGTGGCATAAGCTGGAAGGGTTTCTTCTGAAAATTTTCCCTTACTGTTTTTCAATATTTTTGTCAATAATCAGCAAAGCTTCACTACTTATTAAGAAAGAACTATGTTTATTCTTTAAGTAATACATGTATTCTCTAAGAATTCTGCTGCTATCAGTCTGTTGATAGCTGCATTTATGAGCCAATTCAAAATCCTAAATATTTGCTTCTGATATTAGCTACAGGGAGTACACATTCATAAAGATAGTAATTTCCTTTTTCTTATTAATCACCTTTCTGAGCTCCTTGTTTGCCAGACTTTGGCAGTATTTTTGTATTTTCTAATCAGTGAAATGCACGTCCTGAAGAAAATAGCTTGTTGCTGTTTCTGCGTAGCAAGAAAGCACAGTTGCTTGGTGCTTTCAACCAGCTCCCACTGTGATACGATAAGACATGTTTAAACATGTAATCATAATCTCCAGAGGTAAGCTAAGGCTGGCTTCAGACTTAAAAATCTCATCATGGCAATCTAGGAAGGGTCCAGGCTCTGGGAAGAAATTTGCATAAGTTCCTTAATAATCGCTAGCCTTATTTCTCCAATCATCCCTCAAACCAAGTTTCTATTACCTCTGTAATGACACACCAAATGAAAATAAGCTGTTGATGTATTCAGAAAAACAAAGGTTTCACAATTTGTATACATGGAAAGAAATATTAGTTTGAGCAATGTTGATACAGTGTACTCAGACAACAAAATATGTAGGATGGAGTTTTGGGGTCATATAACATCATATTGAAAAATAATTAAAATCATAAAATCACAAACATTTAGATCTGGAAAATATCTCTTACATTGTCATCATTCAATGCCTTTATTTGCAGAGAAGGAAACAGAGCTCAGAAAGGTAAATTGATTTACTTAAAATCACACAGCTAGTCAAAGACAGATCTGGGGCTAGAAATTTAGGTCTTTCAAATAGTCCAACATTTCTTTTGTGCATGCAATGCAGAGGGTTGATGAGACAAGTCATGAGTGAATGGAGGCTCATTCACTAGCCAAGTGATTCATGGGGATACCTGCAGGCAAAGCTATTCATTGATTTGCAACAGACATTGCAGAGGAACTTGAAAAAATAGTGATCTCAGAACTTATTCACTTGAATTCAATATAACAAATGCTTATGGAGAATTTGTGAAGTCACAGAGACAGGGAATTTTGGCACTTCCTTTTTTAGCATCTAATCAAATCCTTGAGGATATTTTCATGGAAGCCATACCATGGCCTCTGCATATTTTAATTTGCATATATTCATCATCAGGCAATAGAGAGGGAGAGGAGCATTTCAATTTTTGTGAGAAGAAATGGAAAAGACAGCAAGTAAAAGGTAGACTAGGTCTCTTCTGCATCTAAACTAGAAGTCAATTTCTGTTTTATTTTTTCTCTATTCCCAATTTTCTCTTCCTTTCCTTTGTCTCTTCTTTCTTTCTCCAGGGCTTCTCAGGTTTCAGGTATTTTTTGTCTTTCTTTTTTGAGGCTCTAAGTACATAAAAATTAAGAAGTGACAAATCTAGACATAAATGTTTTCACTTAAAAAATTGACAATTTTCACACACATGCAGCAATATAATTGCACTATTCATAAGATAATTATAATATTTTAAAAGAATTATCTCAGTGCACTGTGATCTGAAATAATGCACAAGCGTCAAATTGTTAAAAGGCTGCCCTCTCTCTAACCTGAGTTTCTAACCTCTTTCTAACCTGTCTTATGTGAGAAGCCAGAAGCTTAAATCTGAAGACTTTTGTGTACATGTCAACTGAGTACCCTCCTCCCCTTCCCCCCTCCTCTCCCATCTTAATAATCATCGTATAATTAATAACCACTTAACAATTTCCCTTTCTCCTATTGCCTGTCCCCACACACGGCAGAGCCTTGTCAAGAAGCGCAAGTTCAAGGCCACTCTTAGGCCCTCTCTCTAGATTGCAGAGGTAGGGAGGTGGGGCCTGCATACCAAAATAAGAGAGTTTACTCAAGGAAACACCAACAGCTATATCAAAGGAATAAAATCTAACAGCAAATCAAGTCAAAGAGTAAATGCGAGAGGATGATATTATTTTGAACCCAGACCCAAACCTCAAGTTGAAATTTGAATGACAGTCCAAGGTGTGGGCTGAGCAGGGCAGTCACTGAAATGAGAGCAGGGCACGTTAGACACTGGAGTTTGCTGTGCAAACTCTACAAGCGTAGACTTGTCTTTTCAGCCCATTTTCTTTTCTTTCTTTTTTAAAAATTTTGGCTGGGCCGGGTCTTTCCTGGGGCCCACCGGCTCAGTAGTTGTGGCGCTCTGGCTTCTCTAGTCACAGCATGCAGGCTTAGTTGCTCCACAGCATATAGGATCTTAGTTCCCCAACCTGGGATTGAACTATATCCCCTGCATTGGAAGGTGGATTCTTAACCACTGGACTGCCAGGGAAGTCTTTGCCTATTTTTATAGCCCCTCTGGCATCAGACTTAAAATGTCATTATGACAATTTTTCAGAGAAGGCAATGGCACCCCACTCCAGTACTTTTGCCTGGAAAATCCCACGGACGGAAGAGCCTGGTGGGCTGCAGTCCATGGGGTCACGAAGAGTTGGACACGACTGGGCGACTTCACTTTCACCTTTCACTTTCATGCGTTGGAGAAGGAAATGGCAACCCACTCCAGTGTTCTTGCCTGGAGAATCCCAGGGACAGGGAAGCCTGGTGGGCTGCTGTCTATGGGGTCGCACAGAGTCGAACACGACTAAAGCGACTTAGCAGCAGCAGCAGCAGCATGACAATTTTTCCATCATGTTGAACCTGAATGCAGAGAAGTTTGGTTCACTGGTGAGACCAGAGTTGGAAGAAAAATATGGACAAAGCCATTCTCTAATCTTTCACTTCTTCTCTATCTCAAAACTAACAGTCTATTTTCATACTCAAGAGCTGATTATCTAAAATTCTCTCTGTGTCCACACACTACACATTTGCTCTCATTGCTTCTCCACCAGCTTAAACATGGGAAGAAAAGAGGGAAAAATCCAAACCAGTTAGAATTTGGCTTGGTAAGAAGGCTAGGAAAACCATTTAGTTATAATCATTTTTTTAAATTACCTTGATATCATTTCACCATTATCATTGGCTTCATTAAGTCAAATGTTTGAGAACTGGCAATTACATACTTTTTATCTGGATAAGGGGTTGTGTAAATTGATAACGGCCACTTCTTATGTATAAGTCTCAGTCTAGGACTGCTAGCTTCCTACTAGGATTCTATTCCTGAAATTTCATGCAAAACTAGTATGTCTGTATATTTTCCTGGGGTGATTGTCTACAGATTCCATTAGATCCTCAAAACAGGTCTGTGACCTTAAAAGTATAAAAATATTTTGTTGTTTTATGGCTTCACATTCATTCCCTGCCCTAAGCAACTTTCTTCCAGGTCAAAAGATAATTTACTTTGTTCATTTTACATGTGTCAAACATCAAAATGGTCCTACACCAGACAGAATATACCATTAAAAACAGTCTCTTCCACATAAGCTTGTTATATAAGGCATAGTGAGCACAGCTGGCTTGCAGCCCCAGGCTGGGACCAGACCAGATTGTTGGAAAACACAGACTGAAGTGGCTGAGGCTTCTGTACACACCAGTTTTCCAGGAAAGTTGAAGTTCAAGTCCTGGTTATTGTTCAGTCATTAAGTTGTGTCTGACTCTTTGTAACCCATGGACTGCAGCATGCCAGGCTTCCCTGTCCTTCACTATCTCCTGGAGTTTGCTCAGTCTCATGTCCTGATTACCATGCTTTAATTCTGCCCTATAAAACTATAGGACAGGAATAGGAAAAGGGATCTAAGTTTGAGTTTCATGTAGACTTTCCCCACAGAGAGGGAGGTGCACATTTTTTCTTGTCATAAATACCATGTCTTTGAGTCTTCTCCAATGAAAGAGAAAATGGAAGATGTTCCCTATCCATCTTAAATGACTTAACGATGGTCCTGCCCGTAGGCAGAAGGATGGACCAAACGACACCCCCCTCAAGGATCTCTTAATTTCCAGCACTCCATGAAGCAGAGATTTCTATTTTGTATTCCTTCAATCTACCTTGAAAATAGCAGAAAAGACACCTTGTTACAAGAATCCAAAATCTGTCTCCAGGCAGGTGTCTGGGTCTTGAAGAGCTGAGCCTTCTCTCCATTCTGTCAAATGCACTTAGGTAGGACACTTTTCTTATACTTTAACTGCATTTCAGTGCCTGACCCTTTGTCTAGATTATTGTTTTCAGCCAGCCTGACGTTTGGCTGACTCCTAGGGTTCTGGTAACTACATTTGGAAGGGTATATCTGAAAAATGGATAAGGCCATATAAATTGTATTTAGAAGTATATACATTTTAAAAACATCATGAGACACATCTGTCATTCCTGGATACCAAAGTGATTTTATAGATCATGTAATTGTTCTGATGGGAGAAGGCAATGGCACCCCACTCCAGCACTCTTGCCTGGAAAATCCCATGGATGGAGGAGCCTGGTAGGCTGCAGTCCATGGAGTCGCTAAGAGTCGGACACGACTGAGCGACTTCACTTGTTCTGTACACCCTCTCTTTTCAACCCTCATTTTTGAACTTATGGCTGTTTCATTTATTACAGCTATTTGGATCATTTAAAATTATTCCATTTTTCTTCAGGTGATGTATGTTGTGTTTATAAGTCCATTTTGACATCTCCCATTTCTTCTACCAAAAAAAAAATCTCAGCCCTACAATCTGAGTGGAGGCATCATTTACAGCTAGAGAGGCATATCTTAATGCATTACCTTAAGATAGTAGGATTCATCATATCTGAGTTCATATGTCTGATAGCCAAAAAGCCCCATTTCATTTCAAAAGAAAAATTGCTTCTGTCAGTGTAAACAGAATGCATTATCCTCTTTTAATAACCATTCTTAAGTATGCTGCTGTATTACTTTTTCACAGCTGTATTCCAATAAGCTGTAGAGTAATTGCCAGTTCTCCTATCTAATAGGTTCATTATTCTTTTGCCATAATTGCAGCCATTAAGTGTTAAATTGTTAAATTTCCACTCCTACATTTACTTAGTGTTATATTTTATAATGGGGCATGTCATTACAGCACCCCAGTGACCGTGGCTGTTGTTCAAAGTATTTCTAAAAGTCAATGAGATCTCTGTGAAATATGTCTTCATTTTCCATTTGTTCAGATATCCCCCCTTCACCCTGCTCCATGACCTTCTTTCCCCTTTGCAGACCTCCTAAATAGGCTCTTAGAAATTGGTAGATTTTACTTGAAGTTTAAGGACCTGACCTGGGCTGGGAGACATAAAGCTGAGCACTCAATGTCTATGAGCACCATTTTTTCACTCTACTGCCATGATTCATGTATAACAAGGTGAAGAAGCAAAGATTTCACTAAGGCAATGAACACTATGACTTAATGCTTTTTTCAAGAGCTCTGATTTATGTTTTATCATAAATTTAAATTTGTGGGGCTTTTTCATCAAATGAAAGACACATCGGTCGGAGGTTATAGGATTGTTAACCCTGGTCTGCAACATTCATGGTAATAAAGCAAATGTCTTCCCTTTATTGCTTGACATTTCCAGATGTGCCACAACCTCAGGTCAAGGTTCACCTATTCCATCTGATGCAATGGACTGTGTTACTCTGGGAAGTTATGCTGGTGAAAAATGGATAGGGAAATGGTAAGATATTTTAGCTTAATCACTGTGTACAGTCCAGTGTCTCCTGACTTGTTTGGCTTTTTTTGTTTGCTTTGTTTATTTGCTTTGGGGTTTCAGGATAAGGCTAAAAGTTATTTATAAGACAACTTGTGTTTCTTAAGTACTCAAATATTAGCCACAAACTTTGATCCAAGTCATATTTCATTTTTAAAGACTTTTCTAATCTTCTATTCATCAGTTAATCATCCTTTTCAAAGTAATTTTATTTTACTTCTATTCATTGTATTAGCTTTTATTTTCTTTAGAAGTTGAAAATAATTTTTACAGCCAGTGGGTTAGCATTGTAATTTTGTCAAACTCATTTTAGCTCTATATTCTTTCAGGAATCTTCTATGATTTAGAGTACATTTTGGATTTTGGTAAAGCAACAGAAGCCTTTTTAATAACATTGCTCATGGCACTAGATGTGGTTATACCCTTCACACCACAAACACTATCATCCACATACCTACTTCCTTCTTGCCTCAATATTAGTAAAAATAATAGCTACATTTGTGAGCATTTACTCTCATCCTGTCTCTGTATTATATGATTATTTATATTTTCTCATTTAATCCCTATGAGGTAAATACATTTATTATTCTCATTTTATCACATCTCATTATATCTCATTTCTCACATGAGGAAATTGAGTCTAGAGAGGTTAAACAACTTGCACAAAGTTATAGCTAGTAACTGAGTCCAGAGCCCCCACGTTTTACTTCTACTCAATATTATTATTAAGAGAGTATTGCTATACCAGTGAAAAAAAACTTATAGGTATTAATGAAGCAGCAAATGGAAAAAAACTCTTGAGAATTCTGCCACCACTCTAGGTACAGAGTTTGGGAACTTACTAAAAGTTACAGGGCAAAAGAGATATCCAAGACAGAATTTTTCTGCCCTCGGTTCTCCTACACAGTAAGACTGCTCGTAAAATAGATTAAAGAAAATAACTGTAAAGTTGACCTTAGAGTGGCTTATAGTTTATAGTCCCATCAATGCTCCTAAAAAAGAAAAAAGTAGGTACAACTTCTTTAGCATAGATACATCCATCCTCAAAATTCTATCCAAGTATCCAGGCATTCCTGTCTTTCACATATCATTAATATAAATTTTGTAGTAAGACTTTAGATATAATTTTATTGCTAATGAATAAAACTGAATAAGACTTTTTTTTTCTTTTCCCTGGCTACACTGGCTTTGCAACATTCCCAAAAGAGAACATTTGCTGTTGTCAACAAAGCAGTCAGTTTTGTCAGTTAGGGAAGAGATATATGGAGTGGGATGGTATTATTTGGACAATCACTTTCTTCCAAAGCAATACAGTAAATGTACCTTATTTTGCTCATTTATTCACAACACAATGGCCAAGATGGAAAAAGAAAGAGCACAGCATAGTTTGGAGTCAATAAGAAAGCCATATAGTGTGATTAACAAAAAGAGACACACTACTTGATGAAGAAAAAGGCATCATCCGAGAAGAATGACCACAATGGCTGCAAG
This sequence comes from Bos indicus, assembly GCF_029378745.1. Classification (NCBI taxonomy): domain Eukaryota; kingdom Metazoa; phylum Chordata; class Mammalia; order Artiodactyla; family Bovidae; genus Bos; species Bos indicus. The sequence goes on along the minus strand of NC_091762.1, from coordinate 68,272,627 downwards.
AATAATTGGAGAGGGAGTGAAAAGATAAGCATCCCCATGTCTGAAAATAGATTTCTTACCAGTCTCATTAGGCAGGTAATCTTTTCACGGTGCCATATTTTAGAAAATGGTCAGCTACAAAAAAATAGAAGTTTTGCCAATCATAAAATGGCTATCATTAGAGTTTATTTAGTGCAAGATAAAATTGGCTGATCAACTCCTGGAAATTTTTTGGAAGGATTCAGTATAAAGTGGTTTTTTAAAAATGTGTGTGTTTTCTGCTCAAATTCTCTTTAGATTTGAGATGCACAAAGAATTGACATAACTAAAGAAAATACATACAAAATCCATAACTCTACCTACTATAATACATTTAAAAGCTTTTGTCAGATCTCAAGAGTTTGCTTCAATAACAAACCCTGTGCTAGTAAGTGGCAGGGTTTGGTAAAAATTACTGTTTTCAGATACATATGTATGAAGATTATAAATGGTGAAACAGAGAAAGAGATCAAAGAGTGATTTTCTCCCCTGTTTTATAGAAACATTGAATGATTTAAAGACCTCTCATATCCTGCTTCTTAACAGGAAAAAAAAAAAAAAAAAACATAAATATGAGATATTTGAAGAGGTTTAGAAAGTTTAAACTGAATCTTTCTATTAGATGGAAAACTAACCCAGATGTGCGGAGAAGGCAATGGCACCCCACTCCAGTACTTTTGCCTAGAAAACCCCATGGACAGAGGAGCCTGGTAGGCTGCAGTCAATGGGGTCACTAGAGTCGGACACGACTGAGCGACTTCACTTTCACTTTTCACTTTTCACTTTCATGCACTGGAGAAGGAAATGGCAACCCACTCCAGTGTTCTTGCCTGGAGAATCCCAGGGATGGGAAGCCAGGTGGGCTGCCGTCTATGGGGTCGCACAGAGTCGGACATGACTGAAGTGACACAGCAGCAGCAGCAGCAGCAACCCAGATGTGATTCCACTCTCTAAATCTAATCCAATCCAGCAATCATAGGAAGATTCATGGTGCCAAAACATTGTAAGAGCAGTGCAAGAAAGCCCTGGAGAAACAGAGTATTCTGGGGCTGTAAAGGAGCAGGAAAGCACCTAGAGTAGAAACAGAGCAGGGAGGTGGGGAAAGTTTTCTTATAGTGCATTTTGCTTGACATTATATTGCCCTTTGTAGAGCAAAAACTCAGCGACTTTAACCCAAATAACTGGGTATTTTGTCTACTACTGGTAAAGAAATGAAACTTTGTATGTTGACCTTGTATCCTGCAAACCTGCTAAAGTGTCTTATATTTAAGTAATTCCAAAGAGTATCCATTTACATAGTCTCACATCTCTGGGATGAAAATGTATCTTATAATCAAATTTATAATTACCATTTTCTAGATAGTAGTCATCATTGTCTCTGAATAGTGAACTTGGTGAGAGTGATTGTCATCTTTTCAGTTGATTTGTGTATATATAGCTATTATTTTGTGTGTGTAATTGTCAATTTAAATGTCTTTAAAACAATTGCACTATTATTAAGATGTTGGGTGTTTCTTTTTTTTTTTTTCAGTCATGCCATACAGCTTATGGGATTTCAGTATCCTGACAGGGGAATGAAACAGACAGTGGCACTGAAAGTGAAAAATCATAACCACTAGACCACCAGGGAACTCCCTATTAGTAAGTTTTCGAAAGAAAATTTATTGAGTACACAAAAAGGCACAGAAACAAAGAAATATGACATAAACTAGATATTAATGTAGTAAATAGTCATTCGGAGAAGGCAATAGCACCCCACTCAGTCCTCTTGCCTGGAAAATCCCATGGATGGAGGAGCCTGGTAGGCTGCAGTCCATGGAATCGCTAAGAGTCAGACAGGACTGAGCGACTTCACTTTCACTTTTCTCTTTCACGCATTGGAGAAGGAAATGGCAACCCACTCCAGTGTTCTTGCCTGGAGAATCCCAGGGACGGGGGAGCCTGGTAGGAGGCCGTCTATGGGGTCGCACAAAATCGGACATGACTGAAGCGACTTAGCAGCAAATAGTCATTATGAGAGGTATAATCATATCTAATTGGAAGAAAATACTATATTTTCTTGCAAAACAAAGTGCTATACAGAAGAAAATAAAGGAAAATGTCGATAAGCAGATGGAGTTGTGTGATAGGTTTTAACTGTAATTCAGTTCAGTTCAGTTGCTCAGTGGTGTCCAACTCTTTGCAACCCCATGAATGCAGCATGCCAGGCCCCTCTATCCATCACCAACTCCAGGAGTTCACTCAAACTCATATCCATCGAGTCAATGATGCCATCCAGTCATCTCATCCTCTGTCATCCCCTTCTCCTCCTGCCCCCAATTCCTCCCAGCATCAGAGTCTTTTCCAATGAGTCAACTCTTCGCATGAGGTGGCCAAAGTACTGGAGTTTCAGCTTTAGCATCAATCTTTCCAATGAAAACCCAAGACTGATTTCCTTCAGAATGGACTGGTTGGATCTCCTTGCAGTCCAGGGAACTCTCAGGAGTCTTCTCCAACACCACAGTTCAAAAGCATCAATTCTTCAGCACCCAGCTTTCTTCACAGTCCAACTCTCACATCCATACATGACCACTGGAAAAACCATAGCCTTGACTAGATGGACCTTTGTTGGCAAAGTAATGTCTCTGCTTTTGAATATGCTATCTAGGTTGGTCATAACTTTCCTTCCAAGGAGTAAACGTCTTTTAATTTCATGGATGCAATCACCATCTGCAGTGATTTTGGAGCCCAGAAAAATAAAGTCTGATACTGTTTCCACCATTTCGCCATCTATTTCCCATGAAGTGATGGGACCAGATGCCATGATCTTCGTTTTCTGAATGTTGAGCTTTAAGCCAACTTTTTCACTCTCCTCTTTCACTTTCATCAAGAGGCTCTTTAGTTCCTCTTCACTTTCTGCCATAAGGGTGATGTCATCTGCATATCTAAGGTTATTGATATTTCTCCCAGCAATCTTGATTCCAACTTGAGCTTCTTCCAGCCCAGCATTTCTCATGATGTACTCTGCATAGAAGTTAAATAAGCAGGGTGACAATATACTGCCTTGACATACTCCTTTTCCTATTTGGAACCAGTCTGTTGTTTCATGTTCAGTTCTAACTGTTGCATCTTGACCTGCATATAGGTTTCTCAAGAGGCAGGTCAGGTGGTCTGGCTTTCCCATTTCTTTCAGAATTTTCCACAGTTTATTGTGATCCACACAGTCAAAGGCTTTGGTATAGTCAATAAAGCAGAAATAGACGTTTTTCTGGAACTCTCTTGCTTTTTCGATGATCCAGCGGATGTTGGCAATTTGATCTCTGGTTCCTCTGCCTTTTCTAAAACCAGCTTGAATATTTGGAAGTTCACAGTTCATGTATTGCTGAAGCCTGGCTTGGAGAATTTTGAGCATTACTTCACTAGCGTGTGAGATGAGTGCAACTGTGCGGTAGATTGAGCATTCTGTAATTAGTGAAAAATAATTGTATGCCATATATCAAGCAATAAAACTGAGAGAAGAACCTCCCTAAACCCTGAAAAGATCATCAAATCCTTCTGTACAAATAAAGATTAATTCATGCAGTGTGCAGGACTATTGCTATGGCAATGTCAGAATTTAATTGGCATTTTTTTTTCTTTCTTAGTAGAAAATAGTAAGTCTTAACAACTGAGAAAAAATTACAGGCTTAATGTGAAATAGTATGAATTCTAATAATACTCATGATCATAATATAAAAATGACAGCTGCATTTCTTTATAACTCTTATAATTCTTTTTCTTGTCTTATTGTGCTGGTTGGAATCTCCAATAAACACTAAAAGAATTGAAGATGGAAACCTTCTGTCTTT